>NC_088870.1:12411922-12762078 GCF_032884065.1 Artemia franciscana | reverse complement strand
TTGGAAACAGGGTTTCATAACCCCCTTGCAAAAGAAAGACGGAAAACCTAGTTTTGAAGGTGTTCGTCTTATTTCTCTCACTCCTATATTCTCTAGACGTTATGAAGGATTCCTTGCAGATTGATTAAAGGAGAAAATCATATCTTTTACTGAACTGAGGCAATTTGGGAACATCAAATCCACTTCTACATCCCATTACCTTGTTTTTCTTATTGACTCAATAGGAAGAATTCTCGAAAAATCTAATTGCTGGCTAAATTAAATTTCCCAAGACCTTCAAAAAGCATTTGACCTTGTTAGCTACAATATTTTGGTTGAGAAACTTGTAACTGATTTCAATATTGACCCTTTCCTGGTTAAATTGGTTGCCTCCTTTTTATCAAATAGATTACAGGTAGTCCAATGTCAGAATCTTTATTTCATTACCCTCCCTCTCCACAATGGAGTACCCCGAGGTACTCTCCTAGTCTTCTCCTTTTTTCTGTTATGATAAATAACCTGGCTAAGGAATTTAATTTGAAAACAAAAGTGATTCAATTTGCAAACACAGCTTATTATAGAAAGTGACTAATTTGAAAAGTACGTTGTTCAATGTTTTGTGTTCAACATTCTCTCCCATCTTACTGATATGCTCTTTAAATTTTGCTCCAAAATGCATGTCTTTTAAGTTTTTCAGATTATCAGGCTTTGAACGTCTATAAAGAATGGGCTAGTGTGAGCCAAAACATCTGTTTTGATGAAATTTGACATTATTTCCTTCAAGCTGCTTACTCTGAAACTGTACATTAAGTCGGTTCACCGCTGTTAAAATTAACAAAAGAGAACATAATATAATTTAAAATCATCGCTTATAAGTGCGTTGTAAAGCTGATGGTATATTATCTTCAGAATATGATTGAAAATAAAAGTTAACAGTCCCATATTGCTCTAGAAAACGTTAAGCCACACCCTTCATTGCCAGCCATCTCGTATTGCTAAGGTGAATCAGACAACGCTCAGGTAAATCAAAAAATGCTTGTCCCTGTCTAGACTCCATTTTCCATTTTGGGCTAAACGCAATAAAGCTAAGACATATCTTGACTGAACTGCAAAACCCATGGGTCTAAGACATCACACGCAGCAGCTGAGCAAAGGGTAAACGAATGGCAGATACAACCAAAAGTTGCAAGCCATGGAAGGACATCCTTGAAGTACATTGTCAATCCATTTTCGTATCCTAGCATGATACTCCTATGGTCCAAAGCAAAGGCAACAATGTTTGTTTGTGGTATTTTTTTCTTCAACTTCAAGCTGTAACATATAACATTGAAAAATCTACTCGACTAATTTCTGCTCTTCCAGAGATTAATAGCGAACAATTATTACAAGAAATTCCGTTGTTGTTCTATGTGTCGATTTATTAAGGATGATTGAGATCTTTGTCACTTTCAATACTGCAACTGGGGGGGGGGGGGGGGTAACATTCAGAAGAGGGAGCCAAGTAAATCATCATAGTAGCTGTACTGCAACTATTTCTTATTCATGTATTTTTCAAATTACATTTTTATTACTATGGTTGTATTTGTCCATAAGATGTACGGTAGGTTTTTCCTTTTTTCTGAGTGCTTCATTTAATTATTAGCTTTCAATACAACTGGTGTCTTCATCCATGTGTCTTGCTTTTCAAGTCAGTGGCAGTTTCTCCCTAAAAGTCGTAGGATCTTAACGAAAATGACACCATCAGATTTAGCGTATCAGAGAACCCAACTGTAGATGTTTCAAGCTCTTATCTACAAAAATGTGGAATTTTGTATTTTTTGCCAGAAGACAGATCACGGGTGCGTGTTTATTTGTTTTTTTTTTTTTTCCCAGGGGTCATCGTATCGACCAAGTGGTCCTAGAATGTCGCAAGAGGGCTCATTCTAACGGAAATGAAAAGTTCTAGTGCCCTTTTTAAGTGACCAAAAAATTGGAGGGCACCTAGGCCCCCTCCCATGCTCATTTTTTCCCAAAGTCAACGGATCAGAATTTTGAGATAGCCATTTTGTTCAGAATAGTCGAAAACCATAATAACTATGTCTTTGGGGGTGACCTACTCCCCCACAATCCCTGGGGGAGGGGCTGCAAGTTACAAACTTTGACCAGTGTTTAAATATAGTAATGGTTATTGGGAAGTGTACAGACGTTTTCAGGGGAATTTTATTTTGTTTGGGGGTGGGGCTGAGGAGAGGGGGCTATGTTGGAGGATCTTTCCTTCGAGGAATCTGTAATGGGGGAAGAAAAATTCAATGACAAGGGCGCAGGATTCTCTAGCATTACTATAAGAAAACAATGAAAAATAAACATGAAAACGTTTTTTCAAATGAAAGGAAGAAGTAGCATTGAAACTTAAAATGAACAGAGATTATTACGCATATGAGGTGTTCTAAAAATACTTTAGCATAAAGAGCGAGGTATTTAGGAGGAGATAAATACCTTGCTCTTTATGCTAAAGTATTTTTAGTAATTTCAACTATTTATTCTATGGCCTTTCTGATTCAGGGGTCATTCTTAAAGAATTGGGACAAAACTTACGATTTAGTGTAAAGAGCGAGGTATTAACGAGGGTACAAACCCCCTCGTATACATAATAAAAATATAAGGTTATGAAAGTTTGTTACGTAAGTTAATTCTTAAGTTACGCATATTTTTTACTAATAAAAACGTTCGTTAAAAATTAAAAGTCCTAGTTGCCTTTTTAAGTAACCGAAAAATTGGAGGGCAACTAGGCCTCCTTCTCCACCCCTTATTTCTCAAAATCGTCTGATCAAAACTAAGAGAAAGCCATTTAGCCAAAAAAAAGAATTAATATACAAATTTCATTTTAATAATTTAGGTGCGGAGAGCCAAAACCAAACATGCATTAATTCAAAAACGTTCAGAAATTAAATAAAAAAAACAAATTTTTTTAGCTGAAAGTAAGGAGCGACATTAAAACTTAAAACGAGCAGAAATTACTCCGTATATGAAATGAGTTGTCCCCTCCGCAATCCCTCGCTCTTTACGCTAAAGTTTGACTCTTTGCCACAATTCTACTTTTTAAAACAATTAAAAGCTTTAGCGTAAAGAGCGAGGGATTGCGGAGGGGACAACTCATTTCATGTACGGAGTAATTTCTGTTCGTTTTAAGTTTTAATGTCGCTCCTTACTTTCAGCTAAAAAAATTATTTTTTTTTATTTAATTTCTGGTCTAGAATCTTCTTGAGCACATGATTTAACTACATCACAAACTGGGTTTCTTGACTATCCTCTTGTGACAAAATAGATGAGGATAAAATGTTTGTACTAAAACTGTTTACAACAGAAGCATCCTACATTACAAACGTCTGAACATTCACATTTACAAATTTTTCTTCAGCAAAATGGGCTACCTCTCTCACTTCTTCAACAACCTCACTTGCTAAATTTTCACCTAACTGTTCAAGCAAAGTCGTGCTTTTAGAAAGAACAATAAATGGGACTGGGACAAAATGCATTACTAGTTTTTTCAATAGTCTACTCTTAACCTGACTAAATCTTAGTTTAGCAGCAGGGTATTTTCATAATTTCCTGAGTTTCAGTGAACTTTCCATTCACTCTACGTTCAACAAGTATTTCAGATTTAGGGTTTGGAATAAAAGTATTCATATTTTTAATCTGAAGTCTTTACCTTCTAAATGCATCGAGGATTGTGAAACAAGCTACTTCTAAACCAGACTCATCTGAATTTCCAGACAGATAATACATTAATAACCTAGGGAGCTAGAAGACATTTCTCCAGCATATAATTTAAGGTCTGAGTTAACTCCTGAAAGTTTGACTCTCCTAGTGCAACTATTTTCCAAGAAAGTGAAAAGCCCCTCAGCTAGAATTACACATCATCAAGAGTATAGCCCATCTCTGCTTATTATAGTAGTTGATAACTAGAAATTTGTATATAGCCCACTTATTTAGAAGTGATGATGTGAATATTGGCTAAAATAGAAATTATATATTATATTTTCTGCACCTGCAACAAACTTAAAATCTAGCCGCTTGTGGTAGATCCTGCGACTGCTCTTTATTATATTCTCCTTAAATTTTCTTGTTTATTAATATAGGTTGCACGATTTATGGTCATTTCCCCTGATTGGCTATTTTGATATGCAATAGAGTCGCTATCCACTATGCAATAAAATCTGTTGAACAAGGTTTTCATTAAAATTTGCATCACTATTCAGAAGCTGGAACAGAAACATAGTAAAATCACAAAATATTATTATAAAACCGAAAACTAGCAGGTAAAATCACCAAAAAATTGCCAAATCACCAACAAACACTAAGCGAAACAAAATCACCAAATTTGGTGATAAATCACCAACGGGTGTAACCCTGCCTGCATGGAACAGTGTTGGCAATCAAAAGCCATCATAAGATGCTGTTAGTCATCATAAGACGCCGTAAAAAGCGAAAGTTTTTACGGTATCTTTCCTACCGAAATGGGTTAAAAATTTGCGGTGTCCCCCCCCCCAAATGTGTCCGATAAAGTTTTGAGATAATCCTTTTGTACAAAATAGCCCAAAGATCATATAACAAAACTCCAGGGTTTAAACAACCCCACATAACCTAGGGGCAAGTTTTGTAAGTTATGTTCCGGGGTATACAAAGTTTTATGGAAGAGGTGGTCGTATACATTTCAGAGGGGGCTCATTTATCTCATTTAGTCGGAAATTGAAAGAGCTAGTTTCCGTTTCAAGAATCAAAAAGGACAGGAGGGCAGCTAGCGTTCCCCCCTTGCCCTCTTTTCCCCAAGTGCATCCGTTTGAGTGTTTTAGATAGCCATTTTTTTCAAAGTAGACCAAAGATCATATAATAAAAACTCCGGTGTTGATACGAGCTCCAATCCCAGGGCTTATAAGGTTTTTATAGAATAGGTGGCTATATAAACTTCGGAGGGGCTTATTTGACCAGAAATTGAAAGTCCTAGATCCATTTTAAGAGTCGAAAGTGATTGAAAGGCAAGATGACCCCCCCCCCCTTCCCTAACACTATTGATGGTCAACATTTTGAGATAGCCATTACATTTAACATAGTCGATGTTTCATAAAACAATGCCCGTGGGGATGTCACATCCCCACAAAGCCCAGGTTTCAAGGGTTGTAAGCTATCCCCCGGGGGCATATAAGGTTTTATGGAAGAGAATGGTCGTATAAGCTATGGAGGAGGCTCATTTGATTGGAAACTGGAAGTTCCATTTCAATTTCGAGTCAAAAAGAGTCAAAAGTGATCGGAGGGTATTTACAAGCACCCCGACCCCAAGCCCTCTTTTGCAAAAAATGTATCCGATCAAAATTTCAAGATAGCTGTTTGTTCAAAATAATTCAAAGATCAGAAAAAGAAGCTTTGGAGTCGACATAACCCCCAGAGACCGGGGGAAGATTGTAAATTATGCCCAGGGGAATTATGCCCAGGGGGTATATAAAGGGGCATATAGAAATTGGATGTTCTATCTCCTATCTAAAGAATCAAAAGTCTTCGGAGGGAAATAGCCCCCTCTCTGGCCTTTTCCCCCCAAGTGTATCCGATTTAGTGTTTCAGATAGGCATTTTGTTCAAAATAGTCCAAAGATCATATAACAATGCCTTCGGGGTTGACAAATCCCCAGAGCGCGGGACAGGGGTTGTAAATTATGTTATAGGAGCATATTAGGTTTATATGGAAGTGGTGGTCGTATTTTGGAGGAAGTTTATTTGATGGAAAATTCTAGTTTCTTTTTAAGAGTCAGAAGGGATCGTAGGACAACAATCCCCCCTCCCCTACGGCCTCTTTTCCCCCAATGTACTGGATTGAAATTTTAATATAGCCATTTTTTCAAAATAGCCCATGTATATTATAAAACTACCTAAAAGGTCGACAGAGCCCCGCAAAGCTGGAAGTCAAGGGTTTTAAGTTATTCCCCGGGGACATATAAGGTTTTATGGAATGGAATGGTCGTAAGGACTTTAGGGGATTTTCATCTGATAGGAAATTGAAAGTTCTAGTTCCCCATTTTAAGAACGAAAAGTGATCTCCAAACGTATCTGATCGGATTTGATATTGTTGTCTATTTAGTCAGAATATTATAAATAATACCTTCAGGGTCGATACAACCCCCAGAGCCCTGGGGCAAGGGGTATAAGTTATGCCCTGGGGGGTATATAAGTTTATTTTTTTGGAAAAGGTGACCGCAAAATCTTTGGAAGAAGCTTATTTGATTGAAAACTGGAAATTATATCTCCCTCTCAAAGAGTCAAAAGAGGTGGGAGGGCAAATAAACTTCTCCCCGCTGTTTTTTCCTAAAATCCATCCGATTTAACTTTTGAGATAGCTATTTTGTTCAAATAGTTCAAAGATTATATAAAAATATCTTCGGGGTTGACAAAATCCTCAGAACTTCGGTCAAAGATCAGGTTCTTAGGGAAGTGGTGGTCGTATAAATTTTGAAGAAGTTTATTTGAGTAAAATTGAAAGTTCTAGTTTCTCTTTAAGAGTGAGAAGCGATTGGAAGGAAACTAGCCCCCCCCCCTCTGCCTCTTTTCTCCAAATATACCGGAGTGAAATTTAGAGACAGTATTTTTTCAGAATATTCCAAATGTCAAATAATTATGGTTTTGGTCAAATAACTATGGTTTAAACCCCTTCCCTACAGCTCTCGAGGAAAGGTCTATAAATTATATTAGCTACCTATCATTACTAATTAATATTTTTATAGTAGGTATGGTCTTATAAACTTCATAGGAGGCTTAGTCGATTGGAAATCGAAATTTCTTTTTCCCTTTTTAAGAGTCGAAAGTGATCAGAGGGTAACCAGCCCTCCCCCCCCTAAGTTATGCAAGTTGCTTATTATTACTTTGAAATTTCTTAACTTTGATGCTTTTTTACTAGATTTGATGCTTCGATAGAACTTTGATGTTGAAAAAAATGGTTTTAAATTAGGGAATTTTGAAAAGCTTAAAACTTTTGCAGTCAAAAAACGAAGAGAAATTAATTAAAAAAAACTTTCCGATAACCAAGTTTTTCGAAGAAAAATAAAGACCATATTAATATTAAGATCAGCTAAATAAAAATCTATAATAATTCAAACTCAAAACGAGCAGAAACTACTATTAAAGAATAAAACAAGAGCTAAGAGCTCATGTGGCACCTGTGACGAGTCAAGAAGTTCTAAGAGCCAAGAGCTCATATGGTATGAGCTCTAACCAAATTCTAAGAATCAATAGATTGATTTAAAAGGAAAATCAGAGGCTTAATGCTGGTCAGGATTTAAAATAAGAGCTCTGAGTCACGATGTCCTTTTAAATATCAAAATTCATTGAGATCCGATTAACCACTCGTAAGTTATAAATACCTATTTTTTTTATTTTTCCTCTCCCTTTAGCTCCCCAGATGGTCAAATCTGGGAAAACGACTTTATCGAGTCAATTTGTGCAGCTCCCTGACACGCCTACCAATTTTCATCGTCCTAGCACGTCCAGAAGCACCAAACTCGCCAAATCACTGAACCTCTCCCCCCGACTCCCCCAAAGAGAGCGAATCCAATACGGTTACGTCAATCACGTATCAAGGGCATTTGCTTATTCTATCCACCAAGTTTCATCCCGATTCCTCCACTCCAAGTGTTTTCCAAGATTTTCCCTTCCAACTCCCCCCAATGTCAAAAGATCTGGTCAGGATTTGAAATAAGAGCTCTGAGACATGAATTCCTTCTAAATATCAAAGTTCATTAAGATCCAATCACCTATTCGTAAGATAAAAATACCCCAGTTTTCACGTTTTCCAAGAATTTCGGTTTCTCCTTCCAACTCCCCCCAATGTCACAGGATCTGGTCGGAATTTATAATTAGAGCTTTAAAACACAAGATCCTTCTAAATATCAAATTTCGCACCCTTTCGTAAGTTACAAATGCCTCAATTTTCAAAATTACCCCCCCCCCAACTCCACCAAAGAGTGGTTCTTATTCTTCCCATCCAGTTTCATCCTGATCTCTCCGCTTTAACTATTTTCTAATAGTTCCCCCACCCCAAACTCCCCCCAATGTCACCAGATTCCGTCGGAATTTAAAATGAGGGCTTTGAGACACGATATCCTTCTAAATATCAAATTTCATTGAGATCCGATCACCCGCTCGTAAGTTAAAAATACCTCATTTTTTCTAATTTTTCAGAATCACCCCCCCCCAACTACCCCAAAGAGAGCGGATCTGTTCTGGTTATGTCAATTATATATCTAGGACTTGTGCTTATTTTTACCACCAAGTTTCATCCCGATTCCTCCACTCTAAGTGTTTTCCAAGATTTTAGGTTTCCCCCTCCCATCTTCCCCTCCCAATGTCACCAGATCTCGTCGGGATTTAAAATAAGAGCTCTGAGATACGATATCCTTCTAAATATCAAATTTCATTGAGATCCGATCACTCGTTCGTAAGTTAAAAATACCTCATTTTTTCTAATTTTTCAGTATTACCCCCCCCCCTAACTACCCCAAAGAGAGCGGATCCGTTCCACATGTATCTAAGACTTGTGCTTATTTTCCCCACCAAGTTTAATCCCGATCCCTCCACTCTAAGTGTTTTCCAAGGTTTTAGTTCCCCCCCTACTCCCCCATCTCACCAGATCCAGTCGGGATTTAAAACAACAGCTCAGAGACACGATATACTTCGAAACATAAAATTTCATCAAGATCTGATCGACCGTTTGTAAGTTAAAAATACTTAAATTTTCTATTTTTCCGAATTAACAGGCCCCTCACTCCCCCCTAGGTGGTCGAATCGGGAAAACAACTATTTCTAATTTAATCTGGTCCGGTCCCTGATACGCCTGCCAAATTTCATCGTCCTAGCTTACCTGGAAATGCCTAAAGTAGCAAAACTGGGACCGACAGACAGACAGACCGACAGACAGACAGACCGACAGACTGACAGAATTTGCGATTGCTTTATGTCACTTGGTTAATACCAAGTGCCATAAAAACCAAAAACGAACAAAAATTAAACTAGACCTACGTTGCCCGGGCAACGTGAAGTGTTGCGGCAACCTTTGTCCGGCTTCGCCGACTAAAGTGTTGCGAGAGCAACACTTTAGCGTTGAAAAAACAACAACAAAATAGTATCGAAAGAAGGGACTAAATTGACTTTGCAGCCAGTTGAACTTTATCCTTTTCAGTCGTAGACATCGTGACGGAGGAAAACTCGGAACAATATCGGCAAAAACGTGTCTTTGACTCGTTAATACACCCTGCAATGCTTCTCAAGTTGCCAATCGAAGGCTAAGTCATGCAGTTATTCGTACACTTTGGGATATGTATTCTCGACTTTGCATTTGACTAAAATTATCTTGTGATAAGATTGTGTTTCCAGTTGCTTGAACGAAGCTTATTCCAGTTTTAAAAGGTGCTTTCCATGGAGCAGTTTCTTCACCTGGTCTAATTAATCCTTACATCCTTGACGCTTAGGATCTATGTCTCTCCTTATTAATTTCATCGTCAAGAAATCTGTCACTAATTTGTTATGCTAACGATGTTCTTAATCATAATCGCACCTAGCAACGAGTCAGTGATGTTTTTTCTAGCATAATACCTCCAAGCATAATACCTTTAGCTTTGTCTACATTTCAATTCTGCCAAGTCAAAATAGTTCTTTGAAACTGAAAGAGCGATCTACTAAATTCAGTCAAACTTGGGAGTTCTTTGGTTCGACTTGTCGTTCACCTCGTGTATCTTGGTCTCCCTATTAGTTTATGTATACGCCACACCCGGCTCCTCCTTATTGAACAACTAAACTGGCGTATTTCTACCACTTATGTGTCAATAATTTTCTACAAGTTCAGATTCAACTAGCATTTGATAGCTAGCCTTTTCAATGCAATAGATCTCCCTCACATTCTTTATATTTCACCCTTTTGGAAACCATTAACTAATACCAACTAAACAAAAATACTTTCACTCTTCTTCTGTTTGGCAAAATATTTGCTCTGCTTTCCACCTCGACAAAGCATCACAAAAATTGTCTGTCAGTTTAAAACTGCTAATCCGAATATTGCAGTAGCTAGAGTAATAGGTAAACACAATAAAAAAGTAAATATGACTGCTCAGCAGTGGTATTCTGTATTTTTTCAATAGTCTTTTTAAATAATAATAATAATAATTTATTTATGACTAACAGCATACAACAATCTGAGGATAGTGGAGTAAAAAGAGAGAAAACAGGAATAAACATCAGAAAAGAAAACAACATAAGAAAAGAAAACAACAAAGTGCAATTAAATCAACCGAACAAACAGATGAGGACAAAGGTACAACACAATAAGTACAACAAAATGAACAAGGAAAAAAATTGAAAAGAATAAACGTATGAGCCCTTGATATGGGGTAAGCCGTCGATATGCTTGTGCCGATAGCTTACCATGAAGCTCCTTTAGTTTTGTAGCTATATCGGGAGCTTTATATTTTGGATTGTTCTCGGATTTCAATACGTTAGAGGTAGATAAAGCAGGTATTTACAGTATTTATAGTAGCATCTACGTGGTTTACATAAGTAACTCTTTTCAGTAACAATTTTCTTCTACTGAAAAAATAAACAATTTTTGAATTGCTTTTTTGTATATTGTACTATTTCTACTTATGTTGCTGTTGGTATGTTTTCCTTTTTTTCTCTTTTTTTTGCTCCGTCTTGTTCATCACTGTTTGTATTTTTGTATGTCTGTGTCATGACCTTATATCATACTGTAATTTTTAAATTTGTTGCTAACTCATGGTTTATTTTTATCGGTAAATGTGCTTGCTATGACAAAACCTAGTGCAGTAACTGGTTTCTTCTTCATCTTCTTGTGCTTTTTTGTTTGTTTTTTCCCCTCTTTTTTGGCTTATCATGTTATGTGAATGATGAGAGCTCAGTACATAAATAAATGCAATCTTTCAAGTGCTTCGAGAGGGAAATAAAATGCATTAGTCTAATTAGAATACCTGTCCCTTGGAAAATTTTACTGGAAAGGGACCTCACTTGTAGCGTCAAAGTCTTAAATCCTACCGTGAGAGAAATAAAATCTTGAGCTTTAATTAATAATAATAAATTAAATTTTATGGTTTTGAAAATTTTTTATTTGGTTTTACTTTTCTTCCGTAATAGTTTTTACTCCTTCACGTTTGAGCTCTTTATTTTGTCGCTCCTTAAGGTTTAAGCTCTGTTTGCTTAAGTAATAAGATGTAAGCCTGACAAATTGAAAATTAAGCCAGTAAAGGAAGAGAAAACTGCTCAAAGTAATTTCGTAAAGGAAATTGCAACATATTTGTGACTATTGTATTTAACGTGCCCATTGGAATTAAAAACATAACAATTTAAATTGTTGTCGCAGCAGTATCTGTAACATTTGAAAAATCTAAAACATCTCTAGTTACTTTTTCTAAGATTAGATAAAAGTCCCCGTATATTAGCTACAAGTTTTTTCTTGTCACCAGTTACCCATCAAGACTACCCAAAAACTCCTATTTTTTGCTCGAAACTAAAGTGAATTTCCAATATAGGTTAGCAATAAACAATTAAATTTTATGGTTTTGAAAATATCATATTTCATTTTGATTTTTACAATGAAGCGCCCTCTACTAATGCCATTGAGGAAGAAAGAAAGCTGAGGAAAGAGTTGTATGGCAAAGTTAAGAAACTAGAGGCTGATGTAAAAGACCTTGAATCACAGATAGAAAAGGCCGAAAAATTTATAGTAAGTATTTTTTGCTTTTTATGTAATCGTTGTAATAGTAGCTTATCTGAATTTTGGTTTTTGTTGTAGCGGTATCTGCGAACGATTAAATCGTGGTTAGTATATTAGCGTCTAATTAAAAACATTAAGATCTATAATAGTTATATTTGCTCAATGTTCTTTTGTTTCTTTTTTACCTTCTTTAAAGAACAATAAAAATCCTTGCCACCCCCTCCACCTAAACTTTATGGAGGGGGGGTTAAAAAATTAAGCTTGGGACAAAGAGATGTCAAGATGAGTTTGTGTGGGTGTAATTGCCTCATCTGAGAGTTTACTGCAATAAAATAGGTTTTAGCAGTATAGTAAACTGTAAAACTAAACGTCATATCTGTAGTTAAGTTTAAACTTTTTTTCTTTTGTAGGAAGACGTTTTGAAGGAATTAAAAAGTCTTCTACATCAGCATATATCGGTAAATGTACCGATCTCTCGCTCTCAGCAAAGGAAGAAAATTGATTTAGAAGAAATGGTGAAACTGCTCAACAAGGAACAAACAAAAACTAAAGATTAAGGTAGGCCAGAAATTCATTTTATAACTATTTAAATAAAAGCAGATAAAATACAACTGTAAATCTGTCTTCTGAACCGAGACGTTTAAATTTTTGACTGAAACTATTTAGTTGTATTTTGTTCTTTTTTTGTTTAATCTGTGTGTTTTATTTAAGTTTGCCAATTTTTTATTTCTGAGATCTTTTTGCTTATAAATCATGTTTTAAATTTTGTCCTAATTTATTACTCCATTTTTCACCACGTCACCATGCCATTACTCATACGCTTCTTATGGGCAAAAAACAAAGGGGCTGTTCTTACTCAGATTATATGATTCTTAAGGCTGAATTGTAATCCCAAGTTTTTGCATTACAAATGAGCATTATAGTAATCAATATTGAAAACAGTCGTTATAAATAATCAGCCAGTCGGTAAAATCAGTCTCTCCCCCCTTCCAAACATTTTGGCTGGTAATTCCCCTGACTCTACTAATGCTATTTATATACTATCGTTTTAAATGGGCAATGATTGTATATGTTTTATGTGGGTATTTTTTCTCAAAAACGGCTACATATTAGTCGAAATATTGGCATTCGGGGATATTCTGGTCTAAACAACAATCTAGATAGGTCAGAGGTTTGAGGAAATTCGTTAAGAGCCTTTATTTTGGAAGAAAACTGATCATTTTCAAGCATAGAAAATTTTACATTAAACTGCTTAACGGGCGAAAAACTTGTAATTGCAAAAATATTCGTTAAAATTTTGACAAGTGATTACAAAAACTTTTTGTAATCCGGTCTCTTTGGGGAAGTTGGGGCGATTTCCTGTGCTTTGGCGAGTTCGATGTTTCTGGATGTGTTAGGAAGATGAAAATTGGTAGGCTCGACAAGACTAATTGACTTGACCCTCCCTCCTGTGTACGTGTCAGAACTCAGGACTGGAATTGAACAATCCTGTTTCTGAATGTGCGTTAATTCTGGACTACTAAGATATGGTTAAATAAAAACAAAATGATAATATTAACACAAAATTTGAATTCAGAGAAAAGCGACACGTGGCGGATAGTTTTTAATCCACACAGAACGCTACAATAAACTAATTTTTAAGTATAAAATATATGTACGGTTATGCGTAACTGTCATTGTGAACGGGTAAAGAAAAAGTGGTGAAACAACCAAATAATTCAGAGTATTTATTGGTTGCTATAAATCAAATGGAGAGTTCATTTGTCCAAGAGATTATTTCAAGAATATAGAGAGTTTGGAGTTACCAAAATAAATAAATAAATTAACCTTTATCAAATAATGGTGTAGGACAAAGGACTGTTTGACTTCGAATAAAACTTTTGAAACTTGACCTCGAAACCTTTTAAAACTTGACCTCGAATAATTTTTGCAGTAAAAACTGTGAGTCACAGACATAAACAAAGTCACATAGATTTTTACAGTTGATACGTATTTTCAAAGTTTCAGTGACCACTGAAACATTTTGACCATTGCACAAAAAAACTCTAACATCGATATATTCACAAATTTTGAGCACAAGCTGTGCTGCGTTGTCCCTACAGAACAAAACTGAGTTTGATTTATTAAAAATCCTAAACCCTCCGCTTGACTTGATTATTGATATAAAAGAGTATTTCTCCATATTCACCCATTACCAGGGTTTAATTCAAATGTTAGACCTATAATACACTTTGAGTAATAGGGAGAGGAGGGGTGAAAACCAAGACAAAAACATAACAACTCTGACCAATATACAACACCACTAATCTTGTTCTGCTTCGGTGACAGTAGGTGGCACAAAATTTATCACTTCTTTATACACTGAATCTGGAAAGAAAAGAAGAAGATATAAAGATGTTTTAAAGTGTCATTCCGTAACATAAAATACATAGTGTAAAGCACCTTTCACACTGGATTTACAACTACCAAAACGAAGGGGTTAAGTTGTGCGGCAGTAAGCATAACCTTTTACACTTAAGCCGGTCCTTTTACACTCGGCTAGCTTGAAACTCTATAAAACCACCATAAGCATCGTCAAAAACAATAACGGTAAATGAATCACTGCTGGTGTGCATAGGACGTCGAGTCCACGGCTCAGTTTCTGGGCCTTTTTTTTATAGGGAAAACTTGCAATCTTGTCACACAGCCTTAAGGTAGCGGAGATTCATTCCTGGACCTCGTATTTCTGAGCCGAGAATCAATCCATTGTGCTACCACAGGGATATCACAAGCAAACTATCAATAAATTAAAAATTTGGAAATATAGATGGACATTAAAGCTCTGGTCAAGCATGAAATAATTTCTAGGAAAAGTATATTTATCGCCAAAATTTGTTAATAATACAGCCATTAGTTCCATTTTGTTGCTAATATATTGAAATTTCCAAAACTTAATGCAAACTTAAATAGCAACAGATTTAAAGTATGGCTCGAGCTTACTAGGGACTGCTTACAATATAGACGAAATTTGATTCGCATTCTACTCCAAAGCGGAACACCTAAGCTACGCTTTCGAGTTAAACTGAGATAGACTTCCGCTATCACTTGGATTGACCAAAAATAATACCAGTTGATATTCGCTTTCGCTTGGGTTGATACCAAACTAATAAAGGAGTATTTGTGATGCATAGTATACATACTTACGTTGCTTCTACTGTGTTATTATAAGATAGTGATTGACTTGTTGGACAATTTCATGGATGACAATTATGATCGTGAGAAGCGTAGAAGGATATATCGCGCTCATTCAGACAGGGCCAGGACCCTCAAAAAAGGCCCAAACTCCGAGCTTAGGACCATGTCCCTCCCTGAAATGGTTTTCTTAAAATAGGATCGCATATAGCTGTTGTGTACTTTTTAGCATACCCTGCCATTAATTTTTATGATTTTCTTATAAATTTTACTGGCCAGTCATAACATATGGATGAAAATTTTAAAATGAGAATTAGTAGGCTTTCTTAAAAAAAGTAGTCAATAACCAGTGATTTGAATATTTTGAATATTGTACCTTCAGGTTATAAGGTTGAATTTAAGAAAACACCATTGAAAGCTTTTAAAACAAG
The DNA here is from genome assembly GCF_032884065.1 of Artemia franciscana. Taxonomy (NCBI): domain Eukaryota; kingdom Metazoa; phylum Arthropoda; class Branchiopoda; order Anostraca; family Artemiidae; genus Artemia; species Artemia franciscana. The sequence continues at coordinate 12,746,758 of NC_088870.1, read as the reverse complement.
GTTAACTTTTAAAATCATCAAGGAAAAAAATTGATATTTTATTGCATAAAGGTGCTATTGTTGAATTTTCGAGTTCCGAATAAAGCGAATACTTAGTATTTTTCCCGTTTTTACGGTCGATGAAAAATGGTTCTCGGTTTATTCTGAATCTTAAAGAGTTAAATAAAAGCGTTAAATTATGCCATTTTAAAATGGAAACTTTTTGCCAGCAGTTCTCTTAATGACCTCTGTTGACCTTGATGATTTTTATTATTTATGTCTTGTTGATCTTGATGATCGAATTTGGCTTTGTTTGAAAAAGATTGTTGCTAGGTTTTAATGCCAAATCATTTGTCAAGAGCCTCAAAGGTTCAAGGAAACTAGTTTTCTCCCTACTTTGATAAAGGGTCATTTGGATGATAAAGCCTTTCTGGGAAGGTTATTTTCGGGATCTCAAAACAACATTCATTAAACAGTGAAATCACTGTCAGAAATGAGGGATTGTCATTCAACTGGAAAAGGTAGTTCTTACTTGAAGTCAACGAACATAATTTCTGGGTTTTATGTTAGATTAGCAATCAATGCGTATTTTCCTGTCGGAACAAAATTCTAAAAGTGTGGGATGTCGTTTCAAAGCTTCTTAGTCCAGAATCGACTACTACTCAAGAATTGGCCTAAGCTCAAGGCCTTCTGGTTTCAACCTTCTTAACAGTGGATAGTGATCGAAGAATAAATCATTGCTCTTGGAGCCCCGAGTTTCAATCTCGTGCTTGATATGGCTCTCGGAGCACTGAAATTAGTTCTAGGAACGCAAGATCTAGCTCTCGGAGCCCACACATAGGTTCTAGAACCGCCAGAACTGGCTCTGCATGCCCGAAAAGAAATTCATGACCAAAGAAATGACAGAAAACGGAAGGCTTCTCCGGAAAAGCACAAATGCAAAAGATCTAAATAAAGCACGTCAAATTATGATCTATTTAAAAAGGCTCTGGTGCCAAAGAAAATCCCAAGAGCTCTATCTCTGGGCCTCTGGAAATATGGAAGCTGAAAGATTTGCCACATTTGGAGGAGATTTGCCACACTGAAAGATTGAGTGCCACACTACGCCTGCGAATGCCCATAAAATTGTTGTTCCCAAGGTTAACAGTAAAAATGTGTGCTACTTTCTCATCACGGGCACTTCAAGTGCAGCGGCCTATTGCTCACTCAACCTCTTACGTTTTAGTTGCAAAAAATATGATTCTTTAGCTTGAAAATCAGGATATCAAAGGGTTGTCAACAGTTCGCATGCTTGGCCTCACCGATTATGATCTCAGTCTAAAATGGCCTCATTCGATGATATTCGAAATGAATCTAGATTCCATGGTAGCATTAGCTTTATGTGCTCCTGAAGTCAAAGTGAAAGAGTTTCTTTTTGGCAAGGACGTTGCCAAAACACCATCGAAAGCCAAAACCATGGTGGATTTGGAAGACCAAAACATACAAGAGGAGGGGGTATACCGTCATCGCCATTGGCAGAACGGGGACTCCTCGTCCAAACCATCGCAGACATTAGTGTCTTTAATCGGAAAGCGGAGTCGTTGAGTGCTCAAGCACTAAAATATGCGCAGGGCAATTTTGCGGCCAAGCTAAATTCAACATCCAATATAAGTTTGGAATTGCAATAGTGGTTGGATATTCCCAATCATTCTTCTAAAGCAATCGAGCCTAGATATGTTGACAAAAATTTATGTATGATAATGCAAAAGACTAGGCTGTGGGTGATGCATCAAATCTAGCCTGGACATTTGTGGATGAATATTCCATTAAACGGCCTCAGGTAGGCCTAAATTGTCCTCAGAAAAAGAAAAGAAAAAGACCTGACATCAATGTTTTAGAAACAAAAGCTGTTTATCAGCTTTTAACAGCTTTGTTCAGGATAGCAAAGGTATGCGTGCCCGGCTGTGTTCAGGTAATAGAACCGCAATAGCTTATATAAGTAAAAAGAGAGGATCAAAGAGAATCTGAGTTTCGTAATTATTTCGCAAATAAGCTTTGGCAGCTGGTTTTGCAGGGCAAAGGGCGGTTATCTGCAAAATATATGTTTTGAGTGGCTAATACACTGATGAACAATCACAAAAATTTGATAATGAAAAAGATGGAAATTGAACATTTAAAACTATGAACTCTTTGATATCTCAGTTGATAGACATTGACTTGTTTGCAACTAGTTAAATTTTCACATTGAACCATTTATTTCTTGGGAACCAGATCCAAAATGTTTTTTCGTAAATGCAATTGCACCGAGTTGGAAGCCTCAGCCTCATTTCTTCAATGGACTCTTCCCCATTTATTTCGCTTCTGACAGGCCTTCAGAAAGCAGAAACAGATCAGGCAACTGGAATTTTGATCTTTCGAATTTGGACCACATAAACATTACCAAGTTTGAAGTTTGATTGTAATTCTACTCCAAAAAAGGAGCACCAGCGTAGCTGAGAGTTCAACTGCCCTCCCGATTTCCCTTCCCATTGAATTCTCAGCGCTTCACCATGATCTTAACCATCGCATACTACAGGGACTTTAAAATGCTGGTATTATTTTTGGTCAATCAAAGTGATAGCGGACGTCTATCTCAGTTGAACTCTCAGCTACGCTGGTGCTCCTTTTTTGGAGTAGAATTACAATCAAACTTCAAACTTGGTAAGTTTTCGTTTAATTTACCAAACAATCCATAAAAAAAAACAAGTTTTTTTTAACTGAAAGTAAGGAGCAACATTAAAACTTAAAACGAACAGAAATTACTCCGTATATGAATGGGGCTTTTCCTCCTCAACGCCCCGCTCTTTACGCTAAAGCTTGACTCTTTCTCTTAACTCTACATTTTAAAACAGTACAAATTTTAGCGTAAAGAGCAGGGCGTTGAGGAGGAAATGCCCTTTCATATACGGAGTTATTTCTGTTCGTTTTAAGTTTTAATGTAGCTCCTTAATTTCAGTTGATTTTTTTATTTTTTTATTTAATGTTAACAAAAGGCAACTAGTATAACTTACAGCCCTTTGCCCTGAGCGCCAGGACATGGGTGCCATCCCCAGAGACATAGTTAATAGAACTTAAAAATATGATTAACAAAGAGGTTATCTTAAAACTTTCTCTTCCATGACTTTTGATTATTCAAAAATGCACTAGAACTTTCAGTTTTGAATCTAATGAGCTCCTTCAAAAATTTATGCGACCTCTTTCCATAAAAACCTTATATATTCCAAGGGCACAACTGACAAACCTTGCCTTGAGGGCTGTGGAGAGGGGATGTAATCTTCAAATACATAATTACTGGACCTTTCAACCTTCTCTCGACAAAATAGCTATCTCAAAATTTTGATTGGTTGTATTTGGAGAAATGATGCAGGAGGGGGAGCTGGCTACCCTCCAATCACTTTTGACTATTACCAAAGCAATAGAACTCCTTATTGACAATACAATGAGCCCCCTCTGAAGTTTATATGATCACCCTCTCTATAATGAGCTTATATCCCACTAGGACATAAGTTACAACCCCTGCCTTGAGGGCTGTAGAGGGGTTGTCATCCTTAAAGATATAAGTTCTCGACTTTTCAACCACAGTTAACAAAATGGCTATCTCAAAATTTTGATTGGATGTGTTTGAGGAAATAATGGATCTGGAGGACTGGCTGGTTGCCAACAACTTTCGACTATTAAAAAAGGCGCAAGCCCTTTCTATTTATAATCGAATGAGCCCCTTTCAAAGTTTTTACAACAACTGCTTCTATACAAAGTGCCCTGGCATAACCAAACAAGAGCTAAGAGCTCATATGGCACTTGTGACGAGGTCGGAAAAGCCAAGAGCTCATATGGTATGACCTCTAGCAAAATTCTAAGAATCAATAGATTGATTTAAAAGGAAAATCAGAGGCTTAATGCCGGTTGGGATTTAAAATAAGAGCTCTGAGTCACGAGGTCCTTCTAAATATCAAAATTCACTAAAATCTGATCACCCATTTGTAAGTCAAAAATACCTCATTTTTTTCTTATTTTTCCTCTTCCTTCAGCCCCCAAGATGGTCGAGTCGGGGAAAACTACTGTTATCAAGTCAATTTTTGCAGGTCCCTGACACATCAACCAAGTTTTCATTGTCGCAGCACGTCAAGAAGCACCGAACTCACCAAAGCACTGCCCCCCTAACTCCCCAAAGAGAACGGATCCAGTCCGGTTACGTCAATCTCGTATCTACGACATGTGCTTATTCTTCCCACCAAGTTTCATTTTGATATCTCGACTCTAAGTATTTTCAAAGATTTCTGGTTTCCCTCTCCAACTCCCCCTAATATCACCAGATCTGGTCGGGATTAAAAAGAAGAGCTCTTAGACATCAGTTTTTTCTAAATATCAAATTTCTTTAAGATTCGGTCACCCGTTCTTAAGTTAGAAATACCTCAATTTTTCTAATTTTTTCGAATTGACACCCCCAACTCCCCCAAAGGTAGCAAATTCAGTCTGGTTATGTCAATCATGTACCTGGGACTTATGTTCATTCTTTCCACCCGTTTTAATCCCGATCTCTCCACTCTAAGCATTTTCCAAGATTTTCCGTTTCCCCCTCCAACTCCCCCCAATATCCCTGGATACGGTCGCGATTTAAAATAAAGCTCTGAGACACAAGGTTCTTCTAAATTTCAAATTTCATTAAGATCCGATCACCTAATCTTAAGTTAAAAATTCCTCATTTTTTCAATATTTCTTCTCCCTCCAGCCCTCTAGACGGTCGGATCGGGGAAAAGACCGTTATCAAGTCAATTAGTCTTAACGAGCCTACCAATTTTCATTGTCCTAGCACGTCCAGAAGCATTGAACCCGCCAAAACACTGGAAATTGCCCCAACTCCCCCAAAGAGAGCGGATTACAAAAAGTTTTTGTAATCACTTGTCAAAATTTTTACGAATATTTTTGCAATTACAAGTTTTTCGCCCGTTAAGCAGTTTAATGTAAAATTTTCTATGCTTGAGAATGATTAGTTTTCTTCCAAAATAAAGGCTCTTAACGAATATCCTCAAACTTCTGACCTATCTAGATTGTTGTTTAGACGAGAATATCCCCAAATGCCAATATTCCGACAAATATGTAGCCGTTTTTGAGAAAAAATACCCACATAAAACATATACAATTATTGCCCATTTAAAAAGATAATATATATAAATAGCAATAGTAGAGTCAGGGGAACTACCAGCCAAAATGTTTGGAAGGGGGGAGTGACTGATTTTACCAACTGGGTGATTATCTATAACGACTGTTTTCAATATTAATTACTATAATGCTCATTTGTAACGCAAAAACTTGGGATTACAATTCAGCCTTAAGAATCATATAATCTGAGTAAGAACAGCCCCTTAGTTTTTGCCCATAATAAGCGTATGAATAATGGCATGGTAATCTGGTGAAGAATGGAGTAATAAATTAGGACAAAATTTATAACATGATTTATAAGCAAAAAGATCTCAGAAATAAAAAATTGGCAAACTTAAATAAAAATACACAGATTAAACAAAAAACAGAACAAAATACAACTAAATAGTTTCAGTCAAAATTTAAACGTCTCGGTTCAGAAGACAGATTTACAGTTGAATTTTATCTGCTTTTATCTAAATAGTTATAAAATGAATTTCTGGCCTACCTTAATTTTTAGTTTTTGTTTGTTCCTTGTTGAGCAGTTTCACCATTTCTTCTAAATCAATTTTCACCCTTTGCTGAGAGCGAGAGATCGGTATATTTACTGATATATGCTGATCTAGAAGATTTTTCAATTGCTTCAAAACGTCTTCCTACAAAAGAAAAAAGTTTAAACTTAACTACAGACATGACGTTTAGTTTTGCAGTTTACTATACTGCTAAAACCTATTTTATTGCAGTAAACTCTCAGATGAGGCAATTACACCCACACAAACTCATCTTAACATCTCTTTGTCCCAAGCTTAATTTTTTTATCTCCCCCCCATAAAGTTTAGACTTTTTCTGATATTTTCCTTACGACCTCTTTCCATCAACGAGATCCTCCTTTTTTGGCCCCAAATGTACGACCAATAAGCAAGATTTTGACTTATTGTCATTTTCACCTGTAAAACATATCCCATCCATGTTAACCTTTAGTTCTTTAGAAAAGCCTTGGAATTTTGGATTGAACCATTTTCTTTGGTCATTTTAGGGATTAATGTCCTTGCACAAAAGAGGGTGCCTGAAATTTTTTTTTGAAAAACTCAAGAATACCTATCTTAATTTTTTGAGGCACCCACATTTCACAGCACTACTTGGCCACTCTTTTTACCGTACCTTTCGTATCATGCTCGTGGTCATGAAATTAACAGTTCTCTTCACCTCAAAACCTGAGGATCTTCACAGGGACTGGGTAGTAGTATGCATCTTTCATTGCCCACTGTCTATTCCCATAAAAATAAACTCTAGCCTTTTACTTAGGCTTATGGTCACTTGATTCATTTTTTTCACGCTTTAAGGACAACAGCCTCATTTCTAACAAATATTATACATTTTTGAATATTTATTCACATTAAACCTCATATTCACATCAGATGGAACGATTCACGAAAATGTAAGGTGGAGGGGGTGGCAAGGATTTTTATTGTTCTTGAATGAAGGTAAAAAAGAAACAAAAGAACATTGAGCAAATATAACTATTATAGATCTTAATGTTTTTAATTAGACGCTAATATCCTAACCACGATTTAATCGTTCGCAGATAGTGCTACAACAAAAACCCCTTAGATGAGATCAAAATTCAGATAAGCTACTATTACAACGATTACACAAAAAGCAAAAATACTTACTTTAAATTTTTCGGCCTTTTCTATCTGTGATTCAAGGTATTTTACATCAGCCTCTAGTTTCTTAACTTTGGCATACAACTCTTTCCTCAGTTTTCTTTCTTCCTCAATGGCATTAGTACAGGGCGCTTCATTGTAAAAATCAAAGTGAAATATGATATTTTCAAAACCATAAAATTTAATTGTTTATTGCTAACCTATATTGGAAATTCACTTTAGTTTCGAGCAAAAAACAGGAGTTTTTGGGTAGTCTTGATGGGTTACTGGTGACAAGAAAAAACTTGTAGCTAATATACGGGGACTTGTATCTAATCTTAGAAAAAGTAACTAGAGATGTTTTAGATTTTTCAGATATTGCATATATTGCTGCGACAACAATTTAAATTGTTATGTTTTTAATTACAATGGGCACGTTAATTACAATAGTCACAAATATGTTGCAATTTCCTTTACGAAATTACTTTGAGAAGTTTTCTCTTCCTTTACAGGTTTAATTTTCAATTTGTCAGGCTTACATTCTTATTACCTTAAGGAGCGACAAAATAAAGAGCTCAAACGTGAAAGAGTAAAAACTATTACGAAAGAAAAAAAAATAAAATGAAAAATTTTCAAAACCATAAAATTTAATTTATTATTATTAATTAAAGCTCAAGATTTTATTTCTCTCATGGTGGGATTTAAGATTTGATGCTACAAGTGAGGTCTCTTTCCAGTAAAATTTCCCAAGGGACAGGTATTCTAATTATATTAATGCATTTTTTTTCCTTTTGAAGCACTTGAAAGATTATATTTATTTTTTTATTGAGAGTAATAGGGAGAGGAGGGGTGAAAACCAAGACAAAAACATAACAAATCTGAGCAATATACAACACCACTATTCTTGTTCTGCTTCGGTGACAGTAGGTGGCACAAAATTTATCACTTCTTTACACACTGAATCTGAAAAGAAAAGAAGAAGATATAAAGATGTTTTAAAGTGTCATTCCGTAATTTAAAATACATAGTGTAAAGCACCTTTCACACTGGATTTACAACTACCAAAACTAAAGGGTTAAGTTGTGCTGCAGTAAGCATAACCTTTTACACTTAAGCCGGTCCTTTTACACTCGGCTAGCTTGAAACTCCATAAAACCACCATAAGCATCGTCAAAAACAATAACGGTAAATGAATCACTGCTGGTGTGCATAGGACGTCGAGTCCACGGCTCAGTTTCTGGGCCTTTTTTTTATAGGGAAAACTTGCAATCTTGTCACACAGCCTTAAGGTAGCGGAGATTCATTCCTGGGCCTCGTATTTCTGAGCCGAGAATCAATCCATTGTGCTACCACAGGGATATCACAAGCAAACTATAAATAAATTAAAAATTTGGAAATATAGATGGACATTAAAGCTCTTGTCAAGCATGAAATAATTTCTAGGAAAAGTATATTTATCGCCAAAATTTGTTAATAATACATCCATTAGTTCCATTTTGTTGCTAATATATTGAAATTTCCAAAACTTAATGCAAACTTAAATAGCAACAGATTTAAAGTATGGCTCGAGCTTACTAGGGACTGCTTACAGTAAAGACAAAATTTGATCCGCAACAATCTATAACGTAAAATAATGTTTTAACTAAAGTTAAATCTTACGATGAAATAAAAAAAAAACAAGTTTTTTTTAACTGAAAGTAAGGAGCTACATTAAAACTTAAAACGAACAGAAATTACTCCATATATGAATGGGCTTTTCCTCCTCAACGCCTTGCTCTTTACGCTTAAGTTTGACCCTTTCTCTTAACTCTACTTTTTAAAACAGTAAAAAATTTAGCATAAAGAGTGGGGCGTTGATGAGGAAAAGCTCTTTCATATACGGAGTAATTTCTGTTCGTTTTAAGTTTTAATTTAGTTCCTTACTTTCAGTTAAAAAAAAACTTGTTTTTTCTTATTTAATGTTAACAAAAGGCAACTAGCATAACTTATAGCCCTTTGCCCTGAGCGCCAGGACATGGGTGCCATCCCCAGAGACATAGTTAATAGAACTTTAAAATATGATTAACAAAGAGGTTATCTTAAAACTTTGATTGAAAGTGCTTGGGGAAATGATGCGGAAAAGGAGGGGGTGTACTGGCTGCTCTTCTATCACTTTTGATTATTCAAAAGTGCACTAGAACTTTCAGTTTTGAATCTAATGAGCTCCTTCAAAAATTTATGCGACCTCTTTCCATAAAAGCCTTATATATCCCAAAGGCATAACTGACAAACCTTGCCTTGAGGGCTGTGGAGAGGGGATGTAATCTTCAAATATATAATTACTGGACCTTTCAACCTTCTCTCGACAAAATAGCTATCTCAAAATTTTGATTGGTTGTATTTGGAGAAATGATGCAGGAGGGGGAGCTGGTTACCCTCCAATCACTTTTGACTATTAGTAAAAGCAATAGAACTCCTTATTACTAATACAATGAGCCCCCTCTGAAGTTTATATGATCACCCTTTCTTTAAAGAGCTTATATCCCACCAGGATATAAGTTACAACCCTTGCCTTGAGGGCTGTAGAGGGGTTGTCATCCTTAAAGATATGAATGTGATTGAAAAGTTCTCGACTTTTCAATCACATTAAACAAAATGGCTATCTCAAAATTTCGACAGGATATGTTTGAGGAAATAATCGATCTGGAGGACTGGCTGGCCGCCGACAACTTGCGACTATTAAAAAAGGCACTAGTCCTTTCTATTTATAATCGAGTGAGTCCCTTTCAAAGTTTTTACGACAACTGCTTCTATACGAAGTGCCCTGGCATAACCAAACAAGAGCTAAGAGCTCATATGGCACTTGTGACGAGGTCGGATAAGCCAAGAGCTCATATGGCATGACCTCTAGCAAAATTCTAAGAATCAATAGATTGATTTAAAAGGAAAATCAGAGGCCTAAATCCGGTTGGGATTTAAAATAAGAGCTCTGAGTCACGACTCACGAGGTCCTTCTAAATATCAAAATACACAAAAATCTGATCATCAATTCGTAAGTTAAAAATACCTCATTTTTTTCTAATTTTTCCTCTTCCTTCAGCCCCCCAGATGGTCGAATCGGGGAAAACTACTGTTATGAAGTCAATTTTTGCAGGTCCCTGACACGCCAACCAAGTTTTCATTGTCGTAACACGTCCAGAAGCAACGAACTGACCAAAGCACTGGACCCCCTAACTCCCCCAAAAATGGATCCAGTCCGGTTACGTCAATCTCGTATCTACGACATGTACTTATTGTTCCCACCAAGTTTCACCTTGATCTCTCGACTCTAAGCATTTTCCAAGATTTCTGGTTTCCCTCTCCAACTCCCCCTAATATCACCAGATCTGGTCGGGATTTAAAATAAGAGCTTTGAGACATGAATTTGTTCTAAATATCAAATTTCTTTAAGATTCGGTCACCCGTTCTTAAGCTAAAAACACCTCAATTTTTCTAATTTTTTCGAATTAACACCCCCCAACTCCGCCAATGAGAGCAAATTCAGTCCAGTTATGTCAATCACGTGTCTGGGACTTATGTTCATTCTTTCCATCAGTTTTCATCCCGATCTCTCCACTCTAAGCATTTTACAAGATTTTCCGTTTCCCCCTCCAACTCCCCCCCCCCCAATATCGCTGGATAAGGTCGCAATTTAAAATAAAAGCTCTGAGACACAAGGTTCTTCTAAATTTTATATTTCATTAAGATCCGATCACCTAATCTTAAGTTAAAAATTCCTCATTTTTTTCTATATTTCTTCTCCCTCCAGCCCTCTAGACGGTCGGATCGGGGAAACGACCGCTATCAAGTCAATTAGTCTTGACAAGCCTACCAATTTTCATCGTCCTAGCACGTCCAGAAGTATCGAACTCGCCAAAGCACTGGAAATCGTCCCAACTCCCCCAAAGAGAGCAGATTACAAAAAGTTTTGTAATCACTTATCAAAATTTTTACGAATATTTTTGCAATTACAAGCTCTTTGCCCGTTATGCAGTTTAATGTGAAATTTTCTATGCTTGAAAATGATCAGTTTTCTTCCAAAATAAAGGCTCTTAACGAATTTCCTCAAACGTCTGACCTATCTAGATTGTTCTTTAGACCAGAATATCCCCGAATGCCAATATTCCGACAAATATGTAGCCGTTTTTGAGAAAAAATACCCACATAAAACATATACAATTATTGCCCATTTAAAAAGATAGTATATATAAATAGCATTAGTATAGTCAGGGGAATTACCAGCCAAAATGTTTGGAAGGGGGGAGTGACTGATTTTACTGACTGGCTGATTATTTATAACGACTGTTTTCAATATTAATTACTATAATGCTCATTTGTAATGCAAAAACTTGGGATTACAATTCAGCCTTAAGAATCATATAATCTGAGTAAGAACAGCCCCTTAGTCTTTTGCCCACAAGAAGCGTATGAATAATGACATGGTGACCTGGTGAAGAATGGAGTAATAAATTAGGACAAAATTTAAAACATGATTTATAAGCAAACAGATCTCAGAAATAAGAAATTGGCAAACTTAAATAAAAATACACAGACTAAACAAAAAATGAACAAAATACAACTAAATAGTTTCAGTCAAGTCAACTCGAATATAAATATATGATGGGTAAGAATAATCCAAATAATTTAAAACATGTTTTGTCAAATAATAAAAGATATTTAGGTGATATTTTGGTTTTAAATTGTAAGGAATTTATAGATATTTCGAAAAATATAAATCCATCAGAGCTTACTCTTGAACCTAGTCATGGCACTGGTCTAGAAGATCATTTCTTAGATTTGAATATTAATATTTCTGATAATAATAAATTAGGTTTTAAAATGTATAATAAAACGTATGATTTCGATTTTGAAGTGATTAGTTTCCCGTTCCCTGAAAGTAATATACACTCAAATATGACATATTCAGCATTTTACTCACAGTTACTTAGATATGCAAGGATTTATAGTAATTATATGATTAAAATTTTAAGCCAAAAATTGATTTTAAGAGGTTTTTTGCAAATTAACTTGGCAATTTAAAAAATTTAGTTTTCATTATAACGAACTTTTAAATAAATACCGAAAGAATTATTTTGAAATACTTAGCAAAATCTTTGGTTGATTTTGATTTTCCTTGTTACTGAGTTTGCCGTATCCCTAATTTTTGACAGTGGATTTCGGGAGGATTTTGGATATATTATATTTTCAATTGGCCTTATTTTGCATTCATTCCCTTGATTTTTATCTAGGTCACATTTACATCAATAGAGAAAAATTTGATATACTGAAATTTTTTAAATAATTGTTTATTTAAAAAATAAACATTATAATTAATATAGATTGTGAATTGGTAACATAAATACACGAAGGCCAGAACCAAGGTATGATAAGCTTGTTTTGGGGTTATTTCGTTGTTCTACATTTGATTTTTCATAGGAACATATTTTGGGGGTGATACCCAGCACGGGAATACCATGGGGAATTTATGGTTGGCACGCCACTTTCCTGGGTAGGGAATTTAAAGTGCTGAAACCCTATAGACAAGTGTGTATTCTCCTGATGTGCCCTTGTATTGGGATGTTGGCTCTGAATTATTTGTCTTTTTTTTTACTGTTTTTAACATCTGGTAAATAACGACTTATACTTACGACAAAACAGCCTGTCCATGGATTATTCTTTATGGTTGATTGCGTATGGCTATGCTGTTTGATCTTTGTCTTTGTATGGATGAGTAGGGTTAGGGCCTTTTTCAAGTACTGATCTATATTAATTACTAATGTACAGAAACAGTTATTTTCTCCTTCTGTCTTCCTTTTTTTTTATTTTTATTTATATGTTTGTGCTGTTGCATTGGTGATTTCTTTTTTCATGATATACAATATATATATATATATATATATATATATATATATATATATATATATATATATATATATATATATATATATATATATATATATATATATATATATATATATATATATATATATATATATATATATATATATATATATATATATATATATATATATATATATATATATATATATATATATATATATATATATATATATGTATATATATCTGAAGGTTATAGTCATAAAAATATTATTGTCGAAGTCTTCAGTAGCACTTCTTTCTCCATAAGTGATTTCTCACTCTCCTTTTTATACGTTTAGTTATGTTTGGGAGACTTAAATAGCGTCAATATTTTAATAAAATATTTAAGTAGATCAAATCTGAATTCAAATCATGCTATGCTGTGAAAAGGGTTTTTAATCCAAACGACAAATTTCATTCTTATCTCGTTCCACTTTAACTCGAGGTTGACACTGTTGCTCTTCGTGGAGATAGCAAAATTAAATGATTAAAAAACCATCTTGACTTTAAAGCTAAGTTTTGACTCCCAATTTGTTTTCTTTTAAATATTATGGAGAAAAATTGTCTAAAAAGCGCTGCCAATATATACATATCAATGTCATTAATGTTATAAATGGATAAAATTCGAACGAAATTAGCTATTTTTTCTGATAGTGAAAATTTTTAAGGTACATGTTTCAGGCATGTTACCATAGCTGAGCTAATGGCCTCATATGTGCTTAGACTCTGAGCTAGTACATGCACGGAGCTATTGTGGGGCTAAATCTAAATACAGCCGGAAAATTATTACTGATAACAAACTTTAAGCCTCAATATCACGTACCCCCTCCCACTAGCCTACAAAAATAGATTACAGAAAATTTTATAGATTTTAAATTCAAGCTTTCGTCATAAACTAAGGGCAAATGTGTATCCCCTAAGTAAATGCAAGCCCTTAACGGTCCTTTATAAAATATACTTTCGCTGTGATCACCTTAAAAAGTAAACGAATGCAAATTTTTTACTAAAAATTTCTTTATGTATTCAATTGGATTATTTCTACACGAGATATTTGTGGAAGAGTGTCCTTAGCTAGTAAAATTAATGCATTTCAACACAGGACTATCTATGAATATTATAATACAGTCAGCTGATGGTTAGGAATTCGAAGCTCATAACGCTGTCCTAGCGACATGGTCTGACAAACTACGAGCCCTTATGCTTATGGCAGAATATAACAAGCCATGTGCAGGTGACAAAACTGTTCTAAAGGTTCCTCTTACTGGATACTGGTTTTGATATGTAAACCAAAGTTCTTGTAGAAAATTGTAGGCCCTTAAGTAACTGATGATACTTTAGTGAAGATGGTTTTAACAACCATAGCACGTCCAAGACTGCAAAATATTGAACAGAATTAAATTGACCAAGTAACTTCAATTGATCTATTTGATAAAAAAAAGAGTAATTCATCTAGAAAAAAATTTTGATTCCAAGCTTTCCAAAAAATATTTAGAACAAACAATTCTTGAAGCTAAAAAAGTTATAAATATTATTGTTGACTGGCTGAAAGAAGCAACAAATGACCCGAAATGGACGCAGAATATATTGCTGATTATTTAAACAATATACCACTTGAAGACCGGAGCTGTACTTCTTTAAAGAAATTAAATAAAAAAAATTTTTTAAACTGAAAGTAAGGAGCGAAATTAAGACTTAAAACGAACAAAAATTACTTCGTATATATAAGGGGCTGCTTCCTCATCAACGCCCCGCTCTTTACGCTAAAGTTTGGCTCTCTCTCAACTGTACTTTTTAAAACAGTAAAAACTTTAGCGTAAAGAGTGGGGTGTTGATGAGGAAGCAGCTCCTTTCATATACGAAGTAATTTCTGTTTGTTTTAAGATTTAATGTCGCTCCTTACTTTCAGTTAAAAAAACTTGTTTTTTGTTTAATTTCTGGAAGTTTCTGAATTAATGCATGTTTCGATTTTGGCTCTCCGCAGATGAATAATTAAAACGAAATTTGCATATTTAATTTTTTTGGCTAAATGACTGTCTCATAGTTTTAATCGAATGATTTTGAGAAAAAAAAGAGCGGGGGAGGAGGCCTAGCTACCCTCCGATTTCTTGTTTACTTAAAACGGCAACTAGAACTTTTAATTTTTTGCGAATATTTTTATTAGTAAAAGATATACGTAACTTACAAATTAGCTTACGTAACGAACTTTTGTATTCTCACGTTTTTATTACGAATATGAGGGGGTTCACTCCCTCGTCAGTACCTCGCTGTTTACATTAAAGCTTAAATTTTGTCCCAATCCCTTGAGAATGACCCCTGAATCACAAAAGCCGTAGAATAAATAGTTGAAATTACTAAAAATACTTTAGCGTAAAGAGCGAAGTATTAGGAGGAGGTGAGCCCCTCATATGCGTAATAATTTCTGTTCGTTTTAAGTTTTAATGCTGCTCCTTACTTTCAGTTGATTAAAAATTTTCATTTTTATTTTTTCATTGTTTTTTTTTTAATAATGCTAGAAAATCTTGCGCTCCCTTCATGGAAATTTTCTTCCCCAATGACGGACTCCTCGATGGAAAGTTCCCCCAACATATCCTCCTCTTCTCAACCCCTCCCCCAAACAAAAAATCCCCCTGAAAACGTATATACACTTCCCCATAACCATTACTACATGTAATCACTGGTCAAAGTTTGTAACTTGTAACCGCTCCCACGGGGATTGTGGGGGAGTAAGTCGTCCCTAAAGACATAGTTATAAGGATTTTTAACTACGTTGAATAAAATGGCTATCTCAGAATTTTGAT
Source organism: Artemia franciscana (assembly GCF_032884065.1). NCBI lineage: Eukaryota > Metazoa > Arthropoda > Branchiopoda > Anostraca > Artemiidae > Artemia > Artemia franciscana. The sequence goes on along the minus strand of NC_088870.1, from coordinate 12,731,280 downwards.
CTGGTGAGTTTGGGAAAATAATTAGCGTGGGATGGGGCCTAGGTGCCCTCCAATTTTTTTGGTCACTTAAAAAGGGCACTAGAACTTTCCATTTCCGTTAGAATGAGCTCTCTCGCAACATTATAGGACCACTGAGTCGATACTATCACACCTGGGAAAAAAATAATAACAAAAAACAAACAAACAAATAAAGACGCATCCGTGATCTGCCTTCTGGCAAAAAATACAAATTTCCACATTTTTATAGATGGAGCTTGAAACTTCTACAATAGGGTTTTCTGATACGCCAAATCTGATGGTGTGACTTTAGTTAAGATTCTATGACTTTCAAGGGGTGTTTACCCCCTATTTTCTAAAACGAGGCGAATTTTCTCAGCTTCGTAACTTTTGATTGGTAAGACTAAACTTGATGAAACTTATAAATTTGAAATCAGCATTAAAATGCAATTCTTTTGATGTAGTTTTTGGTATCAAAATCCCATTTTTAGAGTTTTCTAGAGTTTTGGTTACTATTGAGCCGGGTCGCTCCTTACTACAGTTCGTTACCACGAACTGTTTGACAAGCTGATGAACTCACATTGAACATAGATGTGAAAGTTTTCAAAAGTCGCTAAAGATTTTTTAAATAGGTTATATATCTATCCACAAACGGCGAGGGTGATTGCTATTCAGGATGCTCTAAATATGAAACAACTCTTATGTATAAGCTAAATGAAGAATGGAATTCTACGATTATCCAGCCAAACCAAATTCAAGGAAAATAATTCCTTGTAAATGGGTTGGTATCAGTTTATTGTTGCTTTGTAAATTTTGACAACAATTATAAGCAAAGTGTAGGAGTAAGCTATCTTGTGTATTGGAGGGGGGCTGAAGATGGCCGTGTTTTTAGTGCTTTATAATTATGACCTATTTTGAGTCTGTCACTTTTCATGACTGATTATAAATTTGGGGGAACACCCAATCTCCGCCAGCTAGTGCATAGAAGGCCATATGAGCATTGCAGTTTTGCGACGCCTATCACAGTTTCCACCACGCTTGACACAGTTTCCTCCTCGCTTGGCATAGTTTCCACCACACTTGGCACTTGCTACCTGGTGTAGGTGCTTCATGAAGGCGAGCAACCCCTTATATAAAGTCTCATCGTTTTTACTGCTTTTTTCTCCGCTCATTATTTACTTTGGTCTACGTGGATTTGTAGCGATATCAGACCAAGAGTTCTCATAGAAATGAACTGGGGTACTCCCTCCTGCTGAGTTTGCCGAATCATCATTATTTTACAAATAACGTGGCACGCCTTCATTCTTCAAAAAAAACCCGTCATAAATAAAAAACCTCCAAATATCTAATGCTTCAGAATATCGTTTTTTGATGGGAAAAATACCCGCGGTCATTTGATATTCATAGGTTGGCCTCCATTTCGCAAAATGATCCTTTTCATCTGTTTTCATGGAGGGATTAATGGTGAAGCTTGTAATTACTAACGATGAATGCCAAAGCCCCTTCTACAATTAATATCAAATAAAAAATTATTATTGCTATATCTGTTAGCTAATAGTGTTAGTAGGCAGTGAAAATCCAGCGAAAGGCTTAGCCTATACAAGTCGTATAAAAAGTAGTTTTTAAAAATGACCGTTTTTTACGATCACATTTTAAATTTTTTAACTATTTCAAAATGGCATGGAATACTGTTGAGTAAAATATGGATAAATAAACTAGAGTAATTGTTTTGCTATAAAATATTGTAGCCGAACGAAAGGGCGTATCTAATTTATATATATTTTTTACATGAATGACAATAAAATTTTAGACTTTTTATATGGATTGTTTATGTTCGAGGACTTAGAAAGAGTAATTTGAAAAGTTTGTGTGTAGCCAAACATTATTGTCGTTTTGGTATATATTATGGCTCATTATGGCCCATTACATTATGGCCCGTACATTATGGATTTAAAAAGAGAAATTTGAAAAGTTTGTGTGTAGCGAACATTATTGTCCTTTTGGTATACATTACAGCTCATTATGGCCCATTGGCCCATTGCATTATGGCCCATACATTATGGATTTAAAAAGAGAGATTTGAAAAGTTTGTGTGTAGGCAAACATTATTGTCCTTTTGGTATATATTATGTCTCTTAATGTACTTTTTTAGGATACATGATGTTTGATAGTCTCTCACATAGTTTTAATTAGGAAAATTAAGATTGTACAAATAAATTGAACTTCCCAAGTTCGTTATATTTGATCCTCAAGAAGTACCAGCCAGTGGAGCAGAAGCAGGCACATGTGTCATATCGACAGTGAATGAAATGCGACGGCAGTCCTCAGGTTTTCTCGAGCGCAACAACCAAGTCCCAATCCCATGGCCTTCCAACAAATCTGTAAGTGACGGAAACCAACCCAATCCTGCACCAGATAGACCTTCTTCACTACCCTATTCCGTAGTTTTGAATAACCCACCCTCCACTATCACGCAAGAGGAACGAAAACAATTTTTGATGAGTATGTGTGGAGAAGACCTGTCAGTCGATGATGTTGAATTGAAAAGAAGTCGATCTGAATGGCGGCTTGCAGTTAAAACGAAGGTCAAGGCAAACAACATTGCCTCTTCTATCAACCAGAAGTCGCAAAGTGCAGAAGCTAGGGTGAAATCCCCAGTTTTTATAGGCGTGATCAAAAACATTCCGACTACATATGATGCCGATAAGGTGAAAAACTGCGTTTCAGGCTGCGAAAGGGCAGAACAGTGTGGTAGAAGTCGAACCTATAAGTTGTACTTTTCATCCCTCTATCAGCTAGGTCTGGCCATGAAAAGTCCGCAAAAACTAGAGTTTGAACGTTTTCCGATTGAAGAGTTCGTGTAACTTCCAAAACGATGCTATAACTGCCAGAAAGTTGGTCACGTTTCAGCGGCGTGTTCCGCTCCCCAGGTTTGTCCCCGTTGCGGTGTCCTTGGCCATACATAAATGCTACAACCCCCTGCACGAATCCAATTGACTGTGCAGCATGTAAACCGACAAAACATACCTGTCAGTCATTCCAATGTCCTGAGATGAAAAATCGAATTGGAAAGCAAAAACGCTCCGATGAATGAACAGCATGCAAGTACTAAGAGCGTGCCGTGGAACATGAACGGAGGTGTGTCTCACAAAATCCCCTTGATTGAAGAAATATGTCGGTGAGGCAATATTCTATGCATCCAAGAACATCTGCTGACAAGTGATAGCCTCAGCCTGCTCAAGTTTTCAGACAATCATGCATTTTATTTTGTCCTAGCAAAGTCTCGTCAACGTGGAAGACCCTCCGGTGGACTAGCGATTTTGTGTAGCTCTGCAGTTGATTCCGAGAATCTTCATACAGCTGAAAACTTTATGGTTATAAGAGCTGGGAATCTTGTGATCGTCAATGTCTACCTCCCCACAAACTACAGCGACGAAGAATCAGATAACCGATTTTCAAAGGCAGTGCGTGCTCTTGCAAAGTGCCTCAAGACTATTATGTTGTCCAGTCTGGAATGCGTTATAATCGGAGACTACAACTGTGATCTAGCTGACGACTCGTCTCCTCGGTCCCAGTTGATCCTAAGCACATTGGAAAATCGGTATCGTGTGCTTCCAAAAGACAATGATTTTACTTTCGTACACACTAGTGGTTCAGTCTCAAATATAGACCATGTCGCATGCACATTAAACGTGAGTGGTACAGTTAGAGTGCTAATGGGAAGTCACTCCACCGACCATATCCCCATTGAAGCATGTGTTAATGTGTGTATTCCTAAGGAAAAAAGTTCTTCACAGTGGTACGAAATAAAGGATTGGTTAAAGGCCGACTTTACTCTTTATCAGACAGTGTTCGACAAGACGCTGCAGAAAATCAATGTACCATATAATCTCCTACAAGCCAACGTGCAAAGGAATATCCAAGAAACTAAAATACAGGTCAATAGCTTTCGTGCTGAAATCACCCATGCACTACTAACCGCGGAAAAGGCTGCTATTCCCGCTAGGAAAATTCGTAAACATACTAAAATTCCTGGGTTCTCAAAGAATCGAGAGCTAGTGAAAGCGTGTCCAGATGCTAAGTTTTGGTTGTCGGTATGGAGGGAAGGGGGTCGTCCAAAATCCGGCATGTTAAATTGTCTCCGTAAACACACAAAACGTAAATTTGAGAAAGCCCTCAAGCAGCATCGTACAAATGTGAAATATGAATATACAGAGAGAATAATCAAAGATCCAAGTCGTCTATGGAAAGATCGCGTGAAAGACCGCCAAGAAACGCCTAAGTCCATGCCTTGTGACCCAAACGACTGGCGAGCCTACTATACGAGCGAATTTAGTGCCCCAGATCCCAGTGTAGCATGGCTATATATCGAGTAACTTGAATCTGTGCTATTAAATTCGAGTTTTCCGGACTTTACCGTAACTGTTTCAGATGTAACTGCAAATGTCTTTAAGTTGAAAAAGAAAAAATCTGTTGACGGTTTGTTTGCACTTCACCTTGTGAATGGTACTCGTCTTTTATATGAAATGTTAACATTATTGTACCAGATCATATTCGTAGTCGGTATTGTGCCCAATGTTTTCTGTAGAGGACAACTTACGCCCATCCTGAAAAAAGGGAAGCCAGCTAATATATGCTCCTCCTATTGCCCAATTACTGTGTCGCCAGTTTTATGTAAGCTTTTTGAAATGATTATATTGCCTTATATTGATTATATTGATATTGATTATATTGAATGTTAGAAACTTTTGCCAAATGCCAAACTACCAGTTTGGCTTTACGGTAGGTCTTGGTTGCGCTGATGCTCTGTTCGCCCTTGCTGCTATTTTGTCTGATTCTGAGGCAACGGGTGACCCATTAGTTATTGGTTCTTTTGATGTAAGCTGGGTGTTTGACTCGTCGGTGCATGCGCAGATCCTTTTAGAAGCGTATAAACAAGGGCTAAATTTGTGTATTGTCGAAGCTATGTATTATATGTACAATAGCCTTAGAGCGCAAATTAAAATACCCTCATGTCCGACTGATTCCGTTGTTGTACCAGTTCGTAAAGGGGTCAGGCAAGGCTCAGTTGTATCTCCGACTTTGTATAACAATAGCATTCTGCCGGCACAAGCCCAGGTAGCTACGTCTTGTGTTTCAAAAGGGATCGATGTTTCGTTGATGGCGTATGCTGACGACCTACTTAATTTGAACAGGTCTGCCAATCGACTATCGAAGAATTTTGATGTTTTGAGTAGGGAATATAATAATATATGTTTATCATTTAATGTGTCTAAATCTGCCGCACTGTTCTTCAACGCGGGGTATTATGAGAAAGAAATTCCTTTAGGTGATTCAGCTGTTAAGCCATGTGAGAGCATTACCTACCTTGGTTTACCAATCGGTCAAAGCCTCTACTCGACAGGAACTTTGCTTTTACTGCACGTAGAGGCGAGAATCTGGATTGCTTACGGATCAATCATTGGTAGCAGACATCGATTCCGCCGTAGATTTCTTGCGTCGCTGTATCATGCCATTGCCTTTCCACATGTACTGTATATAGGACCTTTTTGGAATTATTTGTCGTCCGCCCAATGTACAAAAGTAAGAGTTCTGTTTTTTCGATTCGCGAAGTTCCTTCTGAGACTTCCTCCGTGGACAAAGAACTCGTATATCATGCGTAAATACGGAGTGTTCGATCCAACAGTTTGCATTAACCGGGTCGTAGAGAATTTCCTGGAAAAGGCTAAGGGAAGGACGAACCCGTGGCTAGCTATCATGTGTCAGTAGTTTTGTTAGTGTACATAGTGTGTGTTTACTTATGGTTATGTTCGTAGTGTGATTTTCTTTCTTTTTTTCTGTTCGTACTCCGATGTAATTCTAGTGAATTTTCGGGAAATAAAAGTACTTACTTACTTTACAAAAATTAACTTTGAGATAGAGGAAAATTAGCTATTGATAAATTTGCATTGACTTTTTTACGAAATTGAGAAGGAGGGGAAAGAGAAAGAAAGAGAGAGAGAGAGAGAGAGAGAGAGAGAGAGAGAGAGAGAGAGAGAGAGAGAGAGAGAGAGAGAGAGAGAGAGAGAGAGAGAGAGAGAGAGAGATTGAGAGAGTGAGAGAGAGAGAGAGAGATCACCCCTGATGAGAACAAAAAAACTCACATCCGTGTTTTTTTGGAATTTTTTTAAATTCTATATTTTTGCAGATGGAAACTTGAAACTTTTTTCAATACAGTTCTCGAATACGGGGAATTTTATGATGTGATTTTCATTAAGGCCCTTGGTTTTTAGAGGGTATCTCTCCCTTTTCCAAAAATCAGGCTAATTTTTTCAGGCGCTTAGCTTTTGATGGAGAACACTACACTTATCATTTCTATATTTGGAATCACCATAACCACCCAATGTTTTTAATATATTAATTGATAGAAAAATTTTGGTGTTTAGAGTTTCGGTTACTATTGAGCCGTCTCGCTTCTTACTAATAGGTTTTTTACCACGAATTGTTTGAAATTTTTTTTTTATAAATAACAAATCAACAATAACAATGATGTAGAAACTATACATCATAGGTCAAAATACATATTGTTGCAAATTGTAACCTTTTACTCGCAAAATCCTCTGACTGGATGGACCCATGAGCTTTGTTTGGGGAGACAATGAATATTCTATTACTGGTATATCTAATGGATACTAAAATAGCACAAGCAGCACTTAAACACTTTATTTGTGACAAAAACTTTATCAAAATATCGCCCTACTTAGTGAATAAACTCAGATTATTTGATAATAATCTGATGATTCAAAACAAATAACCGTGGATGGTCAGTTAAATTCACATGTAATAACTATTTTTTTATAAAGGTTTTTGAGAATTTTTCATTTTTGAAAATAAGAAAGGTGATACTATTTCAAATGTTTGCATTTCGAGAAAATACGAGGTGTGGAAGGGGGTATCCATACTCCGATCAATGAGTCTTAAAAGGGGCTCTAGAACTTCTGATAACGAATCCAATGAGCCCCCATCGAAGTTTTTACGATCACCCTTTCTATATATGCCTTATATACCTCAAGGGCATAACTTGCATTTCCTGCCCTGAGGGATGGGGAGAAGGCTATCATACTCATAGACATAATTCTTGGACCTTAAATTACATTGAACGAAAATAGCTATCTCAAAATTTTTATTGGATATGTCTGAGGAAATGGTGGACATGGGAAAGGGGTTAGTTGCCCTCCAATCACCTTCGATTATAGGGAATTGACCCTTTATAATTCCAATCGAATGACTTGTTCTCAAAGTTTCTACGGCAACAAGTAACCCTTTTAAAATTAAAATCACCTGCATTTCGAGGAAATACAAGGTGTTGGGGGGGGGGTCACATCCATCCTCCAACCACTCTGAATCTTAAAGAGAGCACTATAACTTCTTATTACCAATCTAATGTTCCCCCTCCAAAGGTTATACAATCACTCTTTCTATATATCCCTTATATATCACATGGCATAACTTACAACTCTGGGGGGGGGGTCGCGTCCATCCTCCAACCACTCTGAACCTTAAAGAGAGCACTATAGCTTGTTATTACCAATCTAATGCACCCCATTCAAAGGTTAGATAATCACTCTTTCTATATATCCCTTTTATATCCCAGGCCATAACTTACAACCCTTGCCCTGAGGTCTATGGTTTGTTGTTATCATCAAAGACATAATTTCCAGGCCTTTCAATTACGTTGAACAAAATAGCTATCTCAAAATTTCCATTGGATGTGTTTGGAGAAATGGTAGGCGGGGGAGGGGTTTTGATGCCCTCCAATCTCTTTTGACTATTAAAAACGGCATTGGCTAGATCAATATCCAATCGGATGAGCTGTATTCGAAGTTTTTCTAAAATAAATGGCCATCTCGAATGTCTACCAGATGCATTTCAAGAAAATATGATGTGTTGGAGGTTTCCACCCTTCGATCATTCGGAATCTCAAAAAGAACACTAGAAGTTTTGATTAACAATCCAATTAACCCCCACCAAAGTTTATATGATCACCCTTTCTATATAGGCCTTATATACCTCAAGGGCATAACTTGCAATACTTACCCTGAGGGATTTTTTTTGGGGGGGGAGGCTACTACCCTCAGAGACATAATTTCTGGACCTTAAATTACATTGAACAAAATAGCTATCTCAAAATTTTTATTGGATATGTCTGAGGAAATGGTGGAGATGGAAAATGTGTTAATTGCCCTCCTATCACCTTCGACTAAAGGGCACTAACCCTTTCAAATTCCAATCGAATGACCTATGCTCAAAGTTTCTAAGGCAACAAGTAGCCATTTCAAAATTAAAATCACATGCATTTCGAGAAAATACGAGGTGTGGGGGGTAGCATCCATCCATCCTGCGACCACTCTGAATCTTAAAGAGAGCACTATAACTTCTTATTACTAATCTAATGTGCCCCATCCAAAGGTTATACAATAACTCTTTCTATATATCCCTTATATTTCCCATGGAATAACTTACAACCCTTGCCCTAAGGTCAATGGTGGGTTGTCATCATCAAAGACATAATTTCCAAACCTTTCAATTATGTTGAACAAAATAGCTATCTCAAAATTTCCATTGGATGTGTTTGGAGAAATAGTGGGTGTGGGAGGGGTTTTGATGCCCTCCAATTACTTTTAACTCTTAAAAACGGCGCTGGTTAGATCAATATCAAATCGGATGAGCTGTATTCGAAGTTTTTTGACAAAAAAATGGCCATCTCAAATACAACAGATGTTTTTCTGGAAAATATGAGGTGTTCGGGGTTTCCACCCGTCGATCATTCTGAATCTCAAAAAGAGCACTAGAACTTTTGATTAACAGTCCAATTAACCCTCCAAAGCTTATACGAAATTACGTCGAACAGAATGACTATCTTAAAATTTGTATTGGATGGGTTCGAGGAAATCGTGGGCGTTTGACAGGGGTTAGTGACCCTCCAACCACTTTCGACTATTAAAGAGAGCACTAGACCGTTCAATTCCAAATAGAATGATCAGATTTTGAAGTTTTTACGACAACAAAAGACCATCCCAATATTTCTATCCGATGCACTTCAGGAAAATGCGTGATGTCGGGGTAGGGGGAGTTTCACTCTCTGATCCCTCTGGATATTTAAAAGGACACTAGAACATCTTACTTTCAATCAAATAAGCCCATTCCTAAGTTTTTACGATCACCATTTTTATATATACATTATATCCCTCCAGGGCATAACTTATAACCCTTGGCCTAAGGGCTGTGGGGGAATCCTCATCAGAGAGTTTCTGGACCTTTCAATTGCGTTAAACAAAATGGCTATGGTAAAATTTTGATTAGATGTGTTTGGGGAAATTGTGGAAGTGGGAGGGTGTTTATTGCCCTCCAATCATATTTGAGCATTAAAAAAGGGACCGGACGTTTCAATTTTCAATCCAATGAGCTGTTTTCGAAGTTTTACGACAACAAATGGCCATCCCAAAATTTCTACCAGATGCATTTCGGGAAAATACGAGGTATCTGGGAGACGGGTCCACCCTCCGATTACTTTGAATCTTAAACATGACACTGAAACTTCTGATTAGCAATCCAATAAGCCATCTCCGAAGTTTATACGATCGCCCTTTCTGAATAAACCTTAAATACCCCAAGGTATAACTTATAACCCTTGCCCTTAAGGCTGTGGGGAGAGGGGTTAACATATTCAAAGACATAATTTCCAGATATTTCAACTATGATGAACAACATAGCTATCTCAAAATTTTGATTGAATATGTTTGGGGAAATGGTGAGGGGTGGGATTCGTTGCCCTCCAATCACTTTCAACTATTAAAAAGGGCACTAGCCCTTCTAATTTCCAACAGAATATGCCCTTTTTGAAGTTTGTATGACAACTCACTTAATATGAAGTGCACTGGTCTAAACAAAAAAAAAATTTAAATTGTGCCGACATTGCTCTTTACTTAGGAGCATTATTTTGCTGCCTATGATTCTATATGTGTAAAGTTTACTAGTTTCTAATGTTTCCTATCAAACGCTACAAGCCTGAGAATATTTGTATTATTTTCAAAAGAGAGAGATACCCCCATAATGTCAACAGATCTTATTCAAAACCCCACTTTTAAATTCAGCATATCAGAGAACCCCACTGCAAAGTTTTCCAGCTCTCATCTACAAACATTTGTAATTTTACACTGTTTGGCAGTGGAAAGATCAAGGATGCTTGTCAATACATGTATATTTTCCCCAGGGGTGAGTGTGTCGATTAATTACCCTGGAAAACCGGGAGATGGTTTAGTCAAATCGAAAATCAAAAGCTCAAGTTCCCTTTTCAATAAAAAACAAAAATGAATGGCAACTAGGCTCCCTAACACACCCTTTTTCCCAAAGAAATCTGATCAAAATTTTGAGATAGGCAACCCGTTTGTTTAGCGCTGTTAAAATTTCAGTAGCTATGCTACTAGGGATGTCATGACCTACCCACCTCCCAGCCCCTGCGGAAAGGACTGTTAGTTATAAATTTTCTCATTGTTTGCATATAAGGATTTACCTACTGTTTAAGAGAAGGTCTTTTCGAGTATAGGAGAGGGGAGTAATTATGCACAGAAAGGGTAGGGGATTTTCTGGTCTGATTTGGGAAACGGTCAGAAATTAAATAAAAAGAAGCAAGTTTTTTCAACTGATAGTAAGGAGCAATATTACAATTCGAAATGAACCGAAATTTTTCCAAATAAGAAAGGGTGGCTCCTTCTTCAATCAACGAATCAAACCGTTTTTGGTAACAAACTGTTAACACAGTTCGTGGTAACGAACTGTAAAAAAGGGATTTTTTATAACAAGAGATACGTCAAAAGAATTGCATTTTAATGCTGATCTTAAATATCTAAATTTCATCAAGTTTAGACTTGATGAATCAAAATCACCCATCAAAAGTTACAAGCCTGAAGAAATTTGCCTTATTTTAGAAAATAGGGGAAAACACCCCTTCAAAGTAATAGAATCTTAACGAAAATCTCTCCATCAGATATACCGTATCAGAAAACCCTATAGTAGAAGTCTTAAGCTCCTATCGACAAAAATGTGGAATTTTGTATTTTTTGCCACAAGACAGATCACGGATTCGTGTTTATTTGTTTTTTTTTCTCCGAGGAGGGATTTTATCGACCCAGCGGTCCCAGAATTTCACAAGAGGGCTCATTCTAATGGATATTAAAAGTTATAGTGCCCTTTTTAAGTGACCAAAAAATTGGAGGGCACCTTGGCCCCCCTTCCACACTTATTTTCCCCCGAAGTCACTGGATCAAAATTCTGAGATAACCATTTTATTCAGCATAGTCGAAAACCTAATAACTATGTCTTTCGGGAAAACTTACTCCCCCACAGTCCCCTTGGGAGGGGCTGCAAGTTACAAACTTTGACTAGTGTTTACATATAGTAATGGTTATTGGGAATAGTATTTTTATACTGATTTTAAATATATAAGTTTCATTAAATTTAGTCTTACTCATCAAAAGCTACGAGCCTGAGAAAATTTGCCTTGTTTTTGAAAATGGGAGAAACGCCCTCTAAAAGTCGTAAGATCTTGATGATCTTGACACCATCGCATTCAGCGTATCAGAGAACCTTACTGTAGGAGTTTCAAGCTCCTATCTACAAAACTGTGGAACTTAGTATTTTTTTTGCCAGAAGACCGATCACGGGTGCGTGTTTATTTGTTTGTTTTTTTTGTTTTTGTTTTTCCCAGGGGTGATCGTGTCGACTAGGTCGTCCTAAAATGTTGCGGGAGGGCCCATTCTAACGGAAATTAAATGTTTTAGTGCCCTTTTTAACTGACCGAAAAAATTGGACGGCACTTAGGCCCCCTCCCACGCTCATTTTTTGCACAAAGTCCACAGATCAAAATTTTGAGATAGCCGTTCTGTTCAGCATAGTCCAAAAACATAATAACTATGTCTTTGGGGCAGACTTACTCCCCAACAGTCCCCAAGGGAGGGGCTGCGAGTTACAAACTTTGACCAGCGTTTACATACAGTAATGGTTATTTGGAAGTGTACAGACCTTTTCATGGGTATTTTTTTGGGGGGGTGGTTAAGGCAAGGGGGTATGCAGGAGAGTTTTCCCTTGGAGGAATTTGTCATGGTAGAAGAAAAATTCCCTGAAGGGAGCGCAGGATTTTCAAGCACTATTAAAAAAAAGAAAAAATAAATATTAAAAAGTTTTTCCACTGAAAGTACGTACCACCATTAAAACTTAAAACGTACAGAGATTATTATGCATATGGGGGGTTCATCTCTTCCTAAATACTAAATACCTCACTCCTTACGCTAAAGTATTTTTAGTAATTTCAACCTTCTATTCTACAGCATTTGTGATTCAGGGATCAATCTTAAAGAATTGGGACAAAATTAAAGCTTTAGTGTGCAGAGTGAGGTATTAACGAGGGGGCGAACCCCCTCATATACATAATAAAAATGTAGGAATATAGAAGTTCGTTACGTAAGTTAATTTGTAAGTTACGTATAGTTTTTACAAATAAAAACTTTTGTTAAAAATTAAAAATTCTAGTTGCCTTTTTAAGTAACCGAAAAATTTAGGGCAACTGGGCCTTCTCCCTCACCCTTTTTCTAAAAATCGTCTGATTAAAACTAATAGAAAGCCATTTAGCAAAAAACAATAAATATTCAAATTTTGTTTTGATTATTCATATGCGGAGAGCCAAAATCAAACATGCATTAATTCAAAAACATTCAGAAATTAAAGTAAAAAAAAGGATTTTTAACTGAAAGTAAGGAGCAACATTAAAACCAACCAAAATTACTCCGTGTATGATAGGGGCTCTTCCCTCTTCAACGTCCAGCTCATTCCACTAAGGTTATTTACTGTTTTATGAAGTAGAATTGAGAGAAAGAGTTAAACTTTAGCGTAAAGAGCGGACGTTGAGGAGGGAACAGTCCCTTTCATGTACGGAGTAATTTCTGCTCGTTTTAAGTTTTAATGTCGCTCCTTACTTTCAGTTAAAAAAAACTTGTTTTTTTTTATTTAACAAATAGTTAAAGCCTATATGAGTCCATTAAAGAGGGGAAACAAATTATGCAAAACGCAAAAATGAGCTTCTTATTGCTCCAGCATACTTTCATAAGGGAAACGACTGGTCTGAAACTTTACCCCTCCCCCATCCCCCCAAAAAATAAAAACTCACCAGCCAAAGTAAAAATGACTATTCTGGTCCAAATTCTCATTTTTTGTGCTTATTGAATGAATTTCTCTTCTAACGACGTGACTCTAAGTCTAACTGGAAAACAAAACGATCCGGAACGAAAGCAGAATAGTTTTGTGCAATTAGAATGCCGCGAGAGAATTTTCACTCGATGGCTTTTTGGCACCGTATGAGCCATATGGCTTTTTGGCACCATATGAGCCAAAATTATAGTTTTGCATTTTGCATCTTTTTTATCTTTTGTAAAGGTTAGTAGAACTTTCGATTTCCTTTTTAATGGGTCTTCTTCAATTATTCTGGGAATAATAGCTTGAAGCGGTCACCCCAGGGCAAAAACTGTAAAAACTGTTCATGACAACTAACTTTAAGTAAGGGGCAAAACGATCTAATAAAACCCGTAACTCTACAAAATGGAATATTGATAGTAATACACATATCGGAAGAATTGGCTTTTATCCTGATTTCAACTTCATAAAAATACATTCAGTTTATCACTTAAAAACTTATAATATGTCACATCACAATTCTGTGTGCGTCTATCACAAAAATATAAGAAGAAACAAATTATTTTTCAAAATATTTGGAGAAGAGGGAGGGGGGACAGTTTTGTTAGTTTTTGAATTTTTAAATCAAAATACTTAAAAAGTATTTTCCTAAGAATATGACGAAAAAGAGTATCATTCAAATTAAGGCAAAAAATTTAGAGGCGGGACATCAAACACTCCTCTCCATCGTCATACCTGGCATGAAACTATGGAAAAATTGGCTACTCCATAGTTTGCCTGGCAGGCCAGGGAGTGAAAATATTTTTATTTTGACGTTCTTGGTACTTTAATATTAGTGTCGGGAAGTGTATACGAGTACATGTACATGATTTTGACCTAGGGGGCTAAATAAGTTTCTACTTTGATATTCTTTTTACGATTAGTGTCGGAAAATGTATACAAACGCAATCCCTGTAAATTATTTTGGCCCAGGGACCAATGAAAATTTTTATTTTGATATTCTTGGTACTTCACGATTAATGTCAGAAAGTTTATACGAACGAATCAGTGTAAATTCTTTTTACCTAGGGGGCAAAACAAGTTTTATTTGATATTGTTGGTAAGATAAGATAAGATTTATTCATCATGAAATACATATACAATATTACATTCTACTATTTCCCCAAAGGCTCTTTGACCTTTAAAGAAGGGGGAAGATAAACAAGTCACATACTCAGAGAAAAAACTATTTTTACAATGGGTTTGCCCTACTCTTTGAAAAATGAAATATGATTGAAAATGGACGGCAAAGGGGTGGGGGCGGGATGGAAGATACCAGCCCCAATTTATACCCTAGAGTGTTTTTTCTAAAAAAAAACTTAAAACATTGGATCCTATAGGCTATAGTTCGCTCTTAAATGCAGTGTAGCAATCGCTGCAGTAATGATCAATATAAAAATACAAAAATATACTCAGGAATTTCAATAGAAAGTGGAAAACCTTATATATTCTAGGAAATCACATCATGATGAAATTTTTAGATCCAAACGATTTTCCTTTTTGACCAAATCAGAAAATTGTTCAATGGTATTATTCTAATCCTAAGAACTAACTGATAACCTTTAGGAAAAGAAAATACGTTTTTTCGCCCCCAAAAAATACCCTTCCCGAAAAACACCCTCTGGAAAATAATGAACCCCGTGGAAAATACACCCTGTTGCTGGTTAGTTCCCAATAAATTTTGACTTATAAAAAAGGACTGGAAATCAAACAGTTCGTGGTAACGAACTGAAGTAAGGAGCAACCTGGCTCAATAGTAAACAAAACTGTAAAAAGCGGAATTTTGATGCTAAAATATATATCAAAAGAATCAAATTTCCATGCTGATTTTAAATATATAAGTTTCATCAAATTTAGTCTTTGTCATCAAAAGTTACGAGCCTGAGAAAATTTGCCTTGTTTTGGAAAATAGGGGAGAAACACCCCTTAAAAGTCATAGAATCTTAACGAAAATCACACCATCGCATTCAGCGTATCAGAGAACCCTGTAGCAAAATTTCAAGCCCCTATCTACAAAAATGTGGAATTTCGTATTTTTTGCCAGAAGACAAATCACGAGGCCGTGTTTATTTGTTTTTTTGTTTTTTTTTCCCAGGGGTCATCGTATCGACCAAGTGGTCCTAGAGCGTCGCAAGAGGGCTCATTCTAGTGGAAATGGAAAGTTCTAGTGCCCTTTTTAAGTTACCAAGAAAACTGGAGGGCACCTAGGTCCCCTCCCACGCTCATTTTTCTCCAAAGTCAACGGATCAAAATTTTGAGATAGCCATTTTGTTCCGCATAGTCAAAAACCATAATAGGTATGTCTTTGAGAATGACTTACTCCCCCACAGTCCCTGGGGGAGGGGCTGCAAGTTACAAACTTCGACCAGTGTTTACATATAATAATGGTTATTGGGAAGTGTACAGACGTTTTCAGGGGATTTTTTTTTGGTTTTGAGGGTGGGGTTGAGGGAAGGGAGCTATGTGGGAGGTTCTTTCCTTGGAGATATATGTCATGGGGGAACAGAAATTCATGAAAAGGGCGCAGGATTTTCTAAAATTACTATACAAAAACAATGAAAAAATAAACATGGAAAAGTTTTTTCAATTGAAAGTAAGGAGTAGCATTGAAACTTAAAACGAACAGAAATTATTACGCATATGAGGAGTTCTAAAAATACTTTAGCATAAAGAGCGAGGTATTTAGGAGGAGATAAATGCCTCGCTCTTTATGCTATATAATTTTTAGTAATTTCAACTATTTATTCTACGGCCTTTCTGATTCAGGGGTCATTCTTAAAGAATTGGGACAAAACTTACGATTTAGTGTAAAGAGCGAGGTATTAACGAGGGTACAAACCCCCCTCATATACATAATAAAAATTTAAGAATATAAAAGTTTGTTACGTAAGTTAATTCTTAAGTTACGTGTATTTTTACTAATAAAAACATTCGTTAAAAATTAAAATTTATAGTTGCCTTTTTATGTAACCGAAAAATTGCAGGACAACTAGGCCTCCTTCCCCACCCCTTATTTCTCAAAATCGTCTGATCAAAACTAAGTGAAAGCCATTTAGCCAAAAAAGAATTAATATGCAAATTTCATTTTAATAATTTATGTGTGGAGAGCCAAAATCAAACATGCATTAATTCAAAAACGTTCAGAAATTACATTAAAAAAAACTAGTTTTTTTAACTGAAAGTAAGGAGTGACATTAAAACTTAAAACGAACAGAAATTACTCCGTATATGAAATGGGTTGTCCCCTCCTCAACGCCTCGCTCTTTACGCTAACGTTTTTAATTGTTTTAAAAAGTAGAATTGTGGCCAAGAGTCAAACTTTAGCGTAAAGAGCGAGGCGTTGAGGAGGGGACAACCCATTTCATATACGGAGTAATTTCTGTTCGTTTTAAGTTTTAATGTCGCTCCTTACTTTCAGTTAAAAAAAACTAGTTTTTTTTAATGTAATCAACCATAAAGAATAATCCATGGACAGGCAGTCGTGTCGTCAGTAAGTATAAGTCGTCATTTACCAAACAGTAAAAAAAAAGGACAAATAATTCAAAGACAAAGTCAATTATATATTTATATCTATATATATTATCTGTTATTTTTAACCAAAAGAGATATTGTCGATGTTTTTGCAAAATAAATAGTTTTTTATTACTTATATGTCCATAAAACAATAAGATTATTTTAGTCGATTCTGAGATTTTGTTCATACGCAGGATTTTTGATTTTAGGGAATAGTCGAAATTTTAGAACTTAAAATGTCTTTATTGGCTACTTTTTCTAACATGAATGTAATTAAGGTTCAAGGTTTTGAAAGCGGTAAAATTTCAGAATACCAAACATAGCTTTATATTTTGAGATATATACAAAACAATAAAGTGGAAATCATAAAATTATTTTATTGGGTTCTGAGATTTTGTTCATACGCAGGGCTTTGGATTTTTAGGAAATTATCGAAATTTTAGAATAACAAATGTCTTTATTGGCTACTTTTGTTAATATGAATGTAATACAGGTTCAATATTTTGGATATATATATATATTGACCTGTATTTACCATTTTAAAAGGTAAATACAGGTAAATAAAGGTAAATAAAAGGTAATGGCCAAGAGTCAAACCTGCGTAAATTTAAAAGATGGTATACTGGATAATATGAATTTCCACTAGAGTATCTATCGAAAGCTCTGTTTTCAGAGCTATTTGTTCGAAAATTAAAAAAAAAGGGATAACACATTAAGAAACAACAACAGAAACTTATATATATTTTAAAAGAAAAACGAGGTTAAAGACCTAAAGAAACACTGAGCTAATAGATAGGGTTGACTTGACTGTAACCCTATATGTAAAGCTAAGCTTTTCGGAAAATAACATAAAACTCCTTCTGTATTATCACAACCGTTAAGTTTTCATGCTCAGGAAAAAAAAAAAATCAAATCTACTTAGTCTTGACATGCAATTGTATATGAGATAGTATGTCCGAGGGGGTACCGGCTTTCAAAAACCTCGCAGATCCGACGGTGTATGCGAATTGTGATGGGACTGTCTAGCACACTTGGTGCTCTGAGATGTACACCAGGTGGCGTAAAGTGGGCAACCCCTAGATCATGTCAGTCTCTGTTTCAATGCTTAATTCCGTGAATACAAGGAAAAAATTAATGGGATAAAGGTTAATGTCATAAAAAAAATCACTTAAAGGAAAATAGACTCCCGAATGGGGAACTACCAGACCCCACACCTCATGGAAAACTTAAACTGGAATTTTAAAAACGTATAATATTTGGAAAAAAATGACAGTTCTTTTCAAAAATTCAAAATTTTTCCCCTTTTAAAATTTTTTGCGGTAAGATTTCAAAGCTTTTTGCCACATCAAAAACTCTTAATGCACTCTTGCTAATCCCCAAACACTTAAAGAGAAACAAAAGTTAAAAAAAAGAGAAACATTAAAGAAAAAAAAAGAAAAAATTAAAGAAAAGAAAAAAAGAGAAACAAAAAACATTTTGTTAAAGAGAAACAAAAGTTAACAAAAGTTAAAGAGAACAAAACAAAAGAGGAATAAAATTGAGAAATCTTACATAGGTGATCGAGTAGTTTGGTGATAATTTTTAAACAAAGCAATGTGAAATCTGTAACAACATATTTTCATTTCACGAATATGAATGAATGTGCTTTATAACCCATCAATAACACAAAGGCATGGGGATGGAGTATCAAAAACAAAGAAGAAAAGAAAAAGAAAGACACATTCTAAGATAGGAACAAATATATACAAAATAAAAACACGAATAAACTAGACTTTTCAAAAAAGTAAACCACTCCAAGGGTGGCAAACCCCCCTTGGGGTGGTTTAACTTTTTGATAGGCTAAAGATCGATAGAGTACAAAACCATTTAACCTAACTTAGATGCCCTTATGAGAGAGGGATCAGACACATTTCTCCTCCACGGATATCCAAAAATTTTACTTAATATAAATTTGCTAAATTTAGAAGAAAATATGACACTTTTCGAAAAAAAATGCTTTTCAAATTCCTCTGACATAGAATATGTTTCACTGGTTTCCTCCTTGAATAAGTTGTGCGATCAGACTTATAGGCGACACTTTAGTTCTTTCACACATTATTGTAAAAAAATATGTTACTTTTTCGAAAAAAAAATGGTCTTCAGATTCCTCTGACATAGAATATGTTTCACTGGCTTCCTCCTTGAATAAGTTGTGCGTTCAGCCTTATAGGCAACACTTTAGTTCTTGCACACATTATTATCCATCCGTCTAAAATAGCTGTTTGATTTAGGAGTTAACCTAACAATTCGCTTTTTTTTTTCTTGCAATAATCATTAAGTCGTTTACTTTGTAATTTTGCCCCAAGAAATTTACCCAGCGACATTAATGCTATTTTTCTTTTTGGATGCCAAAAAACGAAGTCTTCGCTTTTGAAAACGCTTATCATTTACAATACCCTGGGCCTTTATTGCCCCCCTGCCGGCGGAAGCGCCTTCTAATTATCACTAGGCATACTTATGAAGTCGATGACTTGAAAAAAGATAAGGAATTGCTGTAATAAAAGTTAATGCCTTCTGTATCTTAAAGAAGGAAGAAAAAAAAAACAATTCAGGACTGCTAGTAAAAGAAACTTTTGCAAATTTTTCAGACCATTGGGCTAATATTTCGAACATAAACAAGCGCATCATCCATCTTATGACAAGGGACATGGGGGAAATGATTTTGTGTCTAAGTACCTGCCCTGAAATTCGGAAGAAGACACTCAATCTCGTACTTTTCGAACTAATAATGTTATGCAAATGTTTTGGCTGAGACGAGCGTCTTTTTATTCCCAAAATGCTTAAGCCTGCTTCTGGAATAAAACTCCCGCTAGAAACCTGTTTTTCCTTTAGAAAATTAGTTAATTTTGACAGTTGTGTATATTCAGAGATGTACTTAGAGAGAGGGGTGCTTTCAGACCCTTTCCTATTTTGAATGTAGGGATTTGGTCACCAGGTTTAAATAGTTCGTCTGTTTTATGTTGTTTTTTTTTTGTACTTTACCCTCTTCTTCCGAATAAGCTTCTGAGTACAACAAGCTTCTTATTATACCATGGTATTCACATATATCAAACCTTTTAGGTATTAAATAAAAAAACAAAAAACAAGTTTTTTCAACAGAAAATAAGGAGCAACATTCAAACTTAAAACAAACAGAAATTATTACCTATATGAAGGGAATTCCCCCCTCCTCAACACCTTGCTCGTTATGGTAAAGCTTTTTAGTACTTTTAAAAAAGCTTCTTAATATTTCCAACAGTTCGTGGTAACGAACTGTAGTAAGGAGCGACCGGGCTCAATAGTAACCAAAATTCTAAAAAATGAAATTTTGATACCAATAGCTACATCAAAAGAATCGAATTTTAATGCTAATTTTAAATATACAAGTTTCATCAAGTTTAATCTTACCCATCAAAAGTTACAAGCCTGAGAAAATTTGCCTTATTTTAAAAAATAGGGGGAAAAAAGGCATAGAATCTTAACGAAAATCACACCATCAAATTCAGCGTATCAGAGAACCCTGTTGTAGCAGTTTCAAGCTCCTATCTACAAAAATGTGGATTTTTGTATTTTTTGCCAGAAGGCAGATCACGGATGCGTGTTTATTTGTTTGTTGTTGTTGTTTTTTCCCCAGGTGTGATCGTATCGACCCAGTGGTCCTAGAATCTTGCGAGAGGGCTCATTCTAATGGAAATGAAAAGTTCTAGTGCCCTTTTTAAGTGACCAAAAACATTGAAGGGCACCTAGGTCCCGTCCCACGCTAATTATTTTCCCAAAGTCACCGGATCAAAATCCTAAGATAGCCATTTTATTCAACGTAGTCAAAACACCTTATAACTATGTATTTGGGGACGACTTACTCCCCAACAGTCCCCCTGGGAGGGGCCACAAGTTACAAACTTTGACCAGTGCTTACATAGAGTAATGGTTATTTGGAAGTGTACAGACATTTTCTGGGGGATTTTTAGGTTGGGGGTGGGTTGAGAAGAGGGGGATATGATGGGGGAACTTTCCTTGGGAGAAATTTGTCATGTGGGAAGAAAAGTTTCATGAAGGGAGCGGAGGATTTTCTAGCATTATTTAAGAAAAACAATGAAAAAATAAATATGAAAAAGTTTTTTTTAACTGAAAGTGAGGAGAAGCATTAAAACTTAAAACGAACAGAAATTATTACGTATATGATGGGCTCACCTCCTCCTAATACCTCACTCTTTACGCTAAAGCATTTTTAGTAATTTCAACTATTTATTTATCGGGGTCATTCTTAAGAAACTGGGACAAAATTTAAGCTTTAGCGTAAAGAGCGAGGTACTTCCGAGGGGGTGAACCCCTTCATATACGTAAAAAAAACCTGAGAATACAGAAGTTCGTTACGTAAGCTAATTTTTATTAATAATAAGAGCTCCATTCAGCCAAGGATGAACAAAAATAAAGCTAAATAATCTTCCAAGCGTAAAACTACCACAAATCACTATCATTAAATAAATAAATCTCAAAACCCTCAGTAGCCGAGTTAGATTCAAAAAGAGCAAAAATTAACATAACAAGGCTAACAGCCCCAATGCTCTCTCAAGACCAGAATACAATTCGCGCTTCACTGAGAAAAAAAACAAAAACAAATAACAATGGAATGTCAGTTAAATTGACATATGCTGACATTTCTTTGTAAATTTTCATATATGAAAAAAAGAAAGGTGAATTTAGTATCTGAACTAAAAGGAACTAGCTTATGAACCTAATCGGATTACTTTTTGTACTGTATTGTGATTGCGCAATTAACTTGCGGACTTAATTGTGAGGGATTGCTCACTTCATACACAGTGAGTTATTATTAGTGTATAATTGAATATATTGGTGTTATCGCTGATTAAAAACTGTGATTAAGTTTGTGAATCTGCAGTATCTCGTCGGAATAAATGACGGGAAAAAAGCCCCTAAGGCTACCACCCGAGAAGGATACTCCCACTGAAACCCTTAGCCGGTCGCCATTCCGACCTACCTATAAAACTCTTCCTAGAACCCCCCCAACTACGCGATCCAAAACTGTTAGCCACTTGTCAGGAATTCAGGCCTTAGCCGAAACTACCTCTAATGAAAGAGGTGAGACGCCTGGCAAAAAGAGGAAAAAGGATGAAACTCGTTCACCAACGATAGTGCAACCCCTCTCTTCAAGTGTCCCAGAAACAAGTGCTAACGATCACCCCAATTATTATACTGTCTCAATCAAGAAAACCAATGGCCAACCCTTTTCAAAAGATCGAATAATGCAAATTAGGAAAGCCGTCTTTCTGATCACCAAGGTGAATTTTGAACTTGTTTTCAAGCAGGACGAGTCTATTGATATTTACTTTACGTCTTCTCAGGCGGCAGACCATGTCCTGTCAAAATCCAAAGAAATAATTCTTGATGGCTCAAAAATTTTAGCCACAAAAAAAGATGTGGAAAAGTTACACAAGTATGTGCTGTATGGTGTTGATACCAGTGTAAAAGTGGAGGAAATACAAACTGAACTAATAGATTCTTCAGGTCTTCTCATCAATCCTTCAACTGCTATAAGGCTAAGTTTAAACAAAGAAGGTTTTCTTCACCCTAGCCGTTCAATCCTCATTTCCTGCAAAGTTGAGCTAAGCGGAGAAATATTCTTGTACGGTATGTCTCTTTTTTACAAGATTTATAAGCCTAAGCCCCTACAATGCTCCACTTGTCTAGCCCACGGCCACAGCAAAAAACACTGCAAACAGTCCCATCCGTCTTGCCTTAAGTGTGGGAAAACAGGCCACGCAATTAGTGAATGCCCTGAGTCAGACCCTTTCTGCAGAAATTGTAACCGGAAGGGACACACAGCCCTCCAAAAACAATCTTGCCCAGCTCACCAAAAGCGAGTTGTAATCCTTAGAACATCTGATAAAATGAACCTACCCTACTCAGTTGTAGCTGCAAGAATCCCTTGGCAACCCACACCCCATCGGCCCAGTAGAAGCCAAGCAACAGTTGCTGTAGCAGATGCAAAGACAGTATCATTTCCAAAAGAGGCAAATAATGTTCATACTCAAGGTTCTAGTCATTCCCCCCATCCCTTACCTAAGTTTACTTCAACATCCTGCCCTCCAAAAGATTCATCTAAAAATAGCCAAGAATGGCAAAGGCTTGCAACTTATCTCACAGTCAGTCACTTAATTGAGGTTAGTAATGAAGCTGAGGAAACCAAAAATACTCTCAAGAAGAAAGCTATCACTAAACTCCTACGTGATGACATATTAGAAACAGCTATGGCTCAATTATCCTCCATGAAAAAGGACATAGATTCCACATCAAAGCTAGTTAAGCCTGTAGACTCAACTGCAAATCAAATCAATGCAGGCTCTGAAATTGCCACAACCCCCAAGACGGTAATCGATGCCACTGCCCTAGTCAAAGGCTTGAAATCTAAGAAAAAAACGGCAAACTTTCCATCCCAGTCCAAAATTACCACCAATGATATTTCGTCGGCTGAAGAAGATTTCCAATATTCTAATCAAGGAGATGATGAAACTCAGACCACAATGGATGTTTAAATGTGCACCGTACAAGATTTTACGTTTCTCACGAATTTATCACTGTGTAATAATGTTGTTTTTAACTATTACGATGACCAAAATAATTTGCCCACCAGCCCCTTAGCTAGCCTCGATAGCCCTTTAAACCAAATTAACTGTGAATATCTCGACACTTTTGATTTTGTGAAAAATGTGAAACCTAGGCTAATGGAAGAGACCAAACTTAATGTAATTTGCTTTAACATCCGAAGTATACGGGATAAGTGGGCTAATTTTAAAGACTTAGTTTTAATTAATGGTTACTGCCCTTTCGACGTAATTGGAATAACGGAAACATGGCTTTCAGAAATTGATGATAAGAATGAATTTTCCCTCCCTGGTTTTCAAGCTATTCATATTGAAAGAAAATTAACCAAGTCCTCTGGCGGCATTTCTCTTTACATCCGGTCAAGTCTGAAATTCACCAGGCTATTAGACTGTGAATCCTTATTCTCGCAACCTATAAATAATAGATGCATTTATTCAATAATCGTAGACATAAGTGTTGACGAGAATTCTTTTATTTTTTCATTATTTTATAAGCCCCCCTCATTTCCGACCCCTTTCTTTTGTAACCTATTTGATGATTTTTCTAGTTTTATTAATTTACCACAAAAGAAGGCAATAGTTTTTGGGGACTTCAATTGTAATTTACTAAATGTTAGCAATAATAATGATTGTGATACCTTTTTTGAAACATTCACCTCAAGTGGTCTTCTTCCCACAATCCTTTTTCCTACTAGAGTTGATCCTGTGAGGTCTACAGCTACTGTAATTGACAACATTTTTGTATCCACTTCCCTGGGAAACCACCTGTCCTCCAAAATAATATTTTCTGACCTGTCAGATCACTTTCCAATCTATCTCTCGCTACCCTCCCTACCAACTACTCAGCCCTCTAGAACTAAAACCCCTACGTATAATAGAATATATAATACTGTGAATATGAACAGGTTCACGGATCGTTTGAAATCCTTTGACTGGTCCAAGGTTTTGGATTGTCAGGATGTTAATTCAGCCACAAATGGTTTTACACAAGGACTGAGTGATCTTATCAGTTCAACCTTTCCAGTTCGTAAATCAAACCGAAAAACTAGCCATATACGCCCCTGGATGTCTAATAGCCTGATAATCTCTTCATACCGAAAAAATGACCTATATAAGTTAGCTTGCAAAACCAGTAACGTTATTGACCTGACTAATTATAAAAAATACAAAAATTTATATACCAAACTTGTCCGGGAAGCAAAAAAAAATTATTATTATTCGAAAATCTCTCATTGCAAAGGGAACTTGCAAAAAATTTGGTCAACAATAAATGAAATTCTTTCAAAAAAAAGAAGTTCAAGATCTGTACCTCTTAACCTTAAGGACATCAGTGGCAGATTAATTGACCCAAGTTCAGTACCGGATGCTTTTAATAATTATTTCACTAATATTCCAAATGCTAACTCCTGTTCCTTCTCCCAGTCAGTACAACCTAGCAAGAATCCTGGATCCATGTTTTTCTCTCCAACTGATCGTAAAGAGGTGCTTCAAGTTATCAAATGTCTCTCTAATAGTAGTACACCTGACTTCTTTGGCATAAGTAATAAGCTTCTTAGGACCGTATCTTCCTATGTTTGTGAACCCATTGTGCACATAGCAAACCTGTCTATGACCAATGGAGTCTTCCCAGAAATATTTAAATCAGCAATTGTTATCCCGATTCATAAAAAAGGCGATCCGTCTGAGATAAGTAATTATCGTCCAATCTCACTTCTCCCAGTTATATCTAAAGTGCTCGAGAGAATTATATTCCGACGTCTTTCTCCCTTTTTATTTGGGATTCATTCTTCAGATTCGTTGATTTCTCCCCATCAATATGGCTTCCGTTCCAAATTTTCAACTGCTCATGCACTAATAGACGCCACACAGTTTATACGTTCCCAACTTGACCTTAAAAATACTGTATTGGGCTTATTTCTGGACTTTTCTAAGGCCTTTGATATGGTTGATCACAGTGTTCTATTAAGTAAACTCAACAACTTAGGGATTCGTGGAGTTCCTTTCTCATGGTTTGGCTCTTATCTCTCTGGTAGAGTACAGAGTGTGAGTCTGGGCGGGTTGACTTCACATCCCCTATCTGTCCGAAGGGGCGTCCCACAAGGCTCTGTTCTTGGTCCAATACTTTTTCTCCTTTATATTAATGATTTGGTTACGGACCTGGGTCCATCAGTGCACCCAGTACTTTTCGCTGACGATAGCAACTTTTTCATCACCGGTCCTAATTTACCATCCGTTGTCGCCTCTACTCAGACCCTTCTGAATAGAGTAGAGGAGTGGTGTCTAGTTAACTGCATGACCATTAACATCAAGAAAAGTCAGGTTGTATTATTTCGAACCCCTTACAAAAAAAATGAAGCTCAGCAAGCACTTGGCCTAAAATATTCTACCAATCTCCTCCCACAGGTCGAAGTTGCCAAGTTTCTTGGTGTTCACATAGACTCCTCCCTATCATTTGCAACACACGTGTCCTACATCAGAGCCATAATTTTGCGACAGGTAAGTATGATTAATCGTGCGAATTATTTTCTTCCTCCCGATATCCTTGTCACCCTTTATTACTCTTTTATTTACCCATATATCTCATACTGTGGATCTGTTTGGGGCAACACTTTTCCTTCAGTCAACAATAAATTAAAATCTGCCCAAAACCGTTCCATCAAACCAGTTTTTCGGCTGCCCCGACTATATCCCACCCAGGACCTGTACTCCGATTTTGGTATTATCCCTTTTGAACAAATCATCAAAAAATTAAATCTATACCTTGCATACTCCGCTTACCATAAAAATCTTCCTCCTCAATTATTATCTTATTTTAATATTAATAATTCTGAAGGCCTCTGTCTCCGTTCATCCAACCGTTCCTTCATTGTCCCCAAGTGTGTCTCTAGTTCCGCCCAGCGATCCCCCATTTATAAATCTATACTTCAATGGAATATAATACCCTCCAGTGTCGAGCTATCCACAAGTTTTCGCATGCTGTATAGCAATGTACTAAAATTTTGATATTATAACTCTCTAAATTCTTATTCAATTTGCTTTAGTTACTCATGTTTTCTCTTTTCTATTTTTTTCTCTCTTCTTCATTTTCAATTTTTTGTGGTTATGGTCCTCAACAAGTTCGCTTCCAGGATCTTTATTATTATTGGTGTTATATTGTAGTTTTATTTGAATAAATTGAATTGAATTGAATTGAATTGAATATATCTCAAATGTATTTGCCTTTTGCTAAAAACGAGGTGTGGAAGGGGAGTATCCACATTCCAATCACTCTGATTCTTAAAAAGGGTACTAAAACTTCTGATTACGAATAAAAAGACTCTTAACCGAAGTTTATACGATTACTCTTTCTATATATTCCTTGAATGCCCCCATGGCATAACTTACAACTCTTTCCCTGGGGACTGTGGCTTGGTTGTAATACTCAGAGATATAATTTCTGGACCTTACAATTACAGTGAACAAAAATGGATATCTCAAAATTTTTGTTAGATGTATTTGAAGAAATTGTGGACATGGGAAGGGGGTTAGTTGCCCCCCCTTGTGGACTACTAAAAAAAGTTCGGAGGGTGGATAAGCCCATTCTTATTTTTTTATGATAATCCTTTCTATGTAGGCCTATACCTTTTATACCTCCAGGGCATAACTTATAACCCCTGGCCTGAGGGCTATGGGAGTTGTCATTCTCAAAGACATAATTTCCGGACTTTTCAAGTACGTTGAGCAAAGTGGCTATCGCAAAATTTTGACAGAATGTGTTTGGGAAGATCGTGGGTGTGGGAGGGGGGATAATTACCCTCCAATCACTTTTGAATATTATAAAAGGCACTGGTCATTTCAATTTTCAATCGAGTGAGCTCTTTTCGAAAATTCAAAGACGACAAAAGGCCATCCTAAAATTTCTACCAGATGCATTTCGGGAACCCCAGTCCCCGAGGGAGGGACTGCAAGTTAAAAACTTTGACCATTGTTTACATATAGTAATTGTGAATTATGAAATGTACAGACATTTTCAGGGAGACTTTCTCACGTTGGGGTGGGTCGCAGGGCGGAGGCCAAGCGGAAGGATCTTTCCATGGGGAAATTTTTCATGAGGGAAGAGAATTTCTATAAAGGGGGTACATGATTCTCGAGCATTATTAAAAAAAAATGAGAATAAATAATTTGTTTTCAACAGGAAGTAATGAGCAGCATTCAAACTTTAAATAAACATGAACTATTACTTATATAAGGGGTTTCGTCACCTCCACAATACCTTGCTCCTTAAGCAACAGTATTTTTAGCAATTTCAACTATTTATTCAAAGGACTTTGTTAATCAGGGGTTACTCTTAAGGATTTGGGACAAAATTCAATCTTTAATGTAAAGAATGAGGTATTGACGAGGGGACTAATCCCCATCAATTACGATTCCAGCTCTAAGCTCTTGAGGAGCCTCGAAGGCAAATATCAAACAGTTCGTGGTAACGAACTGAAGTAAGGAGGGACCCAGCTCAATAGTAAACGAAACTCTAAAAAACGGAATTTTGATGCTAAAAGATACATCAAAAGAATTGGATTTTCATGCTGATTTTAAATATATAAGTTTCATTAAATTTAATATTTGTCATCAAAAGTTACGAGCCTGAGAAAATGTGTCTTATTTTGGAAAACAGGGGGAAACACCCCCTAAGAGTCATAGATTCTTAACGAAAATCTCATCATCGCATTCAGGGTATCAGAGAACCCTATTGCAAAAACTTCAAACTATTATCTACAAAAATGTGGAATTTCGTATTTTTTGTGCCAAAAGACAGATCACGGGTGCGTGTTTTTTTTTGTTGTTGTTTTTTTCTTTACCCCAGGGGTCATCGTATCGACCAAGTGGTCCTAGAATGTCGCAAGAGGGCTCATTCTAACGGAAATGAAAAGTTCTGGTGCCCTTTTTAAGTGACCAAAAAAATTGGACGGCACCTAGGCCCCATCCCACTCTCATTTTTTCCCAAAGTCAACAAATTAAAATTTTGAGATAACCATTTTGTTCACCATAATCGAAAACTATAAAACATATGTCTTTGGGGATGACTTACTCCCCCACAGTTCCCGGGGGAGGGGCTGGAAGTTACAAACTTTGACCAGTGTTTACATATAGTAATGGTTATTGTGAAGTGTACAGACGTTTTGAGGGGGATTTTTTGGTTTGGGAGGGGTTTAGGGGAGGAGGCTATGTGGGAGGTTCTTTCCTTGGAGGAATATGTCATGGGGGAA
This sequence comes from Artemia franciscana, assembly GCF_032884065.1. Classification (NCBI taxonomy): domain Eukaryota; kingdom Metazoa; phylum Arthropoda; class Branchiopoda; order Anostraca; family Artemiidae; genus Artemia; species Artemia franciscana. Next base: position 12,702,623 of record NC_088870.1, on the reverse strand, counting down.
GAGAAATTCAATTAAAGGGGCGAAGGATTTTCTAGCATTACTATAAAAAAATGAAAAAATAAACATAAAAAAAATTTTCAATTGAAAGTAACGAGTAGTATTAAAACTTAAAACGAACAGAGATTATTACGCATATGAGGGGTTCTTCTCCTCCTAAATACCTCACTGTTTATGCAGAAGTATTTTTAGTAATTTTAATTATTTCTTCTACGGCCTTTCTGATTCAGGGCTCATTCTTAAAGAATTGGGACAAAACTTAAAGTTTATTGTGAAGAGCGAGGTATTAACAAGGGGACAAACCCCCTCATATACGTAATAAAAATATAAGAATATAGAAGTTTGTTATGTAATTTATTTCTTAAGTTACCTATATTTTTTACAAATAAAAACGCTCGTTAAAAATTAAAAGTTCTAGTTGCCTTTTTAAGTAACAAAAAATTGGAGGACAACTAGGCCTCCTTCCCCAACCTTTATTTCTCAAAATCGTCTGATCAAAACTAAGAGAAAGCCATTTAGCCAAAAAAAAGAATTAATATGTAAATTTCATTTTAAAAATTTTTGTGCGGAGAGCCAAAATCAAACATGCATTAATTCAAAAACATTCAAGACATTAAATAAAAAAACTAGTTTTTTTAACTGAAAGCATGGAGCGACATTGAAACTTAAAACGAACAGAAATCACTCCGTGTATGAAAGGAGCTGCTCCCTTCTGAACACCCCGCTCTTTACGCAAAAGTTTTCTACTGTTTAATAAAGTAGAATTGAGAGAAAGAATCAAACTTTAGCGTAAAGATTGGGGCGTTGAGAAGGGAACAGCCCCTTTCTTACACGGATTAAGTGCAATGGGGGGTTGAGGGCCAACCATCCTGTGCTTTCGCACACCCTTCCTGTTTACCTTCCCCAGATTTCTCCAGGTACCCATTTAAAGCTGGGTCAACTCTGGCTAAGCTTACAGAGTCACGCCACTGACTCCCGTCCCAAACTGAACAATTGGGTACACTGGGATTCGAACCCGCGTCCTTTCAGACAAAGAATCCCAAATCCAGCGCACCAACCGACTCGGCTAAATTTTATTTACAGCTATAGGTGCAAATATACAGATTTCCAGGTATAAATATGGTATTTTTATCAGAAGATTTTCACGCCCGGGTTATTAGAAATAGGGATAGATGGTATTCTAGCCTAGGTAAATTTGGTGTAGGAAAAGAAAACAGTAATGGCTACAGACTTTTGCAATTTCGCCTGCTTATTACATTGAACTTTCTTAACTTTGATACTTTGTTACTAGATTTTATGTTTCGATAAAACTTTGATGTTGAAAAAAAATTGATTTTGAAATAGGAAATTTTGAAAAGCTTAAAACTTTTGCGGTCAAAATATGAACAAAAATTAATTTAAAATAATTTCAGATTACAAAGTTTTTCGAAGACCATTTTAAACTTAAGATCAGCAAAAATAAATTTATAATAATTCAAACTCAAAACGACCAGAAACTACTACTAAAGAATAAACAAACCCAAACAAACAGAAATTAAATAAACAACCGTACCAAACAAGCATACAACTGGTACCATATAAATGAATAAATAAATTTACAAACAAGTAACACTTAAGTTGAATATGCAAATAAAGCGTAAAACAAACAAAAAATCTGTATTGTTACAATATAAATTAAACCTAAAATGAGCGGAAATTAAATAAACAATCATAGCATTCAAACATAAGACAGGTACTAGTATATATGAATAAATAAATTTTAAAATGAGTAAAACTTAAATTGAATATAAAAATCAAGCTTAAAACGAACAAAAATCCCTACAAACACGAGTTGGCTGCGGCCTCTTTTTCTAACAGTAAAAGTAAAAGCTATATATGTCTTACACAGTCTCCGAAAACCTAATAAACTTAAACTTTTTTTATAGTGAAATGCTAACTTCACTTAAACTCTTATCTAAAAATTGGCATATGTTACCACTGGATAAACGAAAAACCTTCATTTATGACTATTCCCATTTTATTTCCTTTGTCAAGCGTCATTTGCTGTTGGGTCACTGCTTTTTCTATCAAAAAGCCGAATTTTAATTATAAGAAAATGTATTTACCATTTGCCAGCTTTAAGGGGCCTCCCTCAGGCCACTCAGCGTGTCCCGAGTAGGCACTAGGAGAACGCCCTACAGATCTGTAGGGTACCTCCATAGGAGGCAGGGACTGAGGGGGACCATGTCCCTGGGGTCCATGATAGAAACTAGGGGACCCTCTCACGGGGCCATAAATAGCGGTGGAGGAGGAAAAAGGCCCCTCAAATATGCACTCAACATGGCCCACTGACGTGTCCACATGTCCTATGAGTTACAAACCTCTTGCAATTAATGGGTTAAATTGGATGGTGACGCAGAACGCCATCGTGGGAAGATCCTTTATTGGGGGACAACTGCGGCAGTGCGTAAAATTTTTATAGGTATAACAATCTAGTTATAGCCAATACGGTGTTTGTTCATAAAATAGCCCATAAGTTAATATGATATTAACGTTATGGTAAGACAGCCAACCTTATTGATTATGTTATAGTAAAGCAACGACTGGCAGGATCAATAGAAGATACTAGGGTATATAGGAGTGCAGTTAAAAGTGAAGATCACTATCTTGTTGTGTCTGGGTTAATTTAAAGCTTAAATTTTAGAAGGGTAACTTCCTCCTGAGATGTTATAATGTTGGGAGTCTCCAGAATGAGAATTTGAGAGAAACTTTCTAGAAAGAGTTGAATACTAAACTTGAGAGTTTAAAATTTGAAAATGTGGAAGATGGTTGGAATAAAAATAGAAAACAATTTGTGAAGTTGCAGATGGTGTCTTAGGGAAAAATTTTTTTGACTGTAGTTAGGAATACTAGTGAAGAAGCTTAACAGAAAGCAGAAGGGGCTTGTACAAGAATTATTTGAGTGATAGATCATTTGAAAACAAAAGAAATATAAAGAAAGTAAAGAAAACATTAAAATATATAAACACAGAAGTTGTGAAGAGGAGGCCATGGATAAATTTGCCGAGGATCTGGAAGATGCAGCTAAGTGGCATAATAGTAAAATATTTTACTGGCATGTTATAAATTGAGAGGGAGTAGTCCATCCAGACCGGTCCCAGTTAAATATAAGAACGGGGCCACAATTAGTAATTAGGAAAGAGTTAAAGAGAGATGGGCAAAACATTTTGAGAATGTCCTAAAATGAGATAGAATTGCAGGAAAAGATAAAGAGGGAAACGAAGAAGTTTGTGATACATTGGATGTGAGAAAGATTTGTTTTGTGAGGAAGAATTAGGTTCCCGGTATTGATGGTGTGGTAAATGAGTTTCCTCAATATGGTGGCTCTGAGGTTCGAAATAAGCTACTGAAGATTATGAATATGATTTTTGAAAAAGGGGAAGTACCTAACGATTTTAGGAAAACCTTAATTAAACCGCTGTATAAGAAAGGTGATAAGAGTGAGTATAGTAATTATCGAGGCATTAGTCTGCTCACTGTAAGTAGCAAATTACTTAATAATATGATACTTTTTAGACTGAGAGAAGCTGTAAATAAAGTTTTAAGAGAAGAACAGTGCGGTTTTAGAAATGGTAGAGGATGTCTCGACCAAATTTTCATTCTTAGGTTAATAATTGAGAAGTGCCTGAGTTTTTAATCATCTTTGGTTCTCAAGCTTATAGATTATGATCAAGCGAGCATTTCTGTTGATAGAACAGGTTTAAAAAAGGTATGGTATACCAGACAAATATATTAAAGTGATTAGTGCTATGTACGAGAATAACACTGCTGCGCTTAAGGAGGGATATGAGGTTAGCAGCTGGTTTTGTATTAGATCAAGAGTTACGCAGGGTTGTGTTCTATCCCCTTTTATATGGATCATTCTGATTGATTTTGTCTTAAAGAGCACAGGAAAGACAATGGGTAAACACAGAATCAAATGGGAAGGAAAACTCTCCTGGACTCAGATTATGCTGATGATTTGAGCATCCTTGATGAAAGTGTGAGCAAAATGAATGAGCTTTTAGAGGTTTTTCAAGTTCAGGGTGGTAGAATAGGTTTGAAAATTAATTTTAAGAAGACTAAATCACTAAGGCTAAGAATAAGTGATGATGAAAAGGTGACGTTAGGTAACGAAAATATTGATCAGGTGGGTAGCTTCATTTACCTTATTAGTATTATTAGTAGACAATAGGACTGTAGGTATTGATTAGTAAGACGGTAGGAGCAGTGAAGATGTTAAAAGTAGAAAAACCAAGGCTTAGGGTTGTCTTTTCATAGTTAAAAAAAGTTTTGAAGAATAGGAAATTAAGTCTACAAACCAAGATTGGAATATTAGAAGTTACAGTGATGACAGTAGTAAAATATGGCTCTGGAGCTTAGGCGATACAGCAAAGTGGATGAAATTTGGCTAGATGTTTTCCAAAAAAATTGTCCTACGGGTTTTTCTGGGTACTCAGCTGACTGACAGTAATTTAAGCAGTAGGCTATACGAAAAATGTGGTTCATTCCCTAGGGCTATAATGAGAGAAAGGTTGAGATGGCTAGGGCATTTCTTGCGGATGAAGGATGACATATTACCGAAGATTGTTCTTTTTGGCCAACCATCAAGGGTTAAACGGAAAGCAGGTCGTAATCGTCTTCGGTGGGAAGACTTCATAAAGTAAGATTTATAGGAAATGGGAACTTCCTGGGAGGATGTAAAAAGGGAGACTGAATAGATTGGGATGGCGTGCGTGGCTATTTTGGCCTCAGGTGGCTTGGTGCTGCGATGAGTTGTTAGTAGTAGTAGTAGTAGTAATAGCTGAAACTTCATCAGCTCAAGACAATATTTCACTGCAATTTTCTTTTTATTTTCAATGTTTTATTAAGTACAAAATAAAATATTTGTAATATAATTCGTTCTAATAAAGCGACAAATACACAGTACGCTTTACACTTTGGACAAAGGGTTCAGTAGCAAAACTCTTGTTTGTAGTGATTTTTGCTTGTTTTAAGCTTGATTTGCATATTCGATTTAAGTTTTACTCCTTTTAAGATTCATTTATTTATTTGCAGTAGCACCTGTTATATTTTTGTTTGCTAAGATTGTTTTACTTAATTTCTGTTCGCTTTGGATTTCATTTATTTCTTAATAGTAAAATATTTTTTTTGTTTTATGCTTCATTTACATATTCAATTTAAGTTTTACTTGTTTTAAGATTTGTTAATTTGTTTATATGGTGCCAGTTGTATGTTTGTTTGCTATAGTTGTTTATTTAATTTCTGTTCGTTTAGGTTTCTTTAATAATGATTTCAGGTCGTTTTGAGTTTGAATTATCATAGATTTTTATTTCTCCCGATCTTAAGTTTAATATAACCTTTACTTTTCTTTGAAAAACTTGTTTTTCAGATTTTTTTTAAACTTAATTTCAAATTGCAACTACTTGCCAAGTCCTTGTCCACTTATCCATTATTTTGAAGATTTCAGTCCGTGAGTGTTGTGGCGAAGGTTTGATATACCATCCCTGCTGTGGCATAATTTTTTCAAAATCCCAGAAGGGGAGCGAAGTTGGGGTCGATTTTCCCAAATCAAGTGAAAAAGACAGTGAAAAATGAAAAATGTGTCACATAGTACAATAAAAGCAATAATATACTAATAAAACTGACCCTTTCTCTGGATGCTTGAATTATGCGGATTTATCTTAGCTTTGACACAATTTTTGAAGAAACTAAATTTTGGTTGGGGGCAAGGGCAAACTTAGGTCTGGAGGGACAGTTATCCCCCCATATCATATATCTTAAATAAGTTTTAATCAGCCATAGTGTAGAAAAGAATTTTCCATTACTAGCCGTTGTAATAGGCTGATTAATGAAGATTTGTATAATTTTCAGAACTTTGGAGGACACTATCAACATTGCCTTCAAACAATCAGGAAGTTCAAAGAAGTCGTTTGGCCTATTGGCTAAAGAGCCAATATATCTTCTCACAACATCCGTTTGCAAGGCTAACAGGGTTGTTTTCAGTGTAAGCTTCTTTGTAATTGCACTGTTATACTAGCTAGTTGGCTAGTATCGAGAAAAGGCGGCGAATGAGCATCCAATGCAGAGATTGACTCTAACAGTGAAAGGGCATTCATGAAGCGGCTTTCATAATCACAGCCTAATCTGTCTATTACCAAAAAATGATCCCTTCTGAAAGAATCTCTAGCTGATTCTTTCACTTCAGCAAGATCGCTTTTTCCCAAATTCGGCATGGTTACAAAATCAGGTAAGCGGGAAGCTACTTCCTGTGCAGGTTTTGGTATTTTACATAAGGAATCAGAATTCTGAAAAATTTTGCAACAAGGCTTCAATGAGGCTGCACTCAAGAGAAAATTATTTTGAATCATGAATGATTTCATCAAAAGCTTTCTCAGTTCGCATGCATATAATTTTATCTCACGTAGCTGCAATAAGACCAGTAGCTCTAAACAACTATGTCTACCCTCTGCAGCTACTCAGACAAAATTTGTGGCAAAAAAGGATTCCGCTGGATAGAGTCTAAATATAAATTCAAATCTTTGAAGACTGGTTGCTTGTCCGTGGCCCAGAATACTGATTCCCTGCCACTAGATACTTGGTAATTGATGAAACGGCTTAAACACAGTTTATCTATTCATTACTTTGTTCACCGATCTATATCAGTATGCCCATCTTGTAGTGGATGATTTCTCCAGCTGAAGAACAGTTATGCCAGCGGCTTTCTGATCAATAATAAACAGTTGATAGCGTACAGTGCTATTCACAAAAAAATGTAGCTCTTTAAGAATGGAGAAGAAAGGCGCCATTCATCTCAAATTCTGAATGCATTTACCCAACACAAGGTTGAGTCTATGAGCATGGCAGTGCATGTGTTTCAACTACTTTAATACCGGCTTGTATACCTGAAAAGTGGCCGCTAAATACACTGGCTTGGTATTTTCATAGGAAAATTGAAAAAAAACAACACAAATTTACACATCACCCTCTGGAAGTTGACCCATCTACGAAAAGTCCGTCGTTGTACAAAATCGTGTTCTATTTACCAAGTCCAGAAAAAGAGAAGACCTGAGTCCCACACGACTCACCAAAGATTCAGAACAGATTCAAGAACACACTCAAAAAAATAAAGAGTACATAGTACATATATACAGAAGGGATCACTACTCCAGAATCACGCAACCGACATTTGTAATTTTGTTACAGATCCTATGTCGCCTTGTTTTATTTTAAGGAAACTTGGACACCGTGGTTTTAACAACAAGGAAATGAAAATACATCTTTAAAAATGAAATAGGAATATGTTTGCCATTAAGTACACAATATATTGTTGTGAAGTACAGCTCTATTAGAAACGGAATTGTTTTCATTGAAAACACTTTTAAGCATTTCTTTTTTTCACACTTCTATTCAAATCAATATAAATTGAGACTATTGTTTTGGGTCCCTTCATAAAATCAGAGGGTGGCCATAGTCTCTACTAGTCCCCCCTCCCGAATGACCCCACTACCCTCGATGGGAATTTACGTCAACTGCAAAGTAGCCCAATAAATGATTTGAATATTCATATTAATTATGTAGCTTAAATTAAAAGACATTCTGAAAATTCTTCTCTTTCAATTAGTAGTGAATATGTTCCCAATTTAAATTAGGCTACTAGACGAGATACACATTTTTAGTGCTTCAACTGAACACTCGGAATCTTTGTTCATCGATTGATTAGTTGAGGCAGATGGTTTTTGATAGGTGACCTGATGTTATCGGATTCCGGATTCTCATATTGAAATGCTTCTAGATATACCCGCTTACTAGGTGAAGCGATTAAATCACAGAAGTATGGCAAAGGGTGGTCTTGTCGTGATTTGTCTGATAAGAACCATTTGCATCATACTCTGCCAATATAAGGGAAACTGCTGCTTCGTCAGTCAGGTCTTTACCATCACAACTAGATTACAAATCTTACTGTAAGATTGTCTCAAGTCAATGGTGTGGAATCCTGCTTCTGATGTTGAAGTAGTCAGTACTGTAAATAGCTTGATAAGTTCTTCATCGTCTGACCCTGACAATATTCCAAGTATGATAGAAATGTAAATTCTCGCTTCAATTATTTCTTCACTGACGAAGCTTATAAATCTATCTTTTGGAAACAGAATTTTCTCCAGTTCTCTTAAGCGAGATAGAGCAATTGTTTTATATATAGGTGGACCACGAAATGACCCTATCAACCAAAATCTTTGCTGTTCTTAGCAAAATTTTTGAAAAGGCAATGCTTTACCATCTACTTACTTTTCTAAAGGCCAAAATATTTTCCTATGATTTGTCTTTTGGCGCCTGAGCTAAGCATTCTACGAAGCATGTATGTGTAACTTTTTTAAATTTTCTCCACACCGTGCTTAACCTGGGTTTGATTTCTGCTGGTATATTTCTGATTGTCCATAAACATTTTTGATTCTTTAACTCATGAAATTTTGCTTTTTTAAGTTGTCACACGATGGTGTAAGAGGACAGGCCCATACTTGGTTTGATTTTTATTTGTCAGGTAGAACTATCGCCGTAGATTCCCTTTTACATTCTTTGTAGTTGCAGTTAAGAAACATTAATCTGCAGTTTTCTGTCATCTATGTCATCCTGAATCTTTAAATACTAAGAAAATCCATTGCCCTCGTTCTCACTATCTCTGAAGAAGCTATTGTTGCTTTCCCTGATGCCAGTACCCTTGGTAATATGTTTATTTATGAAGAACTTTCTTAGAGGCATCAAATTGGATTGTAACTTGACTAGAGTCATAGAATTTTGAGGAAGCTAAAATACATTTTTCTAGGATCAGTTTAGAAATCCTGTTCTATTGCTTAGTTCAGTCACATGTATCTTATTGCCCTACCACATTGATATCAAATTTTTCTTCTTTTTTGAAAACCACTGTCTAAATTAAATAATAAAGCAAGGAAACTTATAGAAGAGACAAGTTTGTTGTACAACTCACCCAACTAGTCAATTGCTTGATTTACAGTTACTCTATATTATTTTGTGTACGACTTTCACTTTTCAGCAACTCCATGGGGATCTTCCTCGAGCCTTACAAACCACTCCATCTTTTGTCAGTGCTTGGCCTAAGCATCATCTTCGTATTTTAAGGAATATTAATATTTTATTTACTCCATGGATGAGGTATGATTTGAATCCATTAGCCACTTATTGTATCGTTTGGAGTGCCCTTCCAAAGAATCTTGCGAAATTTTTTAATGTCTTACTGATTCAGTTTATTGATTAATTTTTTTTTGTATACTTTTTATTAATAGGAATGGTGACTCTGAGCTGCGTGAAAAGTTTTGCCGTTGTGTAGGGAGTTTGAATTGTGCTGAGAATCTCTCGTGGCGTAATATCAAATATTCAGTTCGAACTAATTTTAATTCATATGCGAAGCCTTCTACCTAATTTTTGGTTTTGGGATTATTTTTTCAGGTGGGTTTTTTAAGTCGCTTTTTCTGGGGATCATTGCAAATGTTTTTCTTATGCTTTTATTTCGTTTTCGTTTCTCCCCTTTTTTTCGGGCCAAAGAGCTTTACAAGATAGACTATCTTGAAGTGTTTCTGCTAAGAAAAAATAGATTGATTGATATCCTCAGTGTTAGTGGTAGCTTTAGTAGTAGTAGAAGCATACGAATATTACCTTTTTTGTCGATTTATCATTTCCCTAATCATTTCCTGAAAGTCCTAAAATAATATTCTCAGTTATCCTGAGTTACGCCTTTTTGACAGCCCTTAAGTGGAACCTTTATTGATTTATTTTAACACTCCTTTTAAAATTTTTTGAAAGGCCCGCCTGAATTCCCTTTGTCTTTTTGGAAAGTAAATGTCAAACATGCTCGCCTTTCTCAATAATATATACTATATGTAAACAATGAACGAACCACCTATCTTACAGTCCTTGCCCTAAGGATTCTGGGAGGGGTAGCATCCCCAAAAAGATACTGACTGGACACTTCAATATTACTGAAAAAATGGTCGTCTCAAAAATTTTAATTGGATGTGTTTTGGGAATCGATAGGCGTGGGGACTGGCTGCACTCCATGCACTTTTTATTCTTAAAAAGAACACTAGAACTTCCAATTTCCAATAATATGAGCCTCCTCTAAAATATATACGGCCAGACCTTGCATAAGAGCCTTATACGCCCCAAGGCATAACTTAAAACCCTTGTCCTAGGCTCTGGGAATAGTTTTTTAATTTTTTGACTGTCAGTAAAGCTTTCACTAAAAGGTCAGTACTGCTGTTAGCAGTTAGCTTCCTGGATGATGTATTCACTTGAATGTATGCACTAGATCATAAAAATGTAAGTTATGATAAAAATTTATTTAAAAAAAAGTAGTTAGAACAAGAAATTAAATTGTTTCTCTAAAGTTTTTTTGGAAAGCCTTTGAAGAGGGTGAAGGTCCTTCTCTTCATTCCACTTCCTGGCTGAAGGATCTTGAGAAGGAGATCAGCACCGCTGGCTGAATGTCCTTGAGAAGGAGATCAGCACTGCCGGGTCGGACGTTAAGAAGGCTAATGCCGTATCCTTTTTTTGTTTTTTAGAGAAGGTGCCAGCCTCTTCTGAAACCCCAAGATCGTCTGAACTTCGTCTGAACATGGTACTTATCTCCTCAATTGTCTTGTTCTTTGTTTCAGGGACGTGTTTCCATGTAAACCAAACGAAGAAGGCAAGTATGACGGCAAAGATGGCAAAAACATATGGACCAAGTAGTTGCTTAAAGATAAAGAAGAATATTAGTATAAAATAAATGGTTCTTTACTTTTGATTTAAATAAAAAAACTAGTTTTAAATAAACAGTATTATTTTTTTTAATTAAAACTCGGACATTAACTTTTCTGGCCACAAAAACGATCTAAAGAGTTCACAACTTTGATGAAAAATTCAGACTATTCCCAGAGTGGTTATATTAAACGCCATGACATCAAGAGGAGCCTCACATTATCTGCAGTTACAAGACCAGCAACAATGAGAATCCATATATAGAAGCCTGCCTTGTAGCCATGCCGGGGCCCTGCGATGAAGCCGCCGGGCTATATATATAGTTCTTAAAAATTCATAAAATTTATCGGCAAACTCGAAGAAAAAAGCTGAAGTTTCCCTCGTCAGTGATAACTTTAGTATTTAGTGGCCTAGTGAATTTAACAGTTATGATTTAGTGAATTTAGTGGGAAAAAATAAAGCAATGCATTATTTTTTTATCATTAGAAGTCTACAGAACTCTAAGATGTGTCAAAGCGGATAAAAATTAAAGATTATTATTTCTTACGAGTGGGTTTTGAGTTTTTAGAGTGGTCTTCATTTTGAATAGTCCCCTAAACACATTAAAGTATTACAAGTTGACCTTTTTCACAAGTTTTATACATTAATTTCGTATAAGTTGCAAAGCAATATGCTTGCTCATGATGCTTGCTCAAATTTAAAAATTCATCTTTAATATTATTAGAAAACCATTTTTTTTCTAATCATTTCTTCACAATTCTGTTTGAAAATTATTTCTTGTCAATATATCGCTGGAATAATTATATATATGTAGTTTCATGTGCTCTGGATACTTCTAGGTAAAGTTTTCGAGATCAGAACCCTTTTTTCAACTCGGTTCTGACTAGAGCAGCTATGAATACTTTTAAAAAAAATGAAAGGTTAATTCTTTTGAATGTACGTTTAGGGGAGGGGGTAGCAGATAAATAACTTTTGAAATTTTAATGGTAAATCACCCAAATCAGTAGGTATAATGACAAAACAGTCTGTAAATTGCCCTGCCTTCCAGGCATTTTGCCTTGTGACGCCTCTCGTAATGCTTGCTTCTTTCATACAAAGCCTGGTATTCTACTCATGTTTTGCATACTCTGCTCATATTCCTTTGTATTTCACTATTGGTCTTTTATGGAAACATAATTCTTATTACTACTTATTACAATTCTTATTATGGATACAAATACTTGTTCATTGTTAAGTTACTAAGAGAAACTGTACTTACTGCAAGTGGCAGAAATCCAATACCAACGAAGAAATTTGCAGTCCAGTTGACAGTGACTGCAATAGATGATGCAAGTGGCCTGGCAGATTGATTGAATAGTTCACTGACTAAAAACCACGGAATTGAACCGGGACCGGTGGCGAAAGCAACAACAAATGCAATAATCAGGACAATGCTTATGTATGGAATCCAAGGTGCCAAATCCTGATATGCAAAGAGGAAGATTATAATATAAAATCTATATAATACATAATTATATAACATATAATATACAATTAATTAATATGAAATAAAAAAATCTCGGAAATGGTCCAAGATTATTATTTTGTATAAAACAGATATTTAATTAGACTTTTGTTTAAAAATCGCACCTCGATCGTAGAATCTCTTTTCTGACTTTGCATTAATCACTTAAGTACATCAGTCTCGTACACTTAAACAAGGAAAATATCTTTACTAACACAGGGATCTTTTGATACAGACACTTCTCAGTTATTAATCCAAGAATGCAGGAGTATCGGTACATTCTTTCCCCTTCTTGAAAAAACATCGTTCTTCTCTTAAAACTTTTCATAGCCCATCTCTTAGTTTGATAATTTTAAAAATCTATTGAATGCCTGTGTTATCCTAACCATATTCAATGTTTTTAAATTTTAAACCGTCGCTAGGCGGACAGTGCTTAAAGTGGTTTGAAAGTTATCTCACAGGCAGACTCCTAAAAGCAGTGTTGAATGATGTGCGCTCAGCAGCATTTCCAGTGACCTATGGAGTACCACAAGGATCAGTGTTAGGTCCACTGCCTTACCTCATCCATGTTGATCTTATGCGTCTTTATTTGAAAGATGTGTGTCTTATATCGTTTGCTGATGATACCGTTTTAACTGGGTTTGCCTCATCTGGGAATGACCTGGTAAGAAAAGTGAATCTCACATTGGGAAGGCTGGAGATTTTCACTTCATTAAGTCTATTGTGTGTAAATACTCGCAAGACATTTCTAATAACGTTCTGTAGAGTTGGTACACCACTGGATTTGTCTGGCCAGGTAACTTTATGTGGTAATCCAGTTCAGTAAGTTGATCATGTCTGCTACCTTGGTTTTTACCTTGACTGTAATCTGGCATGGAAGTGTCACAGTGACGCAATGTCAAAGATTACCAGTAGGATAGGCATATTTCGACGTCTGCAATGCTATTTTCCTCAAAGAATACTTTTAACTATATATTATTCGTTGGTTTATCCATATATCTCTTACGGTTGCCTTTTATGGAGCAGTAGCTTCTTTTTCAACTATTGAAGAGTGCAAGTTCTACAAGTTAAAGCTGTTAAAACAATAAGTAGGTGTGTCCAGGATGTACATGATATCTGTGCTTTTATTAGGTCTCTGAAGCTCCTTAATATACGTCAGATAAGAGATTATCAAGCTGCAGTATTTGTGTTTCAGTGTAAGAATAGTTTAACCCTTGATGTTTTTAGAGTTTTAACCAAATTAATGGTGACCTGCATAATTATGGAACTAGGCAAAGTAATAATATAGTTGTTGATTTACGTCGTGGTACCAGGTCTTCATTTTCAATGAAGCACCTCAGTATGAGTCCAGTAAGTCTCAGTAAGAGTCCATCAGTATGGATTGAGTTACTATTGAGCATTAGGGTGGTGGAAAATGTACCTCAGTTTAAAAGGAATTTAAAAGATTATTTTTAGGGGGAAATTGTTGAATTTTACTATGGATGGTAGGCTGGGTAAGAGAAGAAGAGGAGATGGAGAGGTAAGGATGGGCTGGGAATGTAATGGTGGGCAGGGGCTAAGATGTAGTTGGTGGGAATGGGTGAATGAGGGAATATAGATTTAGTGGTGTAGAGTAGAGACTAGATTTGTTATTATTCTTCTTTTATTTTTATTATTTTTATTGTTATTTTTCTTTTAAATTTTTATTTATCAATTAATATTTTTAATTAAGTTATTTTTCTATTTACATATTTTTTCATATATATATATATATATATATATATATATATATATATATATATATATATATATATATATGTATATGCCATAATTTATTTATTTTTGGTTTATACATAATAGTTTTAGTTGAATAGTGAGGTTTAAGTAAACAGTCGAGTTAATAAGTAAGTAGTTACGTTGACTTTCGTGCGACCGCAAACCCTCATAGGTTTTCTCCTGCGTGAAAGTGTTTTATTTATTTGTTTGTTAATGTGGATTAATAAACTTGGAACTTATCCAATTTAATATCTAACTGCTCTGGAAACTCCCTCGCAAATTCTCATTATCTTATCGCAAAATATCTTCGGTCCTGAAAAAATACTGACAATACAACTGTCTTAAGGAAACATTATGTATGTTTTGATATTTATGTGTTTGTGTTTATTTTTATTGCTATATTATGCCTTAAAAACAATCAAAACTTTTCTGTCTTACTATTTTCCAAAAAGTGAGCAATAAAATAAAAGGAACATACATCAATATATTTCTCGAAAAACTTATTGTGAGTTTTCTGTAGTTGAAAATAGTGTCATACCTAAAACGTGTTGCCTTCTTTCAAAGTCATTAGCTAAACTCACAATAAGGTGAAGAAAGATAATCAAAGCAATGACTGGCAGTTAAATGTGATTTTGAATCGATTTGGATTAAAAAAAAAATAAACCCAAATATTACAAATAGGGAAAAATACATAAAATAAATGAAAACAAAATGAAAACAAACTTCCCATCTCAAACTTGGTTGAATAAGCACTATACTCCTTATAGAAGTTTCTAACAATCTATTATAGACTTAATACTTCAACTGCGAAGCAAAATATTCTTATTGATGTGAATAAATATTTAATTTTATTGTTTCAAATATTAATATTTTAGTTTTTTAAGTCATACTTTTTTTCCTTACGTCAAAAAGATTTAGAAGACATTTCAAAAACGGTTCGTGAGGAAGAGACAGGACAAGAAACCAAGGACTGTCCTGGAAATATAGTCACCACAAGCATAAACAAAAAGCAAGGACTAAATTACCTTGATGGCTAAGAATACAGTAAGAAGTATAACCACGACGAACATTCCAGAGAGACCGACGAGTTGCAGTGTTTTTCGTCCTGCCTTTTCGACCAACACCAAAGAGACAAAGGTCATGAGGACATTCATGACGCCCATTCCAAGCGTGGCATATTGAGAGGTAAGTGTGTTTAAGCCTGAATCCTCAAAAATGCTTGTTGAAAAAAACATTACCTATAAATGAAGAGATTAATAGTTCATAATAAACTGTTGTAGAACAGTCGTTTTAATCATGTTTCAGGAATTTTATGCTATACTTGATTCAAGCTTGAGTTAAAATTTTAGAATTGATTAGATTTAATCACGATTCACAAGGTGTTTGAAATTTCTTCGAAGGAAACTTGCAGTTTCAACTCTAAGTTCTATGTACTGGGTCTTTTGGTTCAATTTGTTTTCCATAAACTAAGTTTGTTTTTATGCTACAAAATTCTTTTCTGATCTTTTAAGATCTATCATCTATGCTCCGGCAATGTTGCCGAATATTAATTGTTAAAATATCCAAATGTCATTTTCCAGCTCTTTGTTCTCAGTCTAATATAACTTCTAAATCAAATTTTTAAATCAAAGTTGCCAAAGAATGCGAACAAAAATACTAGTTAAGCTGGTGTTTAAGGCATTTTTACTCTTGTTAATAATATTTCTTGAGTATGCAAAATATTGCAAAAGGTAACACAACTTAATTGCTCAAGTTACCGAAGAACTGACGTCAGGTTAATCGAAAATTGTATTTCCTTTAAATATGTATTTTTGTCATTCTTTGTCTTCGCCGCAAAACTGAAATGTTTTTAACAAAGCAACTGCAGTCGTCACATGAATGTTAAACAAATAAAACAGTTAATTAAAGCGTATATAAAATCCCGAATGAAGTTTTCCGCTTAATGTAATTTCTAATCCGCAACTTATCTAAACGAACATATTTTATGTTTAAACCTAATATTAGAAATAAACGTTAGGGGGACTCTTTGCAATAATGTCCGACTAAATAAGAGGTGCTAGCCCCCTAATGCCAATATTAATTTCGTAGCTGCTAACCCCTTGGATATAAATATTAGAGAGTTTCTAGAATTTCCGAGAATCGTGGAATTTACAAATGAGAAGGGGCCATATTTTAAGGAAAAAGAAAGCCCTAAATAATTTAAGTTAATAATTTAAATAAAGATACTTCTTTTTAATACCTATTTTGAATATTGCAGATGTCTTAAGGATACTATGGTCTCCGACCCTTCAAAGTAGAGTAGATTTGAGTAGAGTGTATCATAGAGTGTATACCCTCTATGATTTCTGCTATTAAATGCATGAAATTACTCATATATTTTATAGTGGTAGGTGGTTAACCTCCTTGTGGTTACATTTTTAATTGAGACAAATTAGAATTTCTATAGCTAGTACTTACAGCATTAATTCCAGAAAATTGTTGTGCCAGTTGCATCATGACAGCAACAATCAGTGGCGATTTTAAACATGGGTTAGTCAACATTTCTTTCAAACTGACAACAGTGGTCAGTTTTTGTTTTGCAGACTCGGCCCTCATCTCGTCCATCTCTTCTTCGACTTTAGTTGTACCTCTCAACCAATTCAACGCTAGAATTATCCAAATTTAATGTACTTGAATGTTTTAGTGATACCTCGAATAAATGCCTCACAGAAAAACAATTTAATAAGACTCAAAGCATCAACTGCAAAGAAGCCTTGAAACATAAACGGCTGTATATGAAAGCTGTACTTTGAAAATCAACCTTCACTATGGAGAAGAAAATCAACTTTCACTATGGAGGCTGTATATGTACATAAACGGCTGTATATGAAAGCTGTACTTTGAAAATCAACCTTCACTATGGAGAAGAGTCGCCAAATTATTGGCCTATGAATTTGTCTCCTGAGCAAAAGAAATGACTTCTTAGCTAGAATACATTCATCTTAAAATCTCAAAAACTAAAGGTTATTTTTTTACTAGTTGTATTACCGAACAAAAGAGGCTTTGTAAACTTCTTTCAAAGCTCTAAGTTAGTATCAAATATAATGGAAACGAAAAAAGAGACACATTCATTCAAAATGATTTAATATGAAAGTACAAAACTAAATAAATATGTAAATCCCTTACTTTGGAGAAAACCGTATCTCTTGCAAATCCTGGACGCTCGAAAAAAAAGAGAAAAGCACCATTTTGGTGAAAAATGACATTTTTTTTACCAAAATGTATATCCAGATCGGGAAGCTTCTGCCCTAGTTTATAACTTTATAAAAAAATTTATAACAAAATGTGTCTCTCTTTTTTTTATGTCCCAAGCGTATAAGATGTGTCAACTTGGCTCTTTTATGTCATTTTGGCCCGACACATGGGCATATGTCCTTTTAACATAAAATGTGTTAAGTTGGCCACCCATTTTGGGAAAAACTGATCATTCTTCACCGTCTGGTATTTGTATTGGAGAAATGACTAAGGCCGTTCTTTTACTCATCATTTTGCTAAGATCTCACTTCTTTCGTCAGAAAACGATTTTAAGGGAAATCTTAGAACTAAATCTTACTTATTTTGCCTTTTTTATGTAAATGTCTTTCGTTATTATGCTCTGATTAGTGGTCTAAGGAAAATGATTAGTATATCACAAAAGTTCTCCCATCATTGTTCTATGCTATATGTGGCAGAAAATGGCTTTCCTTGCGCTCTGTTTGCTAAAATCAATGAGTTTGCTAAATCTGTTTGCTAAAATCTAAGGACAATTATGAACTAAAACAGGGTAATGCAGCCAGAATGATTTAAGGTGAGGTAAGATCGTTGTGCTAAGGGACAGAGCTATTGTTCCACCATACATGGCAATCTTTCAATACACCCCCACCTCTTCACACTCCAGATGGAACCATTTACACAATACACAAAACGCTTCTTCAGCGAGTTGTAAGTCATGTCATTTAAATTTGTAAATATCACAAACCTCAAAAACTATCCTTCTCTTAAACAACTATTAATAGATCAAAAAGGGGTTTGACAGGAATCCCAATATTTTAAAGTATGATGCTTAATTCGCTCCCTGTGTACCTTCCAAGAGCTGTAACCAAGTATAAAACAAACAATAGCCCATATTAGCCGATATTAAAAGCAAATATGTATATGGAAGTCTAGTAACATGCTGTCACATGTAGACATCCTGAAAAATATATTTTCCACCAGGGCCCTTCTTAAATCGGTAGGCCTCCTTGTAGGTGGAGCAATTCTCTAACAATCTCCAATTGCGAAGAGAGCCAGCACAGAAATAATGTATACAAAATATTGTTGAAGAAATTTTCATTTCTTGAGTGTGTCTTGAAAATAATGGATGAATACTTAAATCTTATGATACAAAATTATGTCACATTAATGTCACAAAATATTATATTATGTCACAAAATTAATGTCAATATTATAGCCTTAGCTATTTCACAACAGCTGACCAGCACTGACCGCTTTGCTTGGTCAGTACATTACACCCACATCTTGTATTAGTCTCTAATTCATCAAAATAAAAAGTCATATAGAGTCAAAAAAAGTCAAAAGAGTCATAATAGAATCAATCATTTTGACGACGTATAATGATTTTTTCTAGGCATGCCAATTTAAAAAAAAATCCAATTCTTATTGCAGATAGTATCTACCATTAAATTTTTAGTTTGAAATGTGAGAAATGTAAAATCCTACCTCTTTCAGCCTCCCTCTCTCGTCCCTTTGTGATAAGGATATATTTGGGTGATTCAGGACAAAACATAAGTGCGGGAACTTGATAGAGGACAGCCACAGCTGTGAATGCCAAAAGATATGGCCAAAGTGTTTCAGTACCCATGATGTTTTCCATTCCCAAAATTTGAGATATCAGGATTGAAATTGTCAGAATTAGCTGATACATTGTTCCAACCTAAAAAAAAAATGCACAAAAAAATTAGCCGAAATATAATGATTATAGAACAAAGCAAATAAATAAAAATGGCAAAGTGAATTTCTATGGCGATTTTGTCGTTACTGAGAATGCCTATTTTGAACCCCATTCCCCTCTCCCAAAATATTTCTTCCATTTGTTAAGTTTTCTTGAAAGTTCAAGTAAGAAACACTTATTCCAGACCGGTAGACAAATTCTGCTGAAGACCAGCCCTTTCTTCTTCATTATTTTGGTACCCCCCTCTGAGACTATTTTGTTGACCACCCTCCGAGGAACAAAATAATAAGCGTGGTATTGACTGAGGAGCAGCTCATTTCTAGTACTTGGTTAGTGTAGCACGCATGGCAGAATGAGAGACGCTCTGAGATTTGCACCAGGTGGTGGAAAGGGCCAAGCTTTGTCCTTCCAATCAATCTCCATATTTCTGCCCCTCCCAATTTGTGTCTCTGTTGCCATTTTGCAGGTAAATATTTCTGTTTATACAATTCTGGTTTGATTTTTGTGTGGCTAGATAATTAAACAAATATTTAAAAAAACGATAAGATTTAGTTTTTGACTTTGTACTTGATTTATGCCTGTATTGGACAGGAAGCTATTTCATATTGAAAGTTAATCACTCTGTAATTATCATTGGACCTACCATTAAATTATTGAGGCAATTCATTTATCCTGTGATAAATAAACTGCTCAAATATTATGGAATGCTTAATTTGGTTTCGTTCTACAGAGTAATTTAACCCTTGAATGTCTCATGCGCAATTATCTCCCTTTTTAAGTTTTTGAAATAGTTATGAAAAAAAGATTAGTTTCTTACAATAAATTTAAAACAGGAATAACATACACTCTACCCCTGGCAAAATTTGTCATTTCCAATTTTTTAGTTTTGCCATTTTCAAAAGCAAAACAAAAAAAAGTCCGATTTTTAAAGCAAAAGCAATCATATATATAAGCATAGAATTATCATATAGTCAAATTATATTTATCCTAAGAACAATGAATTTCACTAAGGTTGGACCAAAAAATTTTACAGCTAGAATGAAATACAGTCTACTACGGGATAAAAGTGTAGCAGGTAGAAACAAAAGGAATGACCCAAATTAGAACTGAAATAAAAAAATTGACTAAATACAAGAAATTTTTAAAAGGTCCGATTTTTAAAAGCAAAAACAATAATAATATTTCTGCTAAGAAAAATCGATTTCACTGCGAAGCATCCCAAGGAACCCAACAGAAAGGGGGTTTTCTATTGATTGCAGGTAATAAGCGCAGGATGTTTGAAAGGGGAGACAGATGATCAACAATTACACGAAAAAAAAATAAAAACAAAACACAAAAGTTTTCAATTTTAAAATTTCAATTTTCAATTTTAGTCAACAAAACAAAAGTATCTTACCGCCCCTCGGAGATTAACTGGAGATATCTCACTAAGGTACATGGGTGCCAACCCGGCGTTGAGTCCGCCTACGGAAGGGTATTTATTGGAATTAAGACTCAACAAATTAATTCCAATAAATACCCTTCCGGCAATAAGCATTTCATACGATTCGGCAGAATATGAGAAGCCTTCGAGAATAGCGCCAATTAAAGCAAATATGTTATTGACCATAAGTCCACCTCTCCTGAAAAGCAAAACGGCTTTTAAATACTGTGTTTTTTTGTTTCTAATATTTTTTTACTTGAAAAAATATTATATTTAATATTTATCTGTAATTTATACGCTTAGGGTTAGAACCCCCCTTCCTTAAAAAGAAAACAACCATGTTTTTTTGTTTAGAATATATTCTGTTGGACAATGTGCTGGTAATTTCTACCATCTAGCAAATCTTCCTCCCTTTTTCGGAGCCCTAATGGCTTAAAAACCATATTTGGTCACTACTATCAGTGTAGCTTCTACTATTCTAATCTTGGCTCGGAAACACATCTTCGTGTACTCCCAAATGGTTGAGGGGAGAGGGTTACGTGGGAGGATCTTTCCATGGAGTAATTTGTCATGAGCAAAGATAATTTCCATGAAGGGGGCCCAGGATATTCTAGCATTATTTAAAAAAAAATAATGAAAAGACAAATATGGAAAAGTTTTTTCAATTGAGAGTAAGGAGCAGAATTAATACTTCAAACGAACAGAAATTATTACGCATATGAGGGGTTTATCTCCTCCTAAATACCTCGCTCTTTGTGCTAAAGTATTTTTAGTAATTTCAACTATTTATTCTACGGCCTTTGTGATTCAAGGGTCATACTTAAAGAATTGGGACAAAATTGGGAAAAAAGCTTTAGTGTAAAGAGCGAGGTATTGACGAGGGGGCGAACCCCCTCACATAAGTAATAAAAAAATACTAATTTAGAAGTTCGTTACGTAAGTAAATTTGTAAGTTACTTTTATTTTCTACCAATAAGAACTTTCGTAAAAATTGGAGTGTGTAGTTACCTTTTTAAGTAGCCAAAAGATTGGAGGGCAACTAGGGTCTTCCCCCACCCCTTTTTCTCAAAATCTTCCAATCAAAACTAAGAGAAAGCCATTAAAAAAAAAAAAATATGCAAATTTTGTTTTAATTATTCATTTGCGGACAGCCAAAATAAAAATAAAATGCCTAAATTCAACATTCAGAAATTAAATGAAAAAAACAAGTTTTTAGCTGAAAGTAAGGAGTGACATTAAAACTTAAAACGAATAGAAATTACTGCGTATTTTAAAGAAGCTTTTCCTTCCTCAATACCCCCCTCTTTACGCTAGAGTTTCTTTTAGTGTTTTAAAAAGTAACTCGAGAGAAAGAGTCAAACTTTTGCGTAAATAGCAGGGCATTGAGGAGGGATTAGCCCTTTTAATATACGGAGTAATTTCTGTTTATTTTAAGCTTTAATGTCGCTCCTTACTTTCAGTTAAAAAACTTGTTTTTTTCATTTAATTCTTTTATAACTTTTATCTATAGCATCTCCAAGTCTAAAAACTATCATCGTATAAAGTGATTTGCTACCTATACAACGAGGCTAATGAAACTCAGAACATAAGAAACGCATTTCCTACATTAACCGCAGCAGTGTTATTCTTGTACCTTTCCTAAAACCACACTGTTCTTCTCTTAAAACTCTGTCTACAGCGTCTCTTTGTTTAAGAAGTATCGTCGTACTAAGGAATTTGCTACCTACAAAAACAAGGCTAATGCCTTTACAATTACCACACTCACCATTATCATGTCTTATACATGGGTTTAATTAGGGTTTTCCTAAAACTGTTACGTACTTCTCCTATTTCAAAATAATACTCATTATCTTCAGTAGCTTATTTCTAACCTCCTAGCTAAAATATTTAATAAACGCATTCACTCCACTATCAGCAGCTGAGGCCTTATCAATTTTTTTATCCAACTAGTACTGTCACTAACTGTTTCTAACAAAATGAATCTTTCTTCACATCTAAGATGCCACTAATTTTTTCTTTTTCCTCTATATTTCTTTCTGAAACTCTATCCTGGTTTAGCACGGTCTCAAAACATTCGGCTCATCTTTAACGCTTTCCTTATCACTTATTATGGGCCGGTTCCTATTTCTCATTGGGTATTGACTGTTCCCTCTCAACTTTTTAACATACTATTGCATTATTTTGCTATTCATTGCTCAAAGTCAATAACACCTTTCGTCCGTAAAATTTCACTAACAGTTTATGGATTCCAAAAGGCAACTACACCCTCAAAGAAAGATTATATCTTCTTCACATGTTTGACGTTATATTCTTCAGATTGTTTTTTTTTTCTGATTTTCTACCCACGTGTATTTTTAATTTTATGCCCGGTACCACCCTCACCTGGAAAAATATGTATAGATCTCTGTTTCATTAAAAATAAATTTTCAGATTTTTACTAAATTATAGAGGCATTAATGAATGATTAGGTTACCATTAAATCATGAAATAATCATATTTCATTATACTGTCCTTGGTATGGATTAAAAAAAAAATATCTTGTTTTTGGTATGCTTGGCTATCTCTGACGACTTGCACTTGCAGTTTTTTTTTAATTTGCCATCATAAATTTTAGCATGTTTTTGTCCTAATACATTTTAAAATAATTTTAAAGAGATGGTATGCTTTGTTCCACGGTAACACTAGGGAACTAAACTCTTTATTAGGCTCAAAAACATCGTGTAAATACCCTTCATTCTTACCTGCCAAACTTTTCGGCAAAGAACCCTGTCAAGGATCCACCAATCATTCCTCCAATACAATACACAGAAACAGCTACGGACCAAATCCATGTTATTGTTGCTTCTGTCGGTACCACCGTATAGTTAGATCGGACATAATCAGTGTAGTTAATCCATTCTTGTATAAGCTGGAAAGACAAATATATTTTCAAGCCTTGTGGGATTGCAAGGGTAATGACGAGACATGCACTACACTCTTAAAAATTAGGAGAGCAAAGCTCAGAAATATTCTTAAATAGACAGGTTTAAAGCACTGGTTGACTTATTGGGGGGAAGAGCAATTGCCCTGGAAGTGGAAATTTTAGGAGCACAAAATTGCCAATAGTTATGCATCAACAGATAATCAATCTGTAATTTATGAAATTTTATTTCTATTAAAATAAATTAGGTGGCGCAGTTAATAAATGAAAGTAATTATTAAATTATTAATTGATTAATAAAATGAAATAAGTTAAGAATAAAAAGTTTAAAATGCAATAATTAAATAAATAACAATAATAAATAAATTACAAAATAATAATTAAATTAAAATAACAATAATAATAAATTAAATAGTTCATTAACTAATAAATAAAATAAATTTAAAACAGAAAATAATAAAAAAGTACTATTTATTAATAAATTAATTAAAAACCAATTTTTAATAAATGATTTTATTTTGATCTGACCTGAATAATGGTTGGAAGAGGGGGGGGGGGGCGCAAATAAAAAAAAATTCCGTGCGTAAGACAGGCCAGAACCGCAACTTAGATAAAGGTCGGCCTAAATGTAATGAAATTTAGTCACTAAATTAACTAAAACTAATATGAAATAAAGTTAGTTGTTGTAAGTTGACCTTATAGATTAAGGTCAGCAAAAAAAAAATCTCATATCTAAATAAGAAATAATATTTAAATAATATCTAATAACAGACAAGTTCATTTTTTTTAATGAAGTAACAATTGGTACATTAGTTCTAAACTAAACTAACTTATGCTAAAAAAAGGAGACTATCTTCGTCAATCCTCTTTCTAATACACTTGACATAAACAGCCACAGACAAAACTAATGAAATCTATATCCATGTAAAGAACGTTACAATATAGAAGTAGGGATCGTAGAAAGTTGAAGGGCTCATTTGATCTTAAAACTCTTATATGTGATCATTTTCGAAGGAAAATATTGATTGAAAAATTCCAGGTAATTTATGAAATTGAAAAGTCAACAGTTGAAAAGTCAAAATGCATTTAAGGAAGATTCCAAAGTATATCTTCGATTTGAGCTGAGGATGAAAAGTTCACCACTTAGGCCGAAAAGAAAGTGTAAAGTCTTAGGCCAAGGAATCCAACGTAAGGAAATAACTAGTTTGGTTAAAAGGAAACAACCATTTTGAGAATAGGTCTTACACTTTTTATCATTCAAACTAATACTTACTTTTCCTGGTGCGTTAACCACACCAATATTGTAACCATGCTGGAAGCCTGATCCAATTGCAGCAGCTGCAATGGCAAAAACCAAACGGCCATTTAAACCCTGGAAAATAAGAAAAAAGAATTAAAAACAGAAAAATGCTAGTAAATAGTTTAGACAGCACATGATTCAAAAGATTTTGAATTAAGCAGGGGGTGAGAGGCAAACTAACCGCGGACTATAGTGTCACGCACTACCTTTCTAGTCTTTCAATATTTCGAACAAAAGCAGACTACAGCACCCTTCAATCATTTTCAAATAGTTTACGGAAACAAGCTGTATGTAAGGAACGACTCAGCCTAATAGTAATCGGAATTCTAGAAAAAGGCATTTTGATAACAATGAATGCATCAAAAAATTGACCTTTTATGTTGATTCTAAATATATAAAATTTATTAAGTTTAATGTAACCTACTAAAAGCCGCAAGCGTGAGTAAATGTCTGATTTTTAAAAATGGGAGATACACCAATGGTCTTAACAAAAGTCACACTTTAGATTTAACATTTCAGAGAGCCCTATTATAGAGGGTTTAAGCACATATCTACGAAAATGTAGAATTTTGTAAAAAAAAATTTGTCCTAAGAGAGATCATGGATATGAGTTTATTTGCATTTTTTGTTTTTTGATTCCCCAGAGGTAAATGTATCGAACCAATTGTTCAACAACATTGGGAGAGGGCTCATTTGAACACCGAAATTATTAGTTTTATTGATATTTTTAAGGAAACGAATATATTGGAGAGCAGCCAGCCCTTTTTTTTACAGAAGATATCCAATCTACATTTGCAGATAGCTATTTTGTTCAACATAGTTCAAAGGTTCAATAAACTGGCCTCTTTGGATGAAATGACCCCCCCCCACACATATTACCTGGGGAAAAGATTGTAACTTAGGTAATTTCCTCATTGTTTACATATTAAAAAAAAAGTTTCTTTCAACTGAAAATAAGGAGCAAAATTACAACTCATAATGAACAGAAATTATTCCGAATGAGGAAGTTGCCCTTTCCTCATTGCTTGCTCTTAGCCCTAAAAAGCTCTTTAAAAAGACTTCTCATTCAAATTCAACGGCTACTTGTTTCAGGAGTCGCTCTTAAAGATTTGGGACAAAAAGTCAAACTACGGCGTAACGGAAGAGGGATGAGGTTAGAATAAGTTCCCTCTAATATAAGGATCAATTTCTGTTAGTTTTAACGTTTATTGTTGCTCCTTACTTTTAGTTAAAAAAAACTTATTCTTTTATTTAATTTGAGAAACTAAAGCAATGCGGAATATTTACATTTACTGTATGTAGATTCATTGAAACCCTAAAGAGGGTTCCCGCTGTTTTACTAATATCCAAACTCAGCAAAAAAGAAAAAATAATATAAAACAAAGAATCGATTCAAAAACCGAACACTATAAAATAGTTCCTTAATGAACGCAAGGACAATGTACAGCCCAAAATTAGCAGAGTCTTAGCTTCATTTTGAATATTAAATTCATCTATATTAAAATTGAAATTTAAATAAGAATCATCTACTCTGTTTGAACTCGCCGAATTCTTCGTTTAAGGATGTATTATTATTTTAGTTTCTTTTTATTCCATATAATTTATAGAATGATTTAAATTACAAACAGAAATTCTGTTTGAAACAGCAAAAATTTTTGTGTTGCGTGTTACAACAACTCGCAGCAGCAAAAAGCTACCCGAGGCTTACAAAGATGTGCCAACCCTTTTTTCGCTCATCCTATTTGAACTTTACTCTTTATCTCCTTCCATAAGTTCTTATCCCCTTTAAACTCTCTCTTTTAAATTTTTGTATTTTAATATTTGTTGCATTTTTTCTTTTTCTTTAACGCTAGATGAAATTACTAAATTATTATGGAGTATTGCAAATCACCCAAATAAAAGTTAGAAATCACCCAAATGAAAAAGTTGGAAATTACCCAAATGAAAATTTATTTCTTACTGAGGACTTGTCTTCGTTATTCACGTTTATTCATCTTAATATTTATTTCAGCACTTGATTCAAAAGAATAATTTAATAAATCACTGCATTTTTTCTTTTTCTTTAACGCTAAATAAAATTACTAAATTATTATTGAGTGTAAACTTGCATGAAAAATCACCCAAATAAAAAACGATTTCTTACTGAGGACTTGTCTTCGTTAGACATTGTTTTATTTTATCCCTTTAAACAACTATCTGGAATGTAATGTAAATAGCGACTGAGTTAAATTTGGCCGAACTTAACATTTTATACCTCTTTGACTTAATAATCAGGTGACTCTATTTTAATTTGTTTTTTAATCAGTTGCATTAGCATATCTTAAATTTTGTTAAGTTAATGTTTTCATTTAGGGATTTATTAAGTCAATAACGATTGTATTACACATTGATTCTGACCTCTTTTATAAAAATAATTTGCATATAGATGATTGTAATTAGGAAGTGCTATCTTTAATCGCATAGTTTCTTTTGTTTTGTATATGACTTTAAAGAATTCGAAAAATACATATAAATAAAAGTGGTAGGCTATTCAAACATTACATATATACGGATGAAAAAAGGGCTATAGAGGATTACATTCATCATCTAAAAATTTTGTAACGTTGCACTTTTCTTAACTTGTTTAAATCTATGAGTTTGCACTTCACTTTTTCAGAGAAGTATTCAATATAGGGCACAAATTGTATTTTTCGAACCAACAATTTCAAAGAAGGTGCCATGCAAGGCTGTGTCTGAGGAGAGGGGGGAGTGAAGGGGTCGAAAAATCCCCCCCCCCAATGTTTGTTCGACTCGTAAAAACGCAACAAAAATAATATTTCAAAATAATAATATTATTAATAAGCTTATTAAAGTTTTGTATACCCCTCCCGCGAAAAAAAAACCGGGATACGAATCTGCAGTCATATTTCAGTCTAATTTTAAAGAAGAAGAATACCTACAGTTCTTGGGCTTGAAATTTTCATGAATTTGCCTTACTTAATCATTTTGATTTTTCTTTGCATTAGGAAATGGCAGCAATTCATGAAAATAATAAAGGAATGTTTTTTACTTTAGTCCAGAGGGCTGAGGCAACCCCCCATAAACCCTGGAAAGGAATTTATGTATTTTATTTTTGGACTCTACTACTGGTTTTGTGTTAGCAGCTCTTGCTACAAAAGTAGCTGTTTTTGTTGTAGTAGCGTACAAATACTACCTTTTTTGTCAATTATTTTCCTTATCATTTTCTGAAAGTCCTAAATTAATATACTCATTAGTTTCTTAGTCAAGCCCTTTTGACAGCCCATAAGTGCAACGTTCATTGATTTATTTTAACATTCGCCCCTTAACATTCTTTGAAACTCAGCCTGAATACCCTTCTTCTTTTTGGAAAGTAAATGTCAAACATGCCCAAATTTCTCAAAAATGTATACTGTATGTAAACAATGGAAAAATCACCTAGCTTACAGCTTATGCCTTGAGGATTCTCGGGGGAGGGGGGACATCCCTAAATACATAATGACTGGACTTTTCAATAATAATGAACAGTATAGTCGTCCAAAAATTTTGGTTGCCCTACATGCACTCTTGACTTTTAAAAAGTGAATTAGAACTTCCAGGTTAGGTATGACAAATATATATTAGTACAAAATTATTAGAACAAAAGTTAAATTGTTTTTCTGAAGTTTTTTTTTTTGGAAAGCTCCCTTAATCCCTTTTGATTTCTGGGAGTATTTCTCGCCAACACTGATATTATAAATGTAAAGAGTAACATTCAACCTCGAAGTGAGCAGAATTTGTTCCGTATACCAGGGGGACTGCCCCTCCTCATTCCCGCTCCCCCCTCATGGTCACAAATTCTATGAAGGGTGCTAATTACATAAGAAACTGACAATTCTAGTCCTTTTTTATAAGTCAAACGTGATTGTAGGCCAACCAGTCAAGAGGGGGTGGGCATTTTCTGAAGAGGGAGGATTTAATTTCCAGGGATGGGGGGAGGGGTCAAACGTCGGCTCCCTTTTATTACATTGACTGTTTATAAATAAGGCTTAAGCAAGTTAGTAAATAAGCAAGTTAGAGAAAAAAAACACGAGGAAAACTTCCTTCAAAAAAGACAAATTCAACATTTGAAAGTATCTAAATTTCTATACGTGAGTAATTTGTCAAACATAATTACACGTTTTTGGAAGCCTCTGGTCTTTCCCTCCTATTTTCGTTCAATGATTTATTTGTGGACTGGGTTTTAAGCTGGTGCGAAGGGCGTGAGTGAGGCTTAAAGAGTTTTGTGCTGCCTTGCTATGTAGGTGACCCAGGTATATCCCCCGCTAATTTTTTTAAGAATTTCCAGGAGGCGCCAATTCACGAAAATGTAGGGAGGCAAAGGTTTTTCTTTTTTTAAATGAAAACAAAAAGGATGTATTTTTCAAAATCAAGGAGCTTTTTTCCCTAGTGGAAATACCTTAACAATTAATGTTCTTGTGAGTTCACCGTCCTCACTTATAATTTGTCTGATTTAGGAGCCTTGACAGAGCTGTTTCGAGAATTTTTGTTCGAGGAACGGGGGGGAATTACAAAAGAGCTTCTAAAACCGATTCACACAATTTGTTTTACATACTTTTTTTTCCATGTTTTAACGAGTCAGAAAAAATATTTTGGGGGAGGGAGGAGTCAAACATCTGCCACGGCACCCTGGATATGACCTCGGCTTTTGAGAAACCATCACTCTCTGCACTAGATTCCCTAAGTTTGTTTTGTTACATTTAATGCTTAAGCGAATAAATGTCAGTAAAAGGCGAATAAAAGTCTTCTAACTTTTTTTTAGAAAGCATTTGAGTTTGACTCTTTTGTTTTGCTATATTTGTTTATTTATTTTTTGTTCGTTTTGGGTTTAATTAATTATTAAATAGTACAATATTTCTTTGTTTCAGTCTAATTTTAAGGAAAAAAAGAAAACTTACAATTTGTGGGCTTTGAATTTTCGTAAATTTGCCTTACTTATTCATTTTGATTTTTCTGTGCATTAGGAAATGGCATCGACTCAGAAAACGTTTGAGAAATGTGTTTTTTATTCTAGAGGGTTGAGGCAATCCTCCCTAACACCTGGGAAGAAACTGATATATCTGGTTATGAGGTTCAATTACTTGTTTTATGTGATTATATATTTGAATGTCAGATTTGTATTTAGCCGTTGATAGTTATTCCTATTTTTTTAAGTTTTTATCTATGTATAAACTAATTTCGGCCCTTATTAGGCTTTGGTATGGCTCTCTGATTTCATTTGAAATCGTTTTTTACATCAATCTGTAGTAAATCTATATTTATTGACTTTGTTTATATGCTTGCTTTGCAACCCGTTTTGTTTCGTATATATCGTTTTTTTAAACACCAACCAAGTTCTTGGAATAAAATAATAATGATATTATTGTCATTTTGTGCATCTGATCATTTTCCATTATTCCAAAAACTGACATTTCCTCTTGGAAAATTCTCCCATAAAACTCAACTCTGTAGAAAATTCAAGCCTGAAAAATTCTTCCCCCGAGAAATACTGTCAAGTTTCTTCGGTTTTTTTTTTCTAGATATGTATAGAGCATTTAAAAGCTCCATCTCAAGCAAAGAGAAAACCACAATCTATAGTAATCGAAAGTTAAAAGTTATGTGTCAATGCTATTGTGATTTTTTTGCCAAAGAATGATCATGGATAAAAACAACAAGTAAACCAACAGGAAATTTACCTAAGACAGTGAAATTCGTTTTGACCTTAAAATATTTTGGCTCTATATCTAAGAGCCGTTGACAGAAAACTACGTATACAAATTCAGCAAAACTAATAATAAAATGATATTTTTAAAACTGTAATAGAAAAACTAAAATTGTCCCAATTTTATTGTTTTTATGATGGAAAGGCAATGTGGACTTTGTCGTTATCTGAAGATCATGGATGCGTGTCATTTGACGTTTTTTTTTTATATTTCCCCCAAGGATGATCCTATCAAACCAAGGGTCATAGAAGATCGGGAAAAGACGTCATTCGAACAGAAGTTACAAATTTAAGCGCCTTTTCAAGTCACATTTTTTTCGCAAGCTCTACGGAGGATGCTCATTACATCAGAAACCAAGAGTTCTAGTCTTTTTCTATAAGTCGAAAGCAATTGTAAACCAGCCAGCCATGAGGAAGGGGTTACAAGGATGTCACATATTATTATTTTTTTTCAGTAAGCACAAAACTGAACAAAAAAGAAGTTTTTCACATCCAAAGGGTGGGGTTAAACAAGCAAAAGAGAAAAAATAGAAACAAATTCCCTGATAAAAGAACCAATCCAACGTTTGAAACAGCACGATCAAAATGTAAACAAACAGAGGTTTGACTTCTACCCCCTCCCTTCTCCCATTGACCATGGAAGCTCTAAAGCCTGTTTTGTGATTTGCTTTTTGCCGAAAGCCATTGTATTTTTAACTGAGTGATTTAGTTTATTAGAACATCAAGGACAAATAAAAAGCAAACTTCAATAATAATGAAGATGAATGGAAAGGACTAATAAAAATAAAATGAATATTTGATATATATTTTGATATTAATTCCTGGTAACTCAGTAAACCAAGATTTTGTTTCATTGTAATTTTTTTGATTTTTGAATGCTGTAAATAAATTTCATTATAATAATCTTAATCTTTTCGGACTCAACCAGGATCAAACATTCCCACTTTTCTCAATAATAAATTCATGTATATTAAAAGCCTCTGATGTCATCGATAGTTTCGGTCTGTGTTGTGTCTTAACTTTTCAGGGGGGGGGGATATGAGCCTATCAAAAGAGCAAGAAATAGGCAACGTTAAAGAAATCTATAAAATGTAAAAATGTTGATATTCTTAGGGGTGCATACATTCCTGGGAAGAGTTGAGTGACTAGGTCTTTTCGCACGGCTATGATTACTCGTGAGTCAAGAAATACTTTATGAAAATTGGAGCTCAAAGCAAATTGGATTATTCGGGCTCTAAACTCTGCTGCCACGAATCCATAAATGTTTTACTCAAAAGTGGATCGACTCAAAATAAACGGTTAAAATTTCACTTAAGTACGTAACCCACCCCTGAATAGATTTATTTGACAGATGACCAAGGATAGTAGGTCATACGGTAAGTTTATGCATGCAAATGCACAAATGTTTGAATGTTCAGAATAGGCAATTATTTGTATTTTAGATGGCAATCTTGGTTAATGATAATTTCTTGAAAGATTGTAGTGACTTTAGAGAAATTTTAACAAAAATAGCCCCCATAAAACTATTTAAAATGGATTAAGGGATCCTCACAATGAAACAGATTAATAAAATGAAATACACAGAACATCTAGTGAGCGGCAAAACTATTTAGAGAGAAAAATTATAATAAAAACTTACTTCAGAAAAGAAATAATTCAACATTTGAAAGTATCTAAATTCCTATACGTGAGTAATTCGTCATGCATAATTCAACGTATTTAGAAGCCTCTAGTCTCTTTCTCTCTCCTGTTTTCCTTTAAGGGTTTATTTGTGGAAAGGGGTGATAGGACGACCCAAAGGGCGTGAGTGATGCCGAAAGGGTTTTCTGTGGCCCTGCTAGGTAGGAAACCCAGGTAGATCACCCCGTTAAAAATTTTAAGAGTTTCCAGGAGGCGTAAATTCCCGAAAATGTAGGGAGGCAACGATTTGTAATTTTTGTATTATGAAGACACAAAGGAGGTATTTTCCAAAATAAAGGAGTGGCGCTTTTGTTCCTAATGAAAATACCGTGAAAAATGACTTCCCCCATTTTCCCTTATAATTTTTCTGATTGATCGGAGTCTTGTCAAAGCCAAATCGAGGATATTTATTCACGGAAGTGGAGGGATTTACAAAAAAGCTTCAAAAAATGATTCGTATAATTGTTTATATACATTTTTGTTATATTTCAACTAGTGAGACAAACATTTTGGAGGGGAGTCAAACACTCCCATCTCGTATCCTGGATTTGACCTTGGATTTTGTCATACCATCAATCTATGGAATAGATCCCTAATTCTAATTTGTTAAATTTTGCGCGTAAGTGAATATATGTCAGTGACAGAGGCAAATAACAGTTTTCTAACTTTTATTTTTAGAAAACTTTCAAATTTTACTCGTTTGTTTACTATGATTGCTTACTCAATTTCTTTTTGTTTTGGGTTTAATTTATATTTCATACTAAAATCTTTTATTTTGGTTTAAGCTTGATTTGCATATTCAGTTTAAGTTTTAAGTTTTATTCATTCATTTATATCAGTACCTGTTTTAGGTTTTTTTGCAATGATTATTTATCAAGTTTCTGTTTGTCTTAGGCTTCGTTCAACTCCTGATCCTGGGGGGGGGAGGTTTGAACCCCCCCCCCCACCAATAAAAAATGTTTGTATTACTCGTCAAAACGTAACAAAAATAGATATAAATAATTTTTTTATGCATTTTTTGAGGTTTTTGTTTATACTCCCCCCCAGATGAAAATCCTTGTTTAAAACATCTCCCGGATACGGCCCCGGTTCAATTATCCTTTTATAGTAACTTTTGGTCGTTTCGAGCTTGAATCAAACAGTTCGTGGTAACGAACAAGTAAGGAGCGACCCGGCTCAATAATAAACGAAACTCTAAATAACGGAATTTTGATGCTAAAAAATACATCAAAAGAATCGAATTTTCATGCTGATTTTAAATATATAAGTTTCATCAAATTTGGTGTTTGTCATCAAAAGTTACGAGCCTGAGAAAATTTGTCTTATTTTAGAAAATAGGGGAAAACACCCCTTAAAAGTCACAGAATCTTAACGAAAATCACACCGTCGCATTCGGAGTATCAGAGAACCCTATAGCATAATTTTCAAGCTCCTATCTACAAAAATGTGGAATTTCGTATTTTTTGCCAGAAGACAAATCACGGGTGCGTGTTTATTTGTTTTTTGTTTGTTTTTTTTTCAGGGGTCATCGTATCGACCAAGTGGTCCTAGAATTTTGCAAGAGGGCTTCTTCTAACGAAAATGAAAAGTTCTAGTACCCTTTTTAAGTGACCAAAAAAATCGGAGGGCACCTAGGCCCCCTCCCACGCTCATTTTTTCTCTAAAGTCAACAAATCAAAATTTTGAGATAGCCATTTTGTTCCGCATAGTCAAAAACCATAATAACTATGTCTTTGGGAATGAATTACTCCCCCCCCAGTCCCTGGGGGAGGGGCTGCAAGTTACAAACTTCGACCAGTGTTTACATATAATAATGGATATTGGGAAGTGTACAGTCGTTTTCAGGGGATTTTTTTTTTGGTTTTGGGGGTGGGGTTGAGGGGAGGGGGATATGTGGGAGGAGCTTTCCTTGGAGAAATATGTCATGGGGGAAGAGAAATTCAATGAAAAGGGTGCAGGATTTTCTAAAATTACTATAAAAAAAAAACAATGAAAAAATAAACATGGAAAAGTTTTTTCAATTGAAAGTAAAGAGTAGCATTGAAACTTAAAACGAACAGAGATTATTACGCATATGAGGGGTTCTAAAAATACTTCAGCATAAAGAGCGGAGGTATTTAGGAGGAGATAAATACCTCGCTTTTTATGCTATAGTATTTTTAGTAATTTCAACTATTTATTCTACAGCCTTTCTGATTCAGGGGTCATTCTTAAAGAATCAGCACAAAACTTACGATTTAGTGTAAAGAGCGAGGTACTAACGAGGGTACAAACCCCCTCATCTACATAATAAAAATTTAAGAAAATAAAAGTTTGTTATGTAAGTTAATTCTTAAGTTACGTATATTTTTTACTAATAAAAAAATTCGTTAAAAATTAAAATTTATAGTTGCCTTTTTGTGTAACCGAAAAATTGCATGGCAACTATGCCTTCTTCCCCATCCCTTATTTCTCAAAATCGTCTGATCAGAACTAAGATAAAGCCATTTAGACAACAAAGGAATTAAAATGTAAATTTCATTTTGATAATTTATGTGTGGAGAGAGCCAAAATCAAACATGCATTAATTCAAAAACATTAAGAAATTACATAAAAAAAAACTAGTTTTTCTAACTGAAAGTAAGGAGCGACATTAAAACTTAAAAACGAACAGAAATTACTCCGTATATGAAATGGGTTGTCCCCTCCGCAATTCTTTGCTCTTTACGCTAAAGTTTGACTCTTTACAACAATTCTGCTTTTTAAAACAATTAAAAGCTTTAGCATAAAGAGCGAGGGATTGCGGAGGGGGCAACCCATTTCATATAAGGAGTAATTTCTGTTTGTTTTAAGTTTTAATGTCGCTCCTTACTTTCAGTTAGAAAAACTAGTTGTTTTTATGTAATAATTGGAAGAATTTTCCCCAGGAACTGTGGGGATTGTGTTATCTCCAAAGATAATTGGTTATTGGGGCTTTTGACTATGCTAGACAAAATATATATCTCAAAATTTTGATCTGACGATTTTGGGAAAAAAGTGGCGTGGGAGGGGGCTTAGCTACTCTCCAATGTGTTGGGTCATTTGAAAAAGGAACTAGAACTTTTCATTTCTGTTAAAATGGGCCCTCTCCTGACGCTCTAGGCTTACTGGTTCGATACGATCACCTCTGGCGAAAGAAAAACAAACAAAAACCAAATAAAACAAATTGCAAAATTTCACATTTTTTCAGATAGAAGCTTGAAACCTCTATAGTAAGCTTGTTTTATACGCTGAATCTGATGATGTGGTTTTCATTGAAATTTCCTTTAGGGGGCCTTTCCGCCTATTTGAAAATCAGACAATCAAGCTCCTATCTACAAAATTGTGGAATTTCGTATTTTTTGCCAGAAGACAGATCAAGGGTACGTGTTTATTTGTTGTTGTTTTTTTTTCCACGGGGTCATCGTATCAACCAAGTGGTCCTAGAATCTCGCAAGAGGGCTCATTCTAAAGGAAATGAAAAGTTCTAGTGCCTTTTTAAGTGACCAAAAAAATTGGAGGTCACCTAGGCCCCCTTCCACGCTCATGTTTTTCCTAAAGTCAACGGATCAAAATTTTGAGATAGCCATTTTGTTCCGCATAGTCATAAACCATAACAACTATGTCTTTGGAATGACTCACTCCCCAAAACTCCCTGGAGGAGTTGTTGCAAGTTACAAACTTTGTCCAGTTTTTACATACAGTAATGGTTATTGCGAGGTGTACAGACGTTTTCAGGGGGATTTTTTTGATTTGGGGGTGGGGTTGAGGAGAGGGGGCTATGTGGGAGGATCTTATCTTGGAGGAATATGTCATGGGGGAAGTGAAATTCAATGAAAAGGGCGCAGGATTTTCTAGCATCTAAAAAAAAACAATGAAAAAATAAACATGAAAAGTTTTTTCAATTGAAAGTAAGGAGCATCATTAAAACTTAAAACGAACAGAGATTATTACGCATATGAGGGGTTCTAAAAATACTTTAGCATGAAGAGTGAGGTATTTAGGAGGAGATACATACCTTGCTCTTTATGCTAAAGTATTTTTAGGAATTTCAACTATTTATTCTACGGCCTTTCTGATTCAGGGGTCATTCTTAAAGAATTGGGACAAAGCTTAAGATTTAGTGTAAAGAGCGAGGTATTAATGATGGGACAAACCCCCTCATATACATAATAAAAAGTATAAGAATATAAAAGTTTATTCTTAAGTTACGTATATGTTTTACTAATAAAAACGTTCGTTAAAAATGAAAAGTTCTAGTTGCCTTTTTAAGTAACCGAAAAACTGGAGGGCAACTAGGCCGCTTTCCCACCCCTTATTTCTCAAAATCGTCTGATCAAAACTAAGAGAAAGCCATTTAGCCTAAAAGAATTAATATTAAAATTTCATTTTAATAATTTATGTGCGGAGAGCCAAAATCAAAAGTGCATTAATTCAAAAACGTTCAGAAATTACATAAAAAAACTATTTTTTTAAATTGAAAGTAAGGAGCGACATTAAAACTTAAAACGAACAGAAATTACTCCGTATATGAAATGGGTATCCCCCTCCGCAATCCCTCGCTCTTTACGCTAAAGCTTTTAATTGTTTTAAAAAGTAGAATTGTGGCAAAGAGTCAAACTTTAGCGTAAAGAGCGAGGGATTGCAGAGAGGACAACCCATTTCATATATGGAGTAATTTCTGTTCGTTTTAAGTTTTAATGTCGCTCCTTACTTTCACTTTAAAAAACTAGTTTTTTTATGTAATTCTTATAGGAATATATTTCTCCTGATCTTAAGTTTAGTATTGCCTTTACTTTTCTTTGAAAAACTTCCTTTTCG
Source organism: Artemia franciscana (assembly GCF_032884065.1). Taxonomy (NCBI): domain Eukaryota; kingdom Metazoa; phylum Arthropoda; class Branchiopoda; order Anostraca; family Artemiidae; genus Artemia; species Artemia franciscana. The sequence continues at coordinate 12,665,750 of NC_088870.1, read as the reverse complement.
GAAAGTTTTTTTTAATTAATTTTCTCCGTTTTGATTTCTGAAGTTTCCGATTTTTAAAATTCCCCATTTCAAAATTGATTTTTTTTTTTCAACATCGAAGTTTCTTCTGATTATCAAAACTAACATCAAAGTAACAATATCAAAGTAACGATAAGCAGCTGCCATAACTTACAGGTTCTGCTCCAGAAATCAAAGTTTCCCCGTAGATACGTAAATCAGAGCATTACAATAACAATAAGCAACTTGCCTAACTCACAGACCGAGCTCCGACGAGGGGGGGGGGGGGGTTCCATCCCAGAAACAGAGTTGTTTGGTCTTTGGACTACATTGAACAATATAGCTATCTCAAAGATTTGACCAGATGAATTTGGAGAAAAGGGGGTGGGGTGCGATTGTGACCAAAGGTATTTGGTCACAATTTTGAGATATGCTTCTGGGATTGAACCCCCTCCCAGCCCCGGGGAAAGGACTGTGTGTAATGTAAGTTGCTTAATGCTACTTTGATCCTTTGTTTACTTGGATACTCAGATTTACCGATTTACAGGGCAACTTTGATTTACGGGGTAAGGGCTGTAGGTTATGCAAATTGCTTATTATTACTTTGAACTATCTTTACTTTGCAACTTTGATACTAGTTTTGATGCTTTGATAAAACTTTGATGTGGAGGAAAAAATTGATTTTGAGTTGGAAAATTTTGAAAAGCTTAAGACCTTGGCAATTAAAAACAAACAGAAATTAACTTAAAAAGAACAAACTTTAGAAAAAACTTAGAAAACAAAAAACAATCTCTTTAAAGAGATTTTTTCAAATAAAAGTAATAGCCATATTAAACTTAAGATCCGCAAAAATAAAAATCTATAATAATTAAAACTCAAAACAACTAGAAATTACTATAAAAGAATAAATAAAACCCGAAACAAACAACAATTAAATAAACAATCATGCCAAATAAGAATACAAACAAACCCAAAACAAACAACAATTAAATAAACAATCATACCAAATAAGAATACAACTGGTACCATATAAACAAACAAATCTTAAAACTAGTAAAACTTAAGTTGAATACGCAAATAAAGCGTAAAACAAAAAGAAAATCTTTCATTGTTAAATCAAATAAACAATCAAAGAAAACAAACATACTACAATAATTGAATATGCAAAAAAGCGTAAAACAAACAAAAGATTTTTTTGTTAAATTAGATAAACAATCATAGCAAACAAACATACAACAGGTACTAGTATATATGAACAAATAAATTTTAAAATGAGTATAACTTAAATTGGATATGAAAACTGTCATTTTATTATGAACTAAGGGAGGGCTAAATAGCCTATGTGGGCCCCGTAAAGTTTCCGGCTCATTGTTTTGAAGAGCAACATCTCTTCCCAGTGGTTAGCACAGGCATCTCCCAAAATCAACTAATAATAGAAAGAATCAATTAAAAGTATCTTCTCACAAGATCCGTTTGCAAGGGAAACTTTTTCAATGTAAGCTTCTTTGTAATTGCGCTGCTAAACTAGATAGTCGGCTAGTATCGAGAAAGTGCGGTAATTCAACATTCAATGCAGAAATTGACTCTAACAGTGGAAAAGCATTCATGAAGCGGCTTTCAAACTCACAGCACAATCTGTCTATCATAAGAAAATAATCCCTTCTGAAAGCATTTTTGGTTGATTCTTTCACTTCAGCAAGATTACTTTTTCCTTAAGTCGGCATGATTAAAAAATCAGGTAAGTGGGAAGCTACTTCCTGTTTACGCTTTGGTCTTTTACATGAGGAAACATAATCCTGAAAGTTTGTAAAAAGTGTTCAGTGAGCCTGCGCTCACGAGAAAATCCTTTTGCTTTCTGAAAGATTTCATCAAAAGCTTTGTCATTTTACCTGTCTATAATTTTATCTCAAGTAGCTGCAATAAGACCAGTAGCTGTATAGGAGACTAGGTCTACCACCTGCAGCTGCTCAGAAAGAGACATGGTGGCAAAGAAAATTCCACTAGATGGAGTGTAAATATGAATTCCAATCTCTGAAAACTATTTGCGAGTCCGTGGGCCTGAGCTGCTGATTCCCTGTCAAATAGATGTTTTGGTAATTGATGAAACGACCACGACATAGTAGTATCTATCCGTTACTTTGTTCACCGATCTATATCAACCTTTTAGTAGATGATTTCTCCAGCTTAAGAACAGTTATGCCAACGGCCTTTTGAGCATTAACAAACAGTTGGTATCGTGCATTGCTATTCGCGATAAAACAATACGGCTCTTGAATGGAGAAGAAAGGTGCACTTTGTCTCAAGTTCTGAATGCAATCACCTAGGCCGATGTTGAGTCTATGAGTATCGTAGTGAATGTAAATTGCATGAGGTGCAAATTCTTTAATACCGGCTTGGACACCTGAAAAATGGCCACTCAAGACATTGGCTTAGTATTTTCATAGAACAATTGAAACTCTCCCTCTAGATGTTGACCAGTAAATTTGCCGCCCATCCCGACCCTAAATTTTCTTGAAATGATACCAATTGACAAGTCTGACTTTTTCTTTCAATGCACGGTTTGTTAAGAAAGAGCAAAAAACGAGGGACAGAAGAAGGAAAGAGCGCTAAGAGGAATGCTTATTAATTAGCACTAGTGCCATTCTTTTCTTTGAGGGGAGAAACCACCGTTAAACCAAACGTCCTAGAAAAAGCTTTCAATACATTGTTGTTTGATTGCTCTTAGTTTTTTTTCATATTTTTCTCACCTCATGTTTTTCATGTTTTTTCATAAGTTGGTTCAAGCTATTCAAGCTAAATCCCCCATCCTGTTAATAAGGTCTTTCGGTTGTGAATTCAGAAATATTTGATCTTTGATTTCTAGTACAATTTCTTTTTAACTGTCCAATTAACAAATCTTGTCCTTTTTTTATATTCTCATTTAGTTATAATCTTTGGTGTGTGAGATTAGGTACTCTTCTTTAAGACCTTTATCGATTCTTTGAAATTCTTCTTTTATTTAACACACTTTTCTAATATTTCCTGGAATCATAAAGAAATAACTGGCGTGAAATTCCACTTTAATTATCTCAAAATTGAAGAATCTAAATTGCAAGACAATTCATGAAATAAGCATTTTCAATGAAATCAAATTTCAAATTGAATGTGTTAACTGAAGCCAAAGAAGAAAAGGTGCAAGAAGCTAGGCACAATCTTTCCACAATCGAGACAAATCTAGAATGCAAAAGTTTATCGTTGTACAAAATTGTGTTCTATTTACCAAGTCCAGAAAGAGAGAAGACCTGAGTCACACACGACTCACAAAAGATTCAAATCAGATTCAAGAACAGACTCAAAGAAATAAAGAGTACATAATACGTATATTAGATGGAACTACTGTTCCCTCTAAGATAAGTCCTAGGGAACTACTGAGGGAAGAACTGTTCCAGAATCACATAACTGGCATTTATAATTTTGTCATGGATCCTGTCTCGCCTTATTTTGTTGCAATGACACTCAGGCACCGTGGCTTCAACAACAATGCAATAAAAATGTATCGTAAAATTTGTAATAAGAACAATGAATAAATATGTTTGGCAATGAAGCTCACAACAGGTTATTGTGAATACAGCTCTATTAGAAACGAATTTGTTTCAATTAAAAATACTTTTATGCAATTTTATTTTCACACTTCTATTCAAATCAATATAAATTGTGACTAATAATTTGGGGTGCCCGAGCCAGCCCTTCCCCCCCCCCCCAAATGACACCACAGATCTTGATGGGCGTATATATCAATTGCAAAGTAACCCAATAAATGTTTTGAGTATTGTTCTTAATTCTGTAGGTTAAATTAAAAAAAAATATTATGTAAACTCTACTGCTTCAATTAGTGTATGATCAGTTAAAACTTTTTGATGAGTGACCTTATGTTATCGGATTCTGTATTCTAATGATGAAATGCTCCAAGATATACCTTGTTACTAGGTGAAACTACTAAATCAGAGACTTATGGCAAAGGTTGGTCCAGTCGTGATCCGTCTGTTCAAGAACCATTTGTATCATGTTTAACAAATATTGGGAAAACTGCTGCTTCGTCAGTCAATTCTTCACCGTCACAAATATATTACAAATCTTATCTTGGACCCCCTTGTCTCAAGTCGATGGTGTTGTATCCTGCTTCTAATGTTGAAGTAGTCGGGATTGTAAATAGCTTGAGAGGTTCTACGTCGTCTGACCCTGACTATATTCCAAGTATGGTAGTTATGTTCATTCTTCCTTCAATTATTTCTTCATTGACGAAGCTTATTAATCTATCTTTTGAAAACGGAACTTTCACCAGTTCTATTAACCAGACTAGATTAATTTTCTCATAGAAAGGTGGACCACAAAATGATCCAGACAATTATTGACCAATATCTTTGCCGTTTTTAAAAAAAATTTTGAAAAGACACTGCTTTCCCGTTTACTTGCTTTTCAAGAGGCAAAACTTTTTGCTACGATTTTGACTTCTAAGCTAAGCATTTTATGGAACATGTATGTGTGACTCCTTTAGATTTTCTCCACATTGTTCTTGACCCTGGTTTGATTTCTGATGCTGAATTTCTTATTGTCCATAAACCTTTTGATTCCTTAACTCATGAGATTTCCCTTTATAAGTTATTGCATGATGGTGTAAGAGGACAGGCACATGCTTTGTTTGATTCTTATCTGTCAGGTAGAACTATCACGATAAGTTCTCTTTTTCGCTCTTCTTCTGATGTCGAGTTTGGTGTTCTTCAAGGCTCTGCTCTGAGACCGTTTCTGCTTCTGATTTATGTTAATGACATTATAGTTGCAGTTAATAAACAGTAATCAACAGTTTGCTGTAACTTATGTCATCCTGAATCTATAAGTTCTAAAAGAATATCCATCTTTGCTATCGCTATCTATGAAGACACTATTATTGATTTCACTGATGGCAGTACCCTTGGTACTGTAGCAGGAACAGAGTCTGAGATACTTGCAAAGATAGTGAACCTTTTTGAGAGAATCATCCGTTTGTTTGACGCTATTTGCCTTACCCTAAATATTGCTAAGTCAAGTTTTTATTTCTTGTATTCCTCAGGCTTGCCCTCAGTTAACTGAAATTCACTTGTCAAGAGGTCCTGTCAGTAGACCTAAAAAATTGGTATGACCAATTTATCGGTATTTTTCTTGTTGAAGAGGTTTCATTGAAGCATCGAATTAATCTGTGACTGCACAAGACTCCTGGAGTTTTGATGGAGCTAAAAGATATTTTTCCTGGATCAGTTCAAAAATTTTGTTCCGTTGCTTAGTTCAGGCTTATGTATTTTTTGACCCACTATATTGGAAGCAATTTTTTTTTTCTTTTTTGAAATTACTGTCTAAATTATGATAAAGCAAGGAGACTTATAGAAGAAAAAAATTTTTGTACAACTCATCCAACTAGACCATTACTCGATTCACAATTACTCTACATTATTTCATGTACGTCATTTGCATTTCATCAACTCCGTAGGGATGTTTCCGCAGCCCTACAATCTACTCAATCTTTTGTCACTGATTGGTCTAAGCATCAACTTCGTAAATAAGGGAATACTAATATTTTATTTACTCCAACGGTGAAAAATCTTACAAACTTTTCTAATATCTTACTGACTACAGTTTATTTATTTAAGTCTTTTTATGTATACCTTTTTTTTATTAATAGGACAGACGATTCTGAGCTAGGTTAAAATATTGGCTTGTGCTGAGAATTTCTCGTGGCTTGATATCAAATATTCAATTTTAAATAGCTTTAATTCATGTGGTGGTCTTTTGCCAAATTTATAGATTTGGGATTTTTCAGGTGAATATTTTAGTCACTTTTTTTGGGAATCATCGCAAATATTTTTCCATGTTTTTGTTTCATTTATTTTCCTCTTTTTTCCTGACCATAGAGCTTTACGAAGGAGACTATCTTGATTAGTTTTTGGTGTGAATCAGTTGATCGATTGATATCCTCAATGTTAGCATCATTTGCTACAGAAGTGGCAGTTTTTGTTGTAGTAGCAGTAGTAGCGTACAGATATTGCTTTTTTTGTCAATTGATCATCTCCCTTATCATTATCTGAAAGCCCTAAATTAATATACTCAGTAGTTCCTCAGTTATGCCCTTTTGACAGTCCTTGCTCAAATTTAAACATTCCTCTTTACTCTTATTAGGAAAACATATTTTTCTAATGAATTCTTCACAAAAACTGTTAGAAAATCATTTCTTGTCAATATATCGCTGGAATAATTTTTCCTGGAATAATAATTGGAATAACAATTATTCCAATAATAATTGGATTGTTTTTAATAATAATCCAATAATCCAATAATAATCCAATAATAATTGGCTGGAATAATAATTGGAATAACATTCCTCTTTACTCTTATTAGGAAAACCATATTTTTCTAATGAATTCTTCACAAAAACTGTTAGAAAATCATTTCTTGTCAATATATCGCTGGAATAATTATATACATGTAATTTCATGTGCTCTGGATAAATCCTTCCTGGTAAAGTTTTCAAAACACTTTTTTTCAACTCGGTTCTGACTAGAGCAGCTATAAATACTTTTCAAAAAAGATGAAAGGTTAATTCTTTTGAATGTACGTTTAGGGAAGGGGGTGGAGGTAGCAGATAAATAACTTTTCAAATTTCAACAGTAAATCACCCAAATCAGTGGGTAAATAGACCAAACAGTCTGTAAAATCCATTGCCCTGCCTCACAGGCATTTTGCCTCGTGACGACTCTCGTAATGATCGCTTTTTCATGCATAGCCTGGTATTCTACTCATGTTTTGCATACTCTGCTCATATTCCTTTGTATGTCACTATTGGTCTTTTATGGAAACATAATTCTTATTACTACTTATTACAATTCTTATTATGGATACAAATACTTGTTTATTGTTAAGTTACTAAGAGAAACTGTACTTACTGCAAGTGGCAGAAATCCAATACCAACGAAGAAATTTGCAGTCCAGTTGACAGTAACTGCAATAGATGATGCAAGTGGCCTGGCAGATTGATTGAATAATTCACTGACTAAAAACCACGGAATTGAACCGGGACCGGTGGCGAAAGCAACAACGAATGCAATAATCAGGACAATGCTTATGTATGGAATCCAAGGTGCCAAACCCTGATATGCAAAGAGGAAGATTATAATATAAAATCTATGTAATACATAATCATATAGTATATAATATACAATCAATTCTCCGAAAACAAATAAATAAAACAAATCTCCGAAATGGTTCAAGATTATTATTTTTTTATAAAACAGATATTTGATTAGACTTTTGTTGAAAAATCGTACCTCGATCGTAGAATTTATTTTCTCACTTTGCATTAATCATTTAAATACACCTATCTCGTACACTTAAACAAGGACAAGATCTTTACTAACACAGGGATCTTTTGATACAGATCCTTCTCGGTTATTAATCTAAGAATGCAAGAGTGTTGTTACATCCTCTCCCATTCTTAAAAAAACACTGTTCTTTTCTTAAAACTTTTCACACCCCTTCTCTTAGTTTGATAATTAATATAATGTTAAGCAATCTGCTTCCTATAGAAATCTTTCGAATGTCTGTGCAGTTGCCACAAAAACTGTTATCATCTAACTAGGAAAGAGGTTTAAGTAGAGCTTTCCTAAAACCAACACGCATTTTGCCTTTTCAAATCATGATCCTCAATATCAATAACTTCTTAACGTTCATATTTCAACAAACTCCTAACGACACTCTCCACCCCTGACACCTTTTTATTTTCCAATCCTTTTAGTACTGCCATTAGCCTGTCCTTGCAAAAAAAGCTGACTTCAATCCCTGACTGTTGCAAAGAAATGTTCATTTTTGAAGCATTTCCTACATTTTTCTTTACAGTCTAATACATCTTCAAGAAGTTCTTCCTATCTCCTTCCTATAATTAACTAGGATAAAGCCACTCTAGTGCCACTCAATTCTTTTACATGGCTTTAAAGTATCTCATTAAAACGCTGTACGCCAGTATCTTCCAGATCCTCGGTGATTTCGATCGTTGCCGATTAAAATTATCACTTTACTGTCTATGCAATTACCACAACCACTTATTATCTTCCATTATCTTTCAAGAAAATTAGTTTCAGTAGAGTTTTCCAAAAATCACGAGTTATTTCACATCATAATTCTCTGTATCTTATCTCTAACTTCATAAGATTCATATTTCAATTAAATTACTTTACGATGCTTTCAGTCCTTTTTATTTTTCAAACTTTTTAGTACTCTCAATAAATGATTATAATAAATTGTGTTTATTTTTATTGCTATGCTATGTCTTAAAAACAGCCAAAACTTTTCCGTCTTCCTATCTTCCAAAAAGGAGCAATAAAATAGAAGAAAATAATACATCAATATATTTCATGAAAAAACATATTGTGCATTTTCTGTAGTTGAAAATAGTGTCATACTTAAAGTGTGTTATCTTCTTTCAAAGTTATCACCTAAACTCACAATATAGTGAAGAAAGATAATCAAAGCAGTGACTGGCAATTAAATGTGATCTTGAATTGATTTGGAATAAAAAAATAAACGCAAAGACTACAAATAGGGAAAAATATATAAAATGAATGGAAATAAACTGTTTCCCATCTAAAACTTGGCTGAATAAGCACTATACTCCTTATAGACATTTCTAACAATCTATTACATAGCTTAATACTTCCACTTCGAAGCGAAATATTCTCATTATTAATATGAATAAATGTTTTTTTTTTTTATAAAATGTTAATGTTTCAAAATATTAGCTTTTAATTTTTTAACAGGAATACTTTTTTTTCTTCGCTTCAAATAGTCTTAGAAGACAGTTCAAAAACTGTTCATGATGAAGAGACAGGACCCATAAACCAAGGACTGTCCTGGAAATATAGTCACCATAAGCATAAACGAAAAGCAAGGACTAAATTACCTTGACGGCTAAGAATACAGTAAGAAGTATAACCACGACGAACATTCCAGAGAGACCGACGAGTTGTAGTGTTTTTCGTCCCGCCTTTTCGACCAACACCAAAGAGACAAAGTTCATGATGACATTCATGACACCCATTCCAAGCTTGGCATATTGAGAGGTAAGTGTGTTTAAGCCTGAATCCTCAAAAATGCTTGTTGAAAAAAACACTACCTATAAATGGAGAGATAGTTAATTTTTTTCATAATAAACTATTGTAGAACAGTCATTTCAACCATGTTTCAGGAATTTTGTGCTATATTTGATTCAAGCTTGAGTTACAATTTTAGAATTGATTAGATTTAATCACGATTCACAAGGTGTTTGAAATTTTTGCGAAGGAAACTTGAAGTTTCAACTCTAAGTTCTATCTACTGGGTCTTTTGGTTCATTTTGTTTTCAATAAACTAAGTTTGTTTTTATGCTACAAAATTCTTTCCTGATCTTTTAAGGTCTTGGAAAATCATCTATGCTCCAGAAATGTTGCTGAATATTAATCGTTAAAATATTCAAATGTCAATTTCCAGCTCTTTGTTCTCAGGCTAATATAACTTCTAGATCAAATTATTAAATTTAAAGTTGCCAAAGAATGCGAACTAAAATACTAGTTAAGCTGGTATCCTTTTACTCTTGTAAATAATATGTATTACTTCTTGTTACTCACTTCTTGTTACTCTTGTTAATAATATTTGCTTTTACTCTTGTCAATAATATTTATTACGTCTTGTTACTCTTGTTAATAATAATTGCTTTTACTCTTGTTAAAAATATTTGCTTTTACTCTTGTTAAAAATATTTCTTGAGCATGCAAAATATTGCAAAAAGATAACACAACTTAACTGCTCAAGTTACCGAAGAATTGACTTCAGGTGCTTCGAGAATGGTATTTCCTTCAAATATGCATTTTTTGTCATTCTTTGTCTTGCCGCAAAACTGAAATGTTTTTTACAAAGCAACTGCAGTCCTCACATGAATGTTAAACGAATAAAACAGTTAATTAGAGCGTATATAAAATCCCAAATGAAGTTTTACGCTTAATTTAATTTCTAATCCGCAACTTATCTAAACGAACATATTTTATGTTTAAACCTGATATTAGAAATAAACGTTACCGGGACTCTTTGCAGTACGGTCCGACTAAATAAGAGGTGCTAGCCCCCTAATGCCAATATTACTTTCTTAGCTGCTAGCCCCTTGGATACAAACATTAGAGAGTTACTAGAAAATCCAAGAATCGTGGAATTTATACATGAGAAGGGGCCATATTTTTAAGGAAAAAGAAATTCCAAAATAATTTAAGTTAATAATTTAAATAAAGATGCTTCCTTTTAATGCCTATTTTGAATATTGCAGATCTCTTAAGGAGACTATGGCCTCCAACCTTTCAAAGTAGAGTAGAAAAAGTTCAGTAGTTAAAGTGGAGTGTATCATAGAGTGTATACCCTCTATGATTTCTGCTATTAAATGCTTGAAATTACTCATACATTTTGTAGTGGTAGGTGGTTAACCTCCTTGTGGTTACGTTTTTATTTGAGACAAATTAGAATTTCTATAGCTAGTACTTACAGCATTAATTCCAGAAAATTGTTGCGCCAGTTGCATCATGACAGCAATAATCAGTGGCGATTTTAAACATGGGTTAGTCAACATTTCTTTCAAACTGACAACAGTGGTCAGTTTTTGTTTTGCAGACTCGGCCCTCATCTCGTCCATCTCTTCTTCGACTTTAGTTGTACCTCTCAACCAATCCAGCGCTAGAAATATCCAAATTTAATGTACTTGAATGTCTTAGTGATACCTCGAATAAATGCCTCACAGAAAAACAATTTAATAAGACTCAAAGCATCAACTGCAAAGAAGCCTTGAAACATAAACGGCTGTATATGAAAGCTGTACTTTGAAAATCAACCTTCACAATGGAGAGAGTCGCCAAATTTTTGGCCCATGAATGTGTCTCCTGAGCAGAAGAAATGACTTTTTAGCTAGATTATGTTCATCTTAAAATCTCAAAAACTAAAGGTCATTTTTTTTACTAGTTGTATTACCGAACAAAAGACGCTTTGTAAACCTCTTTTAAAGCTCAAAGTTAGTATCAAATATAATGGAAATTAAAAAAAAAAGACACATTCATTCAAAATGACTTAATATGAAAGTACAAAACTAAATAAATATGTAAATCCCTTACTTTGGAGAAAACCGTATCTCTTGCAAATCCTGGACGCTCGAAAAAAAAAACGAGAAAAACGCCATTTCGGTGAAAAATGACATTTTTTGCCAAAATGTATATCCAGATCGGGAAGCTCCTGCCCTAGTTTATAACTTTATAAGAAAATTTATAACAAAATGTGTCTCTCTTTCTTTTTTATGTCCCAAGCGTATAAGATGTGTCAATTTGGCTTTTTTATGTCATTGTTGCCCGACACATGGGCATATGTCTTTTTAACATAAAACGTGTTAAGTTGACCACCCATTTTGGGAAAAACTGATCATTTTTGACCGTATGGTATTTTAATTGGAGAAATGATTAAGGCCATTCTTTTACTCATCATTTTGCTAAGATCTTACTTCTTTCGTCAGAAAACGATTTTAAGGGAAATCTTAGAACTAAATCTTACTTATTTTGCCTTTTTTATGTAAATGTCTTTCATTATTATGCTCTGATTAGCGGTCTAAGAAAAGTTATTAGTATATCGTAAAAAATTCTTCCATAATTGTTCTATGCTCTATGTGGCAGAAAATGGCTTTCCTTGCGCTCTCTTTGCTAAAATCAATGATTTGTAAGATCTAAGGACAATGATAAACTAAAGACCGGTAATATGGCCAGAAAGATTCAAGGTATTAGAGGTAAGATCGTAGTACTAAGGAACAGGGCTATTGTTCCACCATACATGGCAATCTTTCAATGCACCCCCACCTCTTCACACATGGTAGCCATTAAACAATACACTTAATGCTTCTTCAGCGAGTTGTCAGTCATGTCATTTAAATTTGTAAATATCCCATACCCGAAAAACTATCCTTATCTTAAACAACTATCAATAGATCAAAAAGGGGTTTGACAGAAATCCCAATATTTTAAATTATGAGGCTTAATTCGCTCCCTGTGTACCTTCAGTCAAACATCCCCCACCTGTGTACAGTCAAACATCCCCCACCGCACCTTGGATATGACCTTGGGTTTTGAGAAACCATCACTCTCTGTACTAGATTCCCAAAATTTAGTTTAGTTACATTTAATGCTTAAGCGAATAAATGTCAGTAAAAGGCAAATAAAAGTTTTCTAACTTTTTTTTTAGAAATCTATTAAGTTTGACTCTTTTGTTTTGCTGTGTTTGTTTGTTTAATTTTTGTTCGTTTTGTGTTTAATTAATTTTTTAATAGTTCAATATTTTATTTCTTTATTTCAGTCTAATTTTAAGAAAAAAGAAAACCTACAATTCTTGGGTTTTTAATTTTCGTAAATTTACCTTACTTATTCATTTAGTGCATCAGGAAATGGCATCGACTCATGAAAGTTTTTGAGAAATGTGTTAGTTTAGTCTAGAGGGTTGAGGCAATCCTCCCTGACACCTGGGAAGAAACTGATGTATATGGTTTTGAAGTTCAATTACTTGTTTTATGTGATTATATATTTGAATGTTAGAATTTTTATTTAGTCGTTGATAGTTATTCCTATTATTTTAAGTTTTTATCCATGTACAAACTAATTTCGACCCTTATTTGGTTTTGGTATGGCTCTCTGATTTCGTTTGAAATCGGTTCTTACATCAATCTGTAGTAAATCTATATTTATTGATTTTGTTTATGAGCTTGTTTTGCAACCCGTTTTGTTATATATATATATATATATATATATATATATATATATATATATATATATATATATATATATATATATATATATATATATATATATATATATATTTAAACACAGATCAAATTCTTGGAATAAAATAATGATGATATTATTGTCGATTTGTGTATCTGATCGTTTTCCATTATCCCATAAACTAACATTTTCCCTTGGAAAATTCTCCCATAAAACTCAACTCTGTGGAAAATTTTCCGCTGAAAATTCACGCCTGAAAAAGTTCCACCCCCTGAGAAATACTGTCAAGTTTCTTCTGTGTGTGTTTTTTTTTTTTTCTAGCTATGCATAAAGTATTTGACAGCTCCATCTCAAACAAAGAGAAAACCACAACCTATAGTAACTGAAAGTTAAAAATCATATGCGAATGTTATTGTGATATTTTGCCAAATAATGATCATGGATAAAAACAACATCGAGTAAAACAACAAGGAATTTTCCTAAAACAGTGAAATTCGCTTAGACCTTAAAATATTTCGGCTCTATATCTAAGAGCCGTTGACAGAAAACTACGCATACGAATTCAGCAAAACTAACAGTAAAATGAGATTTTTAAAACTATAATAGAAAAATTAAAATTGTCCCAATTTTATTGTTTTTTTTATGATGGAAAGGCAGTGTGGACTTTGTCGTTATCTAAAGATCATGGATGCGTGTCGTTTGATGTTTATTTTTATATTTCCCCCAAGGATGATCCTATCAAACCAATGGTCCTAGAAGATCGGGAAAAGACTCATTCGAACGGAAGTTACAAGATTAAGTGCCTTTTTAAGTCAAATTTTTTCGCAAATTCTGCGGAACATGCTCATTACATCAGAAACCAAAAGTTCTAGTCTTTTTCTCTAAGTCAAAAGCAATTGAAGACCAACCAGCCATGAGAAAGGGGGGGGGGGTATTTTTCGGGGGAATAACACCGGCTCCCATTTATTACAACGACAGTTGATAATTACGGCTTGGAAAGGTTGTAGTTACGAGGATGTCATATTATTCTTTTTTCAATAAGCACAAAACTGAAGAAAAAAGAAGTTTTTCACGTCCAGAGGGTGGGGCTAAACCAGGAAAGAGAAGAAATACAAAAAAAGCTTCCCTAATAAAGAACTAATCCAACGTTTGAAACAAAAAGAGAAAAATGTACTACAAACCGAGGTTTGGCTTCTACCCCCTCCCTTCTCTCATTAACCATGGAAGCTCTAAAGCCTGTTTTATGATTTGCTTTTTGCTGAAAGCCAATGTATTTTTAACTATGTGATTTAGTTTTTCAAAACATCATGGACGAATAAAAAGTAAATTTCAATAATAATCAAGATGACTGGAAAGAACTAATAAAAATAAACTCAACATTTGCAAAAAAAACTAAAAAAAAGGTAAAAACTACAAAAAACTAAAAAGAAAAAAAAAGAAAAACTAATAAAAAAACTAAAAAAGCTAAAAAACTAAAAAAGAAAAAAAAAGAAAAAAAGAAAAAAAATGAAAAATAAAGGAGAAAAACAAAACTAAAAAAGATAAAATAAAAAAAAACCTAAAAAGAAAAAAAGGGGAAAAATACAAAATTTATTTCATCACAGGGGGATATATAAATGACGACGGCGACACAGGGAATCGTCGATTAGCAATCACCATCAACAAAGCTCAAGGGCAATCATTAGAATCATGAGGTATAGATCTGAATACGGATTGTTTTCCCATGGACCATTATATGTTGGATGTTCAAGAGTAGGTAAACCTGACAATCTATTTATATGCACAGACAATGGGACAGCAAAGAATGTTGTATATTCGCAAGTTTTATGTAGTTAAAAACATGTATATATATATATATATATATATATATATATATATATATATATATATATATATATATATATATATATATATATATATATATATATATATATATATATATATATATATATATATATATATATATTTATATATATATTCACAGGTGGGACATAGGGACACAACTACAACGGCGCGTAACTAATATGGCACGTAACGACTTACGCACGCGGGGGGGGGGGGGCTTGGGGATGTCTGTGTGTGTGTGTGTCTGTCGAGTGACGTCATGTTTGTGTGTCGACTGACGTCATGTTTTCGACTGATGAAATTACAGACCAGGACATCGGGACACAAATGACGACCGGGACACCGGCACATAGGGAATATAATTGACGACCGGGACACTCAAAGAGAAAGCGACCGGGACACAAGGAATGTTCGATTAGAGAAAAGCGAATGAGGAATTTTCGATTAGAGAAAGCGACCGGGACACAAGGAATGTTCGACACCGGGACACAAAGAATATAAATGACGCCCGGGACCCTCAAAGAGAAATCACAGACTGGGACACCGGGACACATGGAATATACATGACGACCGGGACACAAGGACACAACTACAACGGGGGCGCCAGGGGGCACAGGGGGATATATAAATGATGACGGCGACACAGGGAATCGTTGATTAGCAATCACCATCAACAAAGCTCAAGGGCAATCATTAGAATCATGAGGTATAGATCTGAATACGGATTGTTTTCCCATGGACCATTATATGTTGCATGTTCAAGAGTCGGTAAACCTGAACCTGACAATCTATTTATATGCACAGACAATGGGACAGCAAAGAATGTTGTATATTCGCAAGTTTTACGTAGTTAAAAAGAAATATATATATATATATATATATATATATATATATATATATATATATATATATATATATATATATATATATATATATATATATATATATATATATATATATATATATATATATATATATATATATATATATATATATATATATATATATATATATATATATATATATATATATATATATATATATATATATATATCACAGGTGGGACATAGGGTCACCTAGGCCCCCTTCCACGCTCATGTTTTTCCTAAAGTCAACGGATCAAAATTTTGAGATAGCCATTTTGTTCCGCATAGTCATAAACCATAACAACTATGTCTTTGGAATGACTCACTCCCCAAAACTCCCTGGAGGAGTTGTTGCAAGTTACAAACTTTGTCCAGTTTTTACATACAGTAATGGTTATTGGGAGGTGTACAGACGTTTTCAGGGGGTTTTTTGATTTGGGGGTGGGGTTGAGGAGAGGGGGCTATGTGGGAGGATCTTATCTTGGAGGAATATGTCATGGGGGAAGTAAAATTCAATGAAAAGGGCGCAGGATTTTCTAGCATCTAAAAAAAACAATGAAAAAATAAACATGAAAAGTTTTTCCAATTGAAAGTAAGGAGCATCATTAAAACTTAAAACGAACAGAGATTATTACGCATATGAGGGGTTCTAAAAATACTTTAGCATGAAGAGTGAGGTATTTAGGAGGAGATAAATACCTTGCTCTTTATGCTAAAGTATTTTTAGGAATTTCAACTATTTATTCAACGGCCTTTCTGATTCAGGGGTCATTCTTAAAGAATTGGGACAAAGCTTAAGTTTTAATTTAAAGAGCGAGGTATAAATGATGGGACAAACCCCCTCATATACATAATAAAAATATAAGAATATAAAAGTTTGTTACGTAAGTTAATTCTTAAGTTACGTATATGTTTTACTAATAAAAACGTTCGTTAAAAATGAAAAGTTCTAGTTGCCTTTTTAAGTAACCGAAAAACTGGAGGGCAACTAGGCCGCTTTCCCACCCCTTATTTCTCAAAATCGTCTGATCAAAACTAAGAGAAAGCCATTTAGCCTAAAAGAATTAATATTAAAATTTCATTTTAATAATTTATGTGCGGAGAGCCAAAATCAAAAGTGCATTAATTCAAAAACGTTCAGAAATTACATAAAAAAAAACTAGTTTTTTAAATTGAAAGTAAGGAGCGACATTAAAACTTAAAACGAACAGAAATTACTCCGTATATGAAATGGGTATCCCCCTCCGTAATCCCTCGCTCTTTACGCTAAAGCTTTTAATTGTTTTAAAAAGTAGAATTGTGGCAAAGAGTCAAACTTTAGCGTAAAGAGCGAGGGATTGCAGAGAGGACAACCCATTTCATATATGGAGTAATTTCTGTTCGTTTTAAGTTTTAATGTCGCTCCTTACTTTCACTTTAAAAAACTAGTTTTTTATGTAATTCTTATAGGAATATATTTCTCCTGATCTTAAGTTTAGTATTGCTTTACTTTTCTTTGAAAAACTTCCTTGTCGGAAAGTTTTTTTGAATTAATTTTCTCCGTTTTGATTTCTGAAGTTTCCGATTTTTAAAATTCCCCATTTCAAAATTGATTTTTTTTTTTTTCAACGTCGAAGTTTCATCTGATTATCAAAACTAACATAAAAGTAACAATATCAAAGTAACGATAAGCAGCTGCCATAACTTACAGGTTCTGCTCCAGAAATCAAAGTTTCCCCGTAGATACGTAAATCAAAGCATCACAATAACAATAAGCAACTTGCCTAAGTCACAGACCGAGCTCCGACGAGGGGGGGGGGGGGGGTTCCATCCCAGAAAGAGAGTTGTTTGGTCTTTGGACTACATTGAACAATATAGCTATCTCACAGCTTTGACCAGATGAATTTGGAGAAAAGGGGGTGGGATGCGATTGTGACCAAAGGTATTTGGTCACAATTTTGAGATATGCTTCTGGGATTGAACCCCCTCCCAGCCCCGGGGAAAGGACTGTGTGTAATGTAAGTTGCTTAATGCTACTTTGATCCTTTGTTTACTTGGATACTCAGATTTACCGATTTACAGGGCAACTTTGATTTACGGGGTAAGGGCTGTAGGTTATGCAAATTGCTTATTATTACTTTGAACTATCTTTACTTTGATACTAGTTTTGATGCTTTGATAAAACTTTGATGTGGAGGAAAAAATTGATTTTGAGTTGGAAAATTTTGAAAAGCTTAAGACCTTGGCAATTAAAAACAAACAGAAATTAACTTAAAAAGAACAAACTTTAGAAAAAACTTAGAAAACAAAAAACAATCTCTTTAAAGAGATTTTTTCAAATAAAAGTAATAGCCATATTAAACTTAAGATCCGCAAAAATAAAAATCTATAATAATTAAAACTCAAAACAACTAGAAATTACTATAAAAGAATAAATAAAACCCGAAACAAACAACAATTAAATAAACAATCATGCCAAATAAGAATACAAACAAACCCAAAACAAACAACAATTAAATAAACAATCATACCAAATAAGAATACAACTGGTACCATATAAACAAACAAATCTTAAAACTAGTAAAACTTAAGTTGAATACGCAAATAAAGCGTAAAACAAAAAGAAAATCTTTCATTGTTAAATCAAATAAACAATCAAAGAAAACAAACATACTACAATAATTGAATATGCAAAAAAGCGTAAAACAAACAAAAGATTTTTTTTTTGTTAAATTAGATAAACAATCATAGCAAACAAACATACAACAGGTACTAGTATATATGAACAAATAAATTTTAAAATGAGTATAACTTAAATTGGATATGAAAACTGTCATTTTATTATGAACTAAGGGAGGGCTAAATAGCCTATGTGGGCCCCGTAAAGTTTCCGGCTCATTGTTTTGAAGAGCAACATCTCAAACATCTTCATACATTTGAAGAGCAACATAGCAAACAAACATACAATAGGTACTAGTATATATGAACAAATAAATCTTAAAATGAGTACAACTTAAACTTACATGAAAACCGTCATTTCAATATGAACTAAGGGAAAGCTAAATAACCTATGTGGGCCCCCCTATAGCGGCCGGCTCATTGTTTGAAGAGCAACATCTCTTCCCAGTGGTTAGCACAGGCCTCTCCTAAAATCAACTACCAATCGTAAGAAACAATTAAAAGTGTCTTCTCAAAAGATCCGTTTGCAAGGGAAACAGGGTTTTTCAATGTAAGCTTCTTTGTAATTGCGCTGCTAAACTAGATAGTCGGCTAGTATCGAGAAAGTGCGGTAATTCAACATTCAATGCAGAAATTGACTGTAACAGTGGAAAAGCATTCATGAAGCGGCTTTCAAACTCACAGCACAATCTGTCTATCATAAGAAAATAATCCCTTCTGAAAGCATTTTTGGTTGATTCTTTCACTTCAGCAAGATTACTTTTTCCTAAAGTCGGCATGATTAAAAAATCAGGTAAGTGGGAAGCTACTTCCTGTTTACGCTTTGGTCTTTTACATGAGGAAACATAATTCTGAAAGTTTGTAAAAAGTGTTCAGTGAGCCTGCGCTCACGAGAAAATCCTTTTGCTTTCTGAAAGATTTCATCAAAAGCTTTGTCATTTTACCTGTCTATAATTTTATCTCAAGTAGCTGCAATAAGACCAGTAGCTGTATAGGAGACTAGGTCTACCACCTGCAGCTGCTCAGACAGAGAGATGGTGGCAAAGAAAATTCCACTAGATGGAGTGTAAATATGAATTCCAATCTCTGAAAACTATTTGCGAGTCCGTGGGCCTGAGCTGCTGATTCCCTGTCAAATAGATGTTTTGGTAATTGATGAAACGACCACGACATAGTAGTATCTATCCGTTACTTTGTTCACCGATCTATATCAACCTTTTAGTAGATGATTTCTCCAGCTTAAGAACAGTTATGCCAACGGCCTTTTGAGCATTAACAAACAGTTGGTATCGTGCATTGCTATTCGCGATAAAACAATACGGCTCTTGAATGGAGAAGAAAGGTGCCCTTTGTCTCAAGTTCTGAATGCAATCACCTAGGCCGATGTTGAGTCTATGAGTATCGTAGTGAATGTAAATTGCATGAGGTGCAAATTCTTTAATACCGGCTTGGACACCTGAAAAATGGCCACTCAAGACATTGGCTTAGTATTTTCATAGAACAATTGAAAAAACAACAAATTGGCCACTCCCCCTCTAGATGTTGACCAGTAAATTTGCCGCCCATCCCGACCCTAAATTTTCTTGAAATGATACCAATTGACAAGTCTGACTTTTTCTTTCAATGCACGGTTTGTTAAGAAAGAGCAAAAAACGAGGGACAGAAGAAGGAAAGAGCGCTAAGAGGAATGCTTATTAATTAGCACTAGTGCCATTCTTTTCTTTGAGGGGAGAAACCACCGTTAAACCAATTGTCCTAGAAAAAGCTTTCAATACATTGTTGTTTGATTGCTCTTAGTTTTTTTTCATATTTTTCTCACCTCATGTTTTTCATGTTTTTTCATAAGTTGGTTCAAGCTATTCAAGCTAAATCCCCCATCCTGTTAATAAGGTCTTTCGGTTGTGAATTCAGAAATATTTGATCTTTGATTTCTAGTACAATTTCTTTTTAACTGTCCAATTAACAAATCTTGTCCTTTTTTTATATTCTCATTTAGTTATAATCTTTGGTG
Source organism: Artemia franciscana (assembly GCF_032884065.1). NCBI lineage: Eukaryota > Metazoa > Arthropoda > Branchiopoda > Anostraca > Artemiidae > Artemia > Artemia franciscana. Next base: position 12,645,546 of record NC_088870.1, on the reverse strand, counting down.
TGTGAGATTAGGTACTCTTCTTTAAGACCTTTATCGATTCTTTGAAATTCTTCTTTTATTTAATACACTTTTCTAATATTTCCTGGAATCATAAAGAAATAACTGGCGTGAAATTCCACTTTGATTATCTCAAAATTGAAGAATCTAAATTGCAAGACAATTCATGAAATAAGCATTTTCAATGAAATCAAATTTCAAATTGAATGTGTTAACTGAAGCCAAAGAAGAAAAGGTGCAAGAAGCTAGGCACAATCTTTCCACAATCGAGACAAATCTAGAATGCAAAAGTTTATCGTTGTACAAAATTGTGTTCTATTTACCAAGTCCAGAAAGAGAGAAGACCTGAGTCACACACGACTCACAAAAGATTCAAATCAGATTCAAGAACAGACTCAAAGAAATAAAGAGTACATAATACGTATATTAGATGGAACTACTGTTCCCTCTAAGATAAGTCCTAGGGAACTACTGAGGGAAGAACTGTTCCAGAATCACATAACTGGCATTTATAATTTTGTCATGGATCCTGTCTCGCCTTATTTTGTTGCAATGACACTCAGGCACCGTGGCTTCAACAACAATGCAATAAAAATGTATCGTAAAATTTGTAATAAGAACAATGAATAAATATGTTTGGCAATGAAGCTCACAACAGGTTATTGTGAATACAGCTCTATTAGAAACGAATTTGTTTCAATTAAAAATACTTTTATGCAATTTTATTTTCACACTTCTATTCAAATCAATATAAATTGTGACTAATAATTTGGGGTGCCCGAGCCAGCCCTTCCCCCCCCCCCCAAATGACACCACAGATCTTGATGGGCGTATATATCAATTGCAAAGTAACCCAATAAATGTTTTGAGTATTGTTCTTAATTCTGTAGGTTAAATTAAAAAAAAATATTATGTAAACTCTACTGCTTCAATTAGTGTATGATCAGTTAAAACTTTTTGATGAGTGACCTTATGTTATCGGATTCTGTATTCTAATGATGAAATGCTCCAAGATATACCTTGTTACTAGGTGAAACTACTAAATCAGAGACTTATGGCAAAGGTTGGTCCAGTCGTGATCCGTCTGTTCAAGAACCATTTGTATCATGTTTAACAAATATTGGGAAAACTGCTGCTTCGTCAGTCAATTCTTCACCGTCACAAATATATTACAAATCTTATCTTGGACCCCCTTGTCTCAAGTCGATGGTGTTGTATCCTGCTTCTAATGTTGAAGTAGTCGGGATTGTAAATAGCTTGAGAGGTTCTACGTCGTCTGACCCTGACTATATTCCAAGTATGGTAGTTATGTTCATTCTTCCTTCAATTATTTCTTCATTGACGAAGCTTATTAATCTATCTTTTGAAAACGGAACTTTCACCAGTTCTATTAACCAGACTAGATTAATTTTCTCATAGAAAGGTGGACCACAAAATGATCCAGACAATTATTGACCAATATCTTTGCCGTTTTTAAAAAAAATTTTGAAAAGACACTGCTTTCCCGTTTACTTGCTTTTCAAGAGGCAAAACTTTTTGCTACGATTTTGACTTCTAAGCTAAGCATTTTATGGAACATGTATGTGTGACTCCTTTAGATTTTCTCCACATTGTTCTTGACCCTGGTTTGATTTCTGATGCTGAATTTCTTATTGTCCATAAACCTTTTGATTCCTTAACTCATGAGATTTCCCTTTATAAGTTATTGCATGATGGTGTAAGAGGACAGGCACATGCTTTGTTTGATTCTTATCTGTCAGGTAGAACTATCACGATAAGTTCTCTTTTTCGCTCTTCTTCTGATGTCGAGTTTGGTGTTCTTCAAGGCTCTGCTCTGAGACCGTTTCTGCTTCTGATTTATGTTAATGACATTATAGTTGCAGTTAATAAACAGTAATCAACAGTTTGCTGTAACTTATGTCATCCTGAATCTATAAGTTCTAAAAGAATATCCATCTTTGCTATCGCTATCTATGAAGACACTATTATTGATTTCACTGATGGCAGTACCCTTGGTACTGTAGCAGGAACAGAGTCTGAGATACTTGCAAAGATAGTGAACCTTTTTGAGAGAATCATCCGTTTGTTTGACGCTATTTGCCTTACCCTAAATATTGCTAAGTCAAGTTTTTATTTCTTGTATTCCTCAGGCTTGCCCTCAGTTAACTGAAATTCACTTGTCAAGAGGTCCTGTCAGTAGACCTAAAAAATTGGTATGACCAATTTATCGGTATTTTTCTTGTTGAAGAGGTTTCATTGAAGCATCGAATTAATCTGTGACTGCACAAGACTCCTGGAGTTTTGATGGAGCTAAAAGATATTTTTCCTGGATCAGTTCAAAAATTTTGTTCCGTTGCTTAGTTCAGGCTTATGTATTTTTTGACCCACTATATTGGAAGCAATTTTTTTTTTCTTTTTTGAAATTACTGTCTAAATTATGATAAAGCAAGGAGACTTATAGAAGAAAAAAATTTTTGTACAACTCATCCAACTAGACCATTACTCGATTCACAATTACTCTACATTATTTCATGTACGTCATTTACATTTCATCAACTCCGTAGGGATGTTTCCGCAGCCCTACAATCTACTCAATCTTTTGTCACTGATTGGTCTAAGCATCAACTTCGTAAATAAGGGAATACTAATATTTTATTTACTCCAACGGTGAAAAATCTTACAAACTTTTCTAATATCTTACTGACTACAGTTTATTTATTTAAGTCTTTTTATGTATACCTTTTTTTTATTAATAGGACAGACGATTCTGAGCTAGGTTAAAATATTGGCTTGTGCTGAGAATTTCTCGTGGCTTGATATCAAATATTCAATTTTAAATAGCTTTAATTCATGTGGTGGTCTTTTGCCAAATTTATAGATTTGGGATTTTTCAGGTGAATATTTTAGTCACTTTTTTTTGGGAATCATCGCAAATATTTTTCCATGTTTTTGTTTCATTTATTTTCCTCTTTTTTCCTGACCATAGAGCTTTACGAAGGAGACTATCTTGATTAGTTTTTGGTGTGAATCAGTTGATCGATTGATATCCTCAATGTTAGCATCATTTGCTACAGAAGTGGCAGTTTTTGTTGTAGTAGCAGTAGTAGCGTACAGATATTGCTTTTTTTGTCAATTGATCATCTCCCTTATCATTATCTGAAAGCCCTAAATTAATATACTCAGTAGTTCCTCAGTTATGCCCTTTTGACAGTCCTTGCTCAAATTTAAACATTCCTCTTTACTCTTATTAGGAAAAACATATTTTTCTAATGAATTCTTCACAAAAACTGTTAGAAAATCATTTCTTGTCAATATATCGCTGGAATAATTTTTCCTGGAATAATAATTGGAATAACAATTATTCCAATAATAATTGGATTGTTTTTAATAATAATCCAATAATCCAATAATAATCCAATAATAATTGGCTGGAATAATAATTGGAATAACATTCCTCTTTACTCTTATTAGGAAAACCATATTTTTCTAATGAATTCTTCACAAAAACTGTTAGAAAATCATTTCTTGTCAATATATCGCTGGAATAATTATATACATGTAATTTCATGTGCTCTGGATAAATCCTTCCTGGTAAAGTTTTCAAAACACTTTTTTTCAACTCGGTTCTGACTAGAGCAGCTATAAATACTTTTCAAAAAAGATGAAAGGTTAATTCTTTTGAATGTACGTTTAGGGAAGGGGGTGGAGGTAGCAGATAAATAACTTTTCAAATTTCAACAGTAAATCACCCAAATCAGTGGGTAAATAGACCAAACAGTCTGTAAAATCCATTGCCCTGCCTCACAGGCATTTTGCCTCGTGACGACTCTCGTAATGATCGCTTTTTTCATGCATAGCCTGGTATTCTACTCATGTTGTGCATACTCTGCTCATATTCCTTTGTATGTCACTATTGGTCTTTTATGGAAACATAATTCTTATTACTACTTATTACAATTCTTATTATGGATACAAATACTTGTTTATTGTTAAGTTACTAAGAGAAACTGTACTTACTGCAAGTGGCAGAAATCCAATACCAACGAAGAAATTTGCAGTCCAGTTGACAGTAACTGCAATAGATGATGCAAGTGGCCTGGCAGATTGATTGAATAATTCACTGACTAAAAACCACGGAATTGAACCGGGACCGGTGGCGAAAGCAACAACGAATGCAATAATCAGGACAATGCTTATGTATGGAATCCAAGGTGCCAAACCCTGATATGCAAAGAGGAAGATTATAATATAAAATCTATGTAATACATAATCATATAGTATATAATATACAATCAATTCTCCGAAAACAAATAAATAAAACAAATCTCCGAAATGGTTCAAGATTATTATTTTTTTATAAAACAGATATTTGATTAGACTTTTGTTGAAAAATCGTACCTCGATCGTAGAATTTATTTTCTCACTTTGCATTAATCATTTAAATACACCTATCTCGTACACTTAAACAAGGACAAGATCTTTACTAACACAGGGATCTTTTGATACAGATCCTTCTCGGTTATTAATCTAAGAATGCAAGAGTGTTGTTACATCCTCTCCCATTCTTAAAAAAACACTGTTCTTTTCTTAAAACTTTTCACACCCCTTCTCTTAGTTTGATAATTAATATAATGTTAAGCAATCTGCTTCCTATAGAAATCTTTCGAATGTCTGTGCAGTTGCCACAAAAACTGTTATCATCTAACTAGGAAAGAGGTTTAAGTAGAGCTTTCCTAAAACCAACACGCATTTTGCCTTTTCAAATCATGATCCTCAATATCAATAACTTCTTAACGTTCATATTTCAACAAACTCCTAACGACACTCTCCACCCGTGACACCTTTTTATTTTCCAATCCTTTTAGTACTGCCATTAGCCTGTCCTTGCAAAAAAAGCTGACTTCAATCCCTGACTGTTGCAAAGAAATGTTCATTTTTGAAGCATTTCCTACCATTTTTCTTTACAGTCTAATACATCTTCAAGAAGTTCTTCCTATCTCCTTCCTATAATTAACTAGGATAAAGCCACTCTAGTGCCACTCAATTCTTTTACATGGCTTTAAAGTATCTCATTAAAACGCTGTACGCCAGTATCTTCCAGATCCTCGGTGATTTCGATCGTTGCCGATTAAAATTATCACTTTACTGTCTATGCAATTACCACAACCACTTATTATCTTCCATTATCTTTCAAGAAAATTAGTTTCAGTAGAGTTTTCCAAAAATCACGAGTTATTTCACATCATAATTCTCTGTATCTTATCTCTAACTTCATAAGATTCATATTTCAATTAAATTACTTTACGATGCTTTCAGTCCTTTTTATTTTTCAAACTTTTTAGTACTCTCAATAAATGATTATAATAAATTGTGTTTATTTTTATTGCTATGCTATGTCTTAAAAACAGCCAAAACTTTTCCGTCTTCCTATCTTCCAAAAAGGAGCAATAAAATAGAAGAAAATAATACATCAATATATTTCATGAAAAAACATATTGTGCATTTTCTGTAGTTGAAAATAGTGTCATACTTAAAGTGTGTTATCTTCTTTCAAAGTTATCACCTAAACTCACAATATAGTGAAGAAAGATAATCAAAGCAGTGACTGGCAATTAAATGTGATCTTGAATTGATTTGGAATAAAAAAATAAACGCAAAGACTACAAATAGGGAAAAATATATAAAATGAATGGAAATAAACTGTTTCCCATCTAAAACTTGGCTGAATAAGCACTATACTCCTTATAGACATTTCTAACAATCTATTACATAGCTTAATACTTCCACTTCGAAGCGAAATATTCTCATTATTAATATGAATAAATGTTTTTTTTTTTATAAAATGTTAATGTTTCAAAATATTAGCTTTTAATTTTTTAACAGGAATACTTTTTTTTCTTCGCTTCAAATAGTCTTAGAAGACAGTTCAAAAACTGTTCATGATGAAGAGACAGGACCCATAAACCAAGGACTGTCCTGGAAATATAGTCACCATAAGCATAAACGAAAAGCAAGGACTAAATTACCTTGACGGCTAAGAATACAGTAAGAAGTATAACCACGACGAACATTCCAGAGAGACCGACGAGTTGTAGTGTTTTTCGTCCCGCCTTTTCGACCAACACCAAAGAGACAAAGTTCATGATGACATTCATGACACCCATTCCAAGCTTGGCATATTGAGAGGTAAGTGTGTTTAAGCCTGAATCCTCAAAAATGCTTGTTGAAAAAAACACTACCTATAAATGGAGAGATAGTTAATTTTTTTCATAATAAACTATTGTAGAACAGTCATTTCAACCATGTTTCAGGAATTTTGTGCTATATTTGATTCAAGCTTGAGTTACAATTTTAGAATTGATTAGATTTAATCACGATTCACAAGGTGTTTGAAATTTTTGCGAAGGAAACTTGAAGTTTCAACTCTAAGTTCTATCTACTGGGTCTTTTGGTTCATTTTGTTTTCAATAAACTAAGTTTGTTTTTATGCTACAAAATTCTTTCCTGATCTTTTAAGGTCTTGGAAAATCATCTATGCTCCAGAAATGTTGCTGAATATTAATCGTTAAAATATTCAAATGTCAATTTCCAGCTCTTTGTTCTCAGGCTAATATAACTTCTAGATCAAATTATTAAATTTAAAGTTGCCAAAGAATGCGAACTAAAATACTAGTTAAGCTGGTATCCTTTTACTCTTGTAAATAATATGTATTACTTCTTGTTACTCACTTCTTGTTACTCTTGTTAATAATATTTGCTTTTACTCTTGTCAATAATATTTATTACGTCTTGTTACTCTTGTTAATAATAATTGCTTTTACTCTTGTTAAAAATATTTGCTTTTACTCTTGTTAAAAATATTTCTTGAGCATGCAAAATATTGCAAAAAGATAACACAACTTAACTGCTCAAGTTACCGAAGAATTGACTTCAGGTGCTTCGAGAATGGTATTTCCTTCAAATATGCATTTTTTGTCATTCTTTGTCTTGCCGCAAAACTGAAATGTTTTTTACAAAGCAACTGCAGTCCTCACATGAATGTTAAACGAATAAAACAGTTAATTAGAGCGTATATAAAATCCCAAATGAAGTTTTACGCTTAATTTAATTTCTAATCCGCAACTTATCTAAACGAACATATTTTATGTTTAAACCTGATATTAGAAATAAACGTTACCGGGACTCTTTGCAGTACGGTCCGACTAAATAAGAGGTGCTAGCCCCCTAATGCCAATATTACTTTCTTAGCTGCTAGCCCCTTGGATACAAACATTAGAGAGTTACTAGAAAATCCAAGAATCGTGGAATTTATACATGAGAAGGGGCCATATTTTTAAGGAAAAAGAAATTCCAAAATAATTTAAGTTAATAATTTAAATAAAGATGCTTCCTTTTAATGCCTATTTTGAATATTGCAGATCTCTTAAGGAGACTATGGCCTCCAACCTTTCAAAGTAGAGTAGAAAAAGTTCAGTAGTTAAAGTGGAGTGTATCATAGAGTGTATACCCTCTATGATTTCTGCTATTAAATGCTTGAAATTACTCATACATTTTGTAGTGGTAGGTGGTTAACCTCCTTGTGGTTACGTTTTTATTTGAGACAAATTAGAATTTCTATAGCTAGTACTTACAGCATTAATTCCAGAAAATTGTTGCGCCAGTTGCATCATGACAGCAATAATCAGTGGCGATTTTAAACATGGGTTAGTCAACATTTCTTTCAAACTGACAACAGTGGTCAGTTTTTGTTTTGCAGACTCGGCCCTCATCTCGTCCATCTCTTCTTCGACTTTAGTTGTACCTCTCAACCAATTCAGCGCTAGAAATATCCAAATTTAATGTACTTGAATGTTTTAGTGATACCTCGAATAAATGCCTCACAGAAAAACAATTTAATAAGACTCAAAGCATCAACTGCAAAGAAGCCTTGAAACATAAACGGCTGTATATGAGAGCTGTACTTTGAAAATCAACCTTCACAATGGAGAAGAGTCGCCAAATTTTTGGCCCATGAATGTGTCTCCTGAGCAGAAGAAATGACTTTTTAGCTAGATTATGTTCATCTTAAAATCTCAAAAACTAAAGGTCATTTTTTTTACTAGTTGTATTACCGAACAAAAGACGCTTTGTAAACCTCTTTTAAAGCTCAAAGTTAGTATCAAATATAATGGAAATGAAAAAAAAAAGAGACATTCATTCAAAATGACTTAATATGAAAGTACAAAACTAAATAAATATGTAAATCCCTTACTTTGGAGAAAACCGTATCTCTTGCAAATCCTGGACGCTCGAAAAAAAAAACGAGAAAAACACCATTTCGGTGAAAAATGACATTTTTTGCCAAAATCTATATCCAGATCGGGAAGCTTCTGCCCTAGTTTATAACTTTATAAGAAAATTTATAACAAAATGTGTCTCTCTTTCTTTTTTATGTCCCAAGCGTATAAGATGTGTCAATTTGGCTTTTTTATGTCATTGTTGCCCGACACATAGGCATATGTCTTTTTAACATAAAACGTGTTAAGTTGACCACCCATTTTGGGAAAAACTGATCATTTTTGACCGTATGGTATTTTAATTGGAGAAATGATTAAGGCCATTCTTTTACTCATCATTTTGCTAAGATCTTACTTCTTTCGTCAGAAAACGATTTTAAGGGAAATCTTAGAACTAAATCTTACTTATTTTGCCTTTTTTATGTAAATGTCTTTCATTATTATGCTCTGATTAGCGGTCTAAGAAAAGTTATTAGTATATCGTAGAAAATTCTTCCATAATTGTTCTATGCTCTATGTGGCAGAAAATGGCTTTCCTTGCGCTCTCTTTGCTAAAATCAATGATTTGTAAGATCTAAGGACAATGATAAACTAAAGACCGGTAATATGGCCAGAAAGATTCAAGGTATTAGAGGTAAGATCGTAGTACTAAGGAACAGGGCTATTGTTCCACCATACATGGCAATCTTTCAATGCACCCCCACCTCTTCACATTCCACATGGTAGCCATTAAACAATACACGTAATGCTTCTTCAGCGAGTTGTCAGTCATGTCATTTAAATTTGTAAATATCACATACCCGAAAAACTATCCTTATCTTAAACAACTATCAATAGATCAAAAAGGGGTTTGACAGAAATCCCAATATTTTAAATTATGAGGCTTAATTCGCTCCCTGTGTACCTTCAGTCAAACATCCCTCACCTGTGTACAGTCAAACATCCCCCACCGCACCTTGGATATGACCTTGGGTTTTGAGAAACCATCACTCTCTGTACTAGATTCCCAAAATTTAGTTTAGTTACATTTAATGCTTAAGCGAATAAATGTCAGTAAAAGGCAAATAAAAGTTTTCTAACTTTTTTTTTAGAAATCTATTAAGTTTGACTCTTTTGTTTTACTGTGTTTGTTTGGTTAATTTTTGTTCGTTTTGTGTTTAATTAATTCTTTAATAGTTCAATATTTTATATCTTTTTTTCAGTCTAATTTTAAGAAAAAAGAAAACCTACAATTCTTGGGTTTTTAATTTTCGTAAATTTACCTTACTTATTCATTTAGTGCATCAGGAAATGGCATCGACTCATGAAAGTTTTTGAGAAATGTGTTATTTTAGTCTAGAGGGTTGAGGCAATCCTCCCTGACACCTGGGAAGAAACTGATGTATATGGTTTTGAAGTTCAATTACTTGTTTTATGTGATTATATATTTGAATGTTAGAATTTTTATTTAGTCGTTGATAGTTATTCCTATTATTTTAAGTTTTTATCTATGTACAAACTAATTTCGACCCTTATTTGGTTTTGGTATGGCTCTCTGATTTCGTTTGAAATCGGTTCTTACATCAATCTGTAGTAAATCTATATTTATTGATTTTGTTTATGAGCTTGTTTTGCAACCCGTTTTGTTATATATATCTATATATATATATATATATATATATATATATATATATATATATATATATATATATATATATATATATATATATATATATATATATATATATATATATATATATATATATATATATATATATACACGGATCAAATTCTTGGAATAAAATAATGATGATATTATTGTCGATTTGTGTATCTGATCGTTTTCCATTATCCCATAAACTAACATTTTCCCTTGGAAAATTCTCCCATAAAACTCAACTCTGTGGAAAATTCTCCGTTGAAAATTCACGCCTGAAAAAGTTCCACCCCCCGAGAAATACTGTCAAGTTTCTTCTGTGTGTGTTTTTTTTTCTAGCTATGCATAAAGTATTTGACAGCTCCATCTCAAACAAAGAGAAAACCACAACCTATAGTAACTGAAAGTTAAAAATTATATGCGAATGTTATTGTGATATTTTGCCAAATAATGATCATGGATAAAAACAACATCGAGTAAAACAACAAGGAATTTTCCTAAAACAGTGAAATTCGCTTAGACCTTAAAATATTTCGGCTCTGTATCTAAGAGCCGTTATCTAAAGATCATGGATGTCGTTTGACGTTTTTTTTATATTTCCCCCAAGGATGATCCTATCAAACCAATGGTCCTAGAAGATCGGGAAAAGACTCATTCGAACGGAAGTTACAAGACTAAGTGCCTTTTTAAGTCAAATTTTTTTCGCAAATTCTGCGGAACATACTCATTACATCAGAAACCAAAAGTTCTAGTCTTTTTCTCTAAGTCAAAAGCAATTGAAGACCAACCAGCCATGAGAAAGGGGGGGTATTTTTCGGGGGAATAACACCGGCTCCCATTTATTACAACGACAGTTGGTAATTACGGCTTGGAAAGGTTGTAGTTACGAGGATGTCACATATTATTCTTTTTTCAGTAAGCACAAAACTGAAGAAAAAAGATGTTTATCACGTCCAGAGGGTGGGGCTAAACCAGGAAAGAGAAGAAATACAAAAAAAGCTTCCCTAATAAAGAACTAATCCAACGTTTGAAACAAAAAGAGCAAAATGTACTACAAACCGAGGTTTGGCTTCTACCCCCTCCCTTCTCCCATTAACCATGGAAGCTCTAAAGCCTGTTTTATGATTTGCTTTTTGCTGAAAGCCAATGTATTTTTAACTGTGTGATTTAGTTTTTCAAAACATCATGGACGAATAAAAAGTAAATTTCAATAATAATCAAGATGACTGGAAAGAACTAATAAAAATAAACTCAACATTTGATATATATTTTGATATTAATTTCTGGTAACTCAGTAAACCAAGATTTTGTTTCATTGTATTTTTTGGGGTTTTTGAGTACTGTAAATAAATTTCATTATTAACCTTATTCTTTTCGGACTCAACTAGGATCCATCATTCCCCCTTTTCTCAATGGTAAATCGATATATATAAAAATAAGTTGTCTGTGTGTGTGTGTGTCTGTCGAGTGACGTCACGTTTATGTGTCGACTGACGTCATGTTTTCGACTGACGAAATTACAGACCGGGACATCGGGACACAAATGACGACCGGGACACCGTCACATAGGGAATATAAATGACGACCGGGACACTCAAAGAGAAAGCGACCGGGACACAAGGAATGTTCGATTAGCAATCACCATCAACAAAGCACCGGGACACAAATGACGACTGGGACACAGGGAGTATAAATGACGACCAGAACAAAAGTAAAAAAAAACTAAAAAAAAGGTAAAAACTACAAAAAAACTAAAAACTAATAAAAAAAACTAAAAAAGCTAAAAAACTAAAAAAGAAAAAAAAGAAAAAAAGGAAAAAAAATGAAAAATAAAGGAGAAAAACAAAACTAAAAGATAAAATAAAAAAAAACTAAAAAGAAAAAAGGAAAAAAAACTAAAAAACTAAAAAAAAGTAAAAACCAAAAAAAAAATAAAAAGGGGAAAAATACAAAAATTTATTTCATTACAGGGGGATATATAAATGACGACGGCGACACAGGAAAAAAAAAATAAAAACAGGAAAAAAAATGAAAAATAAAGGAGAAAAACAAAACTAAAAAAGATAAAAATAAAAAAACTGAAAAGAAAAAAGGAAAAAAAAACTAAAAAAAGTAAAAACCAAAAAAAAAAAAACTAAAAAGAAAAAAGGGGAAAAATACAAAAATTTATTTCATCACAGGGGGATATATAAATGACGACGGCAACACAGGGAATCGTCGATTAGCAATCACCATCAACAAAGCTCAAGGGCAATCATTGGAATCATGAGGTATAGATCTGAATACGGATTGTTTTCCCATGGACCATTATATGCTGCATGTTCAAGAGTCGGTAAACCTGACAATCTATTTATATGCACAGACAATGGGACAGCAAAGAATGTTGTATATTCGCAAGTTTTACGTAGTTAAAAACATATATATCTATCTATATAAAAATAAGTTGTTTGTCTGTCTGTCGACTGACGTCATGTTTGTGTGTCGACTGACGTCATGTTTGTCGACTGACGTCATTATAAAGATTGAGCTGTATGTCGTCATGAAGTTGTTTGTCGTCTGACGTCATGTTTGTCGACTAACGAAACTACAGACCGGGACACCGGGACACAAATGACGTGTTATGTCTGTTATAACGTAATAGAGGCAACAATCTTGACAGGGCCTTTTGAGGGTGAGGCTTTTCTTATTCCACGCATTCTCATGATTCCAATGGATCTGCCTTTTCAACCTAAAAGATTGCAATTCCCAATTTGATTAGCATATTTAGTTTTCAGTCCAGAACCACTAAAGCTATTATGTAAATACCAAAAATATTTATGTTGTCTGAGCAATAATTTTTAGTTTCTATTTCAAAATAGAAAATTACCTGACAATTTTAGAATTATATCTATCTATATATATAAAAATAAGTTGTCTGTCTGTGGATCAGGTGACGTCATGTTTCTGTGTCGACTGGCGTCATGAAGTTAGTTGTCGTCATTTTTGCTATGACGGTGACGTCATTAAAGATATTTAAGACATATATGTTCACGTAGAAATCTATTAATGTTTAAGTTTAAAATGACTGATGAACTTACAATGGCAAAAGCCGATGAAGATGCTCAAAGAGTCTATGCCAAAAAACTTGCTGCGTATGTTCGTCTCTATGGTCGTCCAGATTTATTTATTACATTTACATGTAATCAATCTTGGGACGAGATACTGCAGCTTTTACTTCAAGAACAATCGGCGGTTCATAGACATGACATTACAGCCCGTGTCTTCCGGCAAAAGTTGAAATCACTGATAAACTACATAGTAAAACTTGAAGTGTTTGGGTCAGTGCGATGCTGGATGTACTCAGTGGAATGGCAAAAACGAGGTTTGCCACACGCACATATACTAATCTGGCTACATAAAAAAATTACTTCGAACGAAATTGATGATGTGATTTCCGCTGAAATACCTGATGAAAATGTCGATAAGGGGTTACATGATATTATTGTTAAAAATATGATACATGGACCTTGCGGTGCACTGAACGAAAATCCACCATGCATGGCCAAAGGAAGGTGCACAAAGCAATATCCTCGACTTTTAGTATCCAACACAATTACTGGCAATGATGGTTACCCACAATATAGAAGAAGATCTACTGAAGATGGCGGTAAAACAGCAATAATAAAGAAGCGTAACGGTACCACCATCGAAGTAGATAACCAGTGGGTTGTTCCATATTCCCCATTATTATCAAAAACATTTAATGCACACATAAACGTTGAATACTGTAACTCCGTAAAGGCAATCAAATACATATGTAAATACGTCAACAAAGGCAGTGACATGGCAGTTTTTGGCTTGCAGCCCGAAATCAAAGATATCGACGAAATCGTACAATATCAGGCTGGAAGATACATAAGCAGTAATGAAGCTGTTTGGCGAATTCTTTCATTTCCGATACATGAACGTAGTCCAGCTGTTGTTCACTTAGCGGTACATTTACAGAATGGTCAACGTGTTTATTTCTCGGAAACCAACGTGCAACAAAGAGCCCTGAATCCACCGGATACAAAGTTAACCGCTTTCTTTTCGCTTTGCAAAAATGATTCTTTTGCAAAAAAACTGCTGTATACTGAAGTGCCTTCGTATTACACGTGGAATACTAAAAATAAAGTATTTGAACGTCGAAAACAGGGTAAGTCAGTCGACGGCCAACCTACCATCTTCAAAGATACCACGATAGGAAGACTCTACACCGTTCACCCCAATCAACATGAATGCTTCTTTCTATGCCTGCTTTTGGTGAATGTGCCCGGTCCGACATCCTTTGAGTATTTGAGGACTGTAAATGGTACTATACATGACACTTACCGTAGTATATGCCAAGCTCTGAATTTATTGGAGAATGACCAACACTGGGATAACTGCATCAATGACGCGTGCGAAACGTCAACCCCAAGTCAAATTCGTGCATTGTTTGGCATCATTTTAACAACTTGCTCTCCATCAGCTCCTACAGAGTTATGGGAAAAATATAAGTCAAAAATGTCCGAAGATATACTCCATCAAAAACAGTTAGAAACGTCAGATATGACTTTTGATTTTACATCAGAAATTTATAACTACACTTTAGTTGTTATAGAAGATTTGTGCGTACGTATGGCAAACAAACCTCTTCAGGATTTGGGAATGCCTTCACCTAACCGTATCGCTGCTGTTTCGACATGTGTAGAATTGGATCGTGAACAAAGTTACAGTACGAGTGATCTATTGTCGTATGTACAAAATAACATTTCCAAGTTAAAGTCGGAACAAAAAGACATTTATGATACGATAATGCATTGTGTCGATAACAACGTTGGTGAAATTTTCTTTTTGGATGCGCCAAGAGGTACTGGTAAAACGTTTGTGATAAAACTGATTCTGGCATCAATTCGATCAAAAAATGATATAGCGTTGGCAATTGCGTCGTCCGGAATAGCCGCAACATTGCTGCCTGGTGGAAGAACTGCTCATTCCGCTTTGAAATTGCCTCTGAACTTGCATTCTACAGAAACTCCCACGTGCAATATTTCCAAATCATCTGGGATGGGTAGAGTATTGCAGCAATGCAAACTTATTATTTGGGATGAGTGCACAATGGCACACAAAAAATCGCTCGAGGCTCTGGATCAATGCTTGAAAGATTTGCGAGGGAAGTCGAAACCCTTTGGCAGCACATTAATATTGCTTGCGGGAGATTTCAGGCAAACATTACCTATAATACCTAGATCAACTCCTGCAGACGAAATGAATGCTTGCCTGAAAAATTCTAATTTATGGGCACACGTAAAAAGATTAAAATTAACTACAAATATGCGTGTCCGATTGCAAAACGATGACTCTGGTCAAATATTTTCAGATCAATTGCTGGCAATGGGAAACGGAAAGCTCCCAGTAGACTCAATTTCTGGACGTATACAACTACCTGCTGATTTCTGTAATTTAGTGACGTCCAAAAATGAATTGATTGAAAAAGTATTTCCGAATATTCTAAAAATTATAAAAATAATAAATGGCTAAGTGAAAGAGCGATTCTCGCACCCAAAAATATAGACGTCCACGAAATCAACAATATTGTTTTGACCAAGATTCGAGACCAGGCAGTCCTTTACAAGTCAGTCGACACAGTTTTGGAACCAAATGAAGCGGTTAATTATCCATCTGAATTTTTAAATTCCGTGGATCTTTCAGGGTTTCCACCACACGTGCTACAACTAAAAATAGGCGTACCAATAATACTTTTAAGAAATATCAACCCACCAAAGCTTTGCAATGGCACGCGACTTGCCGTAAAAAAAAAACAATGGAAAACCTAATAGAGGCCACAATCTTGACAGGGCCTTTTGAGGGTGAGGCTGTTCTTATTCCTCGCATTCCCATGATTCCAACGGATCTGCCTTTTCAATTTAAAAGATTGGATTCCCAATTCGATTAGCATTTGCAATCACCATTAACAAAGCTCAAGGTCAATCATTAGAAAAATGTGGTATAGATCTCAATACTGATTGTTTTTCCCATGGACAATTGTACGTTGCATGTTCGAGGGTCGGTAAACCTGACAATTTATTTATATGCAGCGACAATTGGACAGCGAAGAATGTTGTATATTCGCAAGTTTTACGCAGTTAATTTGTATTGTATCTATCTATCTATCTATCTATATAAAAACGAGTTGTGTGTATGCATGTTTGTTTGTTTGTAAAAAGAGCGTTTGCATATGACGTCATTATTAGTACATACGGCTTTGTATATGGACAGACAATGGGAAAGCCAAGAATGTTGTATATTCGCAATTTTTACGTAGTTTGAAACACATATATAAATCTATCTATATTCACAGGTGGGACACAGGGACACAACTACAATGGCGCGAAACTAATATGGCGCGTAACGACTTACGCGCACGGGGGGCTTGGGGGGAGGGCTTGAAGCGCCCCCACCAACTAGGTGTTGGGGTGGCGCGAAGCGCCACCCCAACAGCTAGTCTATCTATCTATCTGTATAAAAATAAGTTGTCTGTGTGTGTGTGGGTCTGTCGGGTGACGTCATGTTTGTGTGTCGACTGACGTCATGTTTTCGACTGACGAAATTATAGACCGGGACATCGGGACACAAATGACGACCGGGACACCGGCACATAGGGAATATAAATGACGACCGGGACACTCAAAGAGAAAGTGACCGGGACACAAGGAATGTTCGATTAGCAATCATCATCAACAAAGCACCGGGACACAAATGACGACCGGGACACAGGGAGTATAAATGACGACCAGGACATAAGTAAAAAAAAACTAAAAAAAAGGTAAAAACTACAATAAAACTAAAAAGAAAAAAACTAAAAACTAATAAAAAAAGCTAAAAAACTAAAAAAACTAAAAAAGAAAAAAAAAGAAAAAAAGGAAAAAAATGAAAAATAAAGGAGAAAAACAAAACTAAAAAAAAACAAAAAAAAACTAAAAAGAAAAAACAAACTAAAAAAAAGTAAAAACCAAAAAAAAACGAAAAAGAAAAAAAGGGGAAAAATACAAAAATTTATTTCATCATATACCATTTCGAAAACGAATGTATATACAAACCGGGATACAAATGACGACCGGGACACAGGGAATATTAATGACGACCGGGACACAGGGACACAACTACAACGGGGACGCCGGGGGGCACAGGGGGATATATAAATGACGACGGGGACACAGGGAATGTTCGATTAGCAATCACCATCAACAAAGCTCAAGGGCAATCATTAGAATCATGAGGTATAACTAAAAAAACTAAAAAAAAGGTAAAAAACTAAAACCTAAAAAAAGACCAATTCAAAAACGAAAACCGGGACACAAATGACGACCGGGACACAGGGACACAACTACAACGGGGACGCCGGGGGGCACAGGGGGATATATAAATGACGACGGCGACACAGGGAATCGTCGATTAGCAATCACCATCAACAAAGCTCAAGGGCAATCATTAGAATCATGAGGTATAGATCTGAATACGGATTGTTTTACCATGGACCATTATATGTTGCATATTCAAGAGTCAGTAAACCTGACAATCTATTTATATGCACAGACAATGGGACAGCAAAGAATGTTGTATAGTCGCAAGTTTTACGTAGTTAAGAACACACATATATATATATATATATATATATATATATATATATATATATATATATATATATATATATATATATATATATATATATATATATATATATATATATATATCACAGGTGGGACATAGGGACACAACTACAATGGCGCGTAATGACTTACGCGCGCGGGGGGGCTTGGGGGGAGGGCGCGAAGCGCACCCACCAACTAGGTGTTGGGGTGGCACGAAGCGCCACCCCAACAGCTAGTTCATATATATTAAAAGTCTCTGATGTCATCAGTAGTCTCGGTTTGTGTTGTGTCTTAGCTTTTCAGGAGGGGATATGAGCCAATCAAAAGAGCAAGAATTAGGAAACTTTAAAGAAACCTATAAAATATAAAAATTCTGATATTCTTAGAGATGCATGCGTTCCTGGGAGGAGTTGAGTCATTTGGTCTTCTCGCACGGCTATGAAAAGTCGTGAGTCAAGAAATACTTTATGAAAATTGGAGCTCAAAGCAAATCGGATTATTTGGGCTCTAAATTCTACTGCCATGAATCCATAAATGTTTTACTCAAAAATGGATCGATTCGAAATAAACGATTGAAGTTGTTTTAAAGTATGTGACCCAGCCCTGAATAGATTTATTTGACAGATGACCCAGGATAGTAGGTCATGCGATGAATTTATGCATGCAAATGCACAACTGTTTTAATGTTCAGAATAGGCAATTATTTGTATTTTAGATGGAAATCTTGGTTGATGATTATTTCTTGAAATATTGTAGTGACTTCACAGAAATTTTTAACAAAAATAACACCCATAAAATTATTCAAAATGGATTAAGGGATCCTTACAATGAAACAGATTAATAAAATGAAACTCTTAGCTTTATATTTTCAGTATTTTATCCTCTTTTCAAGTATCGAATTCGTATACTTTTACATTACTCACCGTGATTTACAACTCGTCCCCCCATAAGTGATTCTCAAAGTGACACCATTATATTTCTTATTTTACGCTATATCTAAATATTTTTTCCTCTTCTGAAAATGTTCCTACCCCAGAGTTGAATCTAGGTGAGTAGAACTGCCTCACAAAGAACATCCAGTGAGCGGCAAAACTATTTATAGAGAAAAATTATAATAAAAACTTTCTTCGAAAAAGAAATAATTCAACATTTGAAAGTATCTAAATTCCTATGCGTGAGTAATTTGTCAAACATAATTACACGTATTTAGAAGCCTCTTGTCTCTCCCTCCTGTTTTCCTTTAAGGGTTTATTTGTGGACTGGGATGATAGGTCGACCCAAAGGGTGTTAGTGATGCCGAAAGTGTTTTCTGTGGCCCTGCTAGGTAGGAAACCCAGCTGAATCCCTCCGTTCAAAATTTTAAGAGTTTCCAGGAGGCGCAAATTTTTAGGGAGGCAACGATTTTTCTTTTTTATTTTAAGAAGACACAAAGGAGGTATTTTCCAAAATAAAATAAAAAATGAAAATACCGTGAAAGATGACTTCCCCCATCTTCCCTTATAATTTTTATGATTGATCAGGGTCTTCTCAAAGCCATATCGAGGATATTTGTTCGGGGAAGTAGATGGATTTACAAAAGAGCTTTTAAAAATGATTCGCACAATTGTTTATATACAGTTTTGTTATGTTTCAACGAGTCAGACAAACATTTTGGAGGGGATTCAAACACTCCCATCACATACCCTGGATATGACCTTGGGTTTTGAGATACCATCAATCTATGGAATAGATCTCTAATTTTACTTAGTTAAATTTTTCGCGTAAGCGAATATCTGTCAGTGACGGAGGCGAATAACAGTTTTCTTACTTTTTTTTAGAAAACTCTTAAGTTTTACTCTTTTGTTTACTATGATTGCTTACTCAATTTCTTTTCGTTTTTGGTTTAATTTGTATTTAATACTAAAATGTTTGATTTTGGTTTAAGCTTCATTTGCATATTCAGTTTAAGTTTTACTGGTTTTAAGTTTTATTTATTCATTTATATCAGTACCTGTTGTATGTTTTTTTTGCAATAATTGTTATTCAGTTTGAAATTATCCATTAATAGTAACTTTTGGTCGTTTCGAGCTTGAATTCTGATAGGAATGTATTTCTGCTGATCTTAAGTTTCATATTGCCTTTACTTTTCTTTGAAAAACTTCCTTTTCGGAAATTTTTTTTGAATTAATTTTGTCCTCTTTGATTTCTAAAGTTTCCGGTTTTTAAAAAATATTCCCCATTTCAAAATTGATTTTATTCAGCATCGAAGTTTCATCTAAGTATCAAAACTAGCATCAGAGTAACAATATCAAAGTAACGATAAGTAACTTCCATAACTTACAGCCTTTGCCCTAGAAATCAAAGTTTCCCCGTAGATACGTAAATCAAAGCATCAGAATAACAATAAGCAACTTGCCTAACTCACAGATCTAGCTCAAAGGGCAGGGGTCGACCCCAGAAACAGAGTTATTTGGATTTTGCACTATATTGATCAATATAACCATCTCAAAGCTTTGACCCGATGAATTTGGGGAAAAGTGGGTGGGGGTACTTGTTGCCCCCTGGCCACTTCGGGATCTTTAAAAAAAGAACAAGAAGCTTCAATTTCCAATCGAATGAGTCCCCTCCCATCTTAATACGACCAGTGGACCACCATTTATACAAAAAAAATTTGAGTTAATAATCGACAACTTGCATAAATTACAGTCCTTGCCCAGGAGGCTAGGGGGGATTTTTAGACCTAAGTTTTATTTATTTGACTTTTGGACTATTTTGAGCAGAATCGCTATTTCTAAAGTTTGATTACACGTCTTTGGGAGAAAGAGCGTGAGGGGTGGGGGCTCTGGCTACCCTTTGGTCACTCTCGCCTCTTAAAAAAGGCACTAGAAACTTCAATTTCCAATTGAATGAATCTCCTCCAAAGTTTATACGACCACCCTTTCCGTAGAACTTTATGAGTTAGCAATGAGCAATTACCATAGCTTATAGCCCTTGGCCTGATGGGTGGATGTTTAGGAAACCCGGAATCATCCTATTTTAACAAATCGAGTGAGCAACTAATAGTGCATCAGGGAGATCTAGAATCAAAAATACCCTTTTTAATAACAAATATTATATATTATATAAGGTTTCGTCTCCAAGGAGGGTTCCAACTTTGCCCCTCCCAGGATTTTGAAGGAATTATGCCCCTGCCTGTGAGGTTGACAGAGCCCCGTAAAGGCCGGATTCAAGGGTTGTAAGTTACATCCCTGGGGCATGTAAGGTTTTGTGGAAGAAAATGGTCGTACAGGCTATAGAGGAGGCTAGTTTGATTGAAAATTGAAAGTTCTAGTTCCCTATTTCCATAAGGAAAAGTGATCAGAGGGCAACGGGCCCCCACGCCCTCTTTTCTTCAAACATACCTAATCAAAAATTTGATATAGCCATTGTGATCTATTTAATCCAAAGATTATATATCAATACCTTCCGGGTGCCCTATACCACCCCAGAGACATAGGGCAAGGGTTTTAAGTTATTCCCCAGGGTCATGTAAGGTTCTTATGGAAAAGGTGGCCACAAAGACTTTGGAGGAGGCTTATTTGATTGAACATTGGAAACTATATCTCCCATTTAAAGAGTCGGAAAGGATCGAAGGGCAAATAGTGACTTCCCCCGACATCTTTTTCCAAATTGCATCCGATATAACGTTTGAGATAACCATTTTGTTTAAATTGTCCAATGATCATATGAGAGTACCTTCGGGGTTGACAAAATTCCCAGAGCCTGGGACAAGGGTGCTTTCAGAGTATATTAGGCTCTTATGGATGTGGCGGTGGTATAAACTTTGTAAAAGCTTATTTGATGGAAAATTGAAAGTTATGGTTCCTTTTTAAGAGTTCGAAATAAAAGGAGGGCAGCTAGCCCCCTTGGCTTCTTTTCCTCAAATTTATCCGATAGAAATTTAGACGCAGCCATTTTCCCAAAATATTCCAATTGTCAAATAACTATGGTTTTGGGTTTAAACCCCTTCCCTAGAGCTCTCGAGGAAAAGGGCTATAAATAATATTAGTTATCCATAATTATCGATCACATTTTTATGGAAGGCGTGGTCTTATTAAACATAAAGAGGCTCATTTGATTAGAAATCAAAATTTCTTTTTCATTTTTAAGTGCTGAAAGTGATAAGAGGGTAACCAGCCCGCCTCCCACCATGCACTTTTTCCCCAAATGCATCCGATTAAAATTTTGAAAAAATCATTTTGTTCTAAATAGTCCACGTTTCAAATAACTATAACTTAAGGGTTGAAAACCAAACCCTCACCCCTTTCCCCCGAAGTTATTCGGTCACAATTTTGTGACGTGCTTCCAGGATTGAACCTCCTCCCAGCCCTGGGGAAAGGACTGTTAGTAATGCAAGCTGCTTATTGTTACTTTGACCCTTCGCTTACTTTGATACTCAGATTTACCGATTTGTAGGGCAGCTTTGGTTTACGGGGCAAGTTACTTTTTATTACTTTAAACTATCTTTACTTGGATGCTTTGTTGCTTTGATGTTGTTACTTTGATACTATTTTTGATGCTTTGATAAAACTTCGATGTTGAAAAAAAAATTATTTTGAGTTAGAAGATCTTGAGTGGCTTAAGACTTTGACAATCAAAAACAAACAAAAATTAATTAAAAAAAAAACTTTCCGATAAAGAAATTTTTTGAATAAAAGTAACACCCATATCAACAAACATAAGATCAGCAAAAATAAAAATCTATAATAATTCAAACTCAAATCGACTAAAAATTACGATAAAAGAATAAATAAAACCCAAAACAAACAGTAATTAAATAAATAATCATACCAAATAAGAATACGACTGGTACCACATAAACAAATCTTAAAACTAGTAAAACTTCAGTTGAATACTCAAATAAAGCGTAAAAGAAACGAAAATCTTTTATTGTTAAATTACATAAACAATCATAGCAAACAAACATAAAACAATGATTGAATACGCAAAAAAAGCGTAAAACAAACAAAAGATCTTTTACTGTTAAATTAAATAAACAATCATAGCAAACAAACATACAATAGGTACTAGTATATATGAACAAATAAATCTTAAAATGAGTACAACTTAAACTATACATGAAAACCGTCATTTCAATATGAACTAAGGGAAAGCTAAATAACCTATGTGGGCCCCCCTATAGCGGCCGGCTCATTGTTTGAAGAGCAACATCTCTTCCTGGTTAGCACAGGCCTCTCCTAAAATCAACTACCAATCGTAAGAAACAATTAAAAGTGTCTTCTCACAAAATCCGTTTGCAAGGCAAACAGGGTTTTTCAATGTAAGCTTCTTTGTAATTGCGCTGCTAAACTAGATAGTCGGCTAGTATCGAGAAAGTGCGGTAATTCAACATTCAATGCAGAAATTGACTGTAACAGTGGAAGAGCATTCATGAAGCGGCTTTCAAACTCACAGCACAATCGGTCTATCATAAGAAAATAATCCCTACTGAAAGCATCTTTAGTTGATTCTTTTACTACATCAAGATCACTTTTTCCCAAAGTCGGCAGGATTGCAAAATCAGGTATGCGGGAAGCTACTTCCTACGAGGAATTCTTTTTGATTTCTGAAAGATTTCATCAAAAGCTTTGTCATTTCACATGTCTATAATTTTATCTCATGTAGCTGCAATAATGCCAGTAGCTCTATAGGAAACTAGGTCTACCACCTGCAGCTGCTCCGACAGAGAGATTGTGGCAAAGAAAATTCCACTAGATGGAGTGTAAATATAAATTCAAATCTCTGAAGACTGGTTGCGAGTCCATGGGCCTGAGCTGCTCATTCCCTGTCGCTAGATGTTTTGGTAATTGATGAAACGGCCACTACATAGTGGCATCTATTCAGTACCTTGTTCTCCGAATTACATCAATCTTTTAGTAGATAATCTCCAGCTTAAGAATAGTTATGCCAATGGCTTTTTGAGAATTAACAAACAGTTAGTATCGTGCATTGCTATTCGCGATAGAACAATACGGCTCATGAACGGAGAAGAAAGGTGCCATTTGTCTCAAGTTCTGAATGCAATCAGCTAGGCCGAGGTTGAGTCTATGAGTATCATAATGAATTTAAATTGTTTGAGGTGCAAATGCTTTAATACCGGCTTGGACACCTGAAAAATGGCGACTCAAGACATTGGCTTGGTATTTTCATAGAAAAATTGAAACAACAACAAATTTGTCCATCCCCATCTGGATGTTGACCAGTAAATTTTTCGCCCCTCTCAATCCTAAATTTTCTTGAATTGACACAAATTGATAGGTCTGAGTTTTTCTTTCAATGCACGGTTTGTTAAGAAAGAGCATAAAACGAGGCACAGAAGAAGGAAAAAGCGCTAATAGGAATGCTTATCAATTAGCAGTAGCGTCATTCTTTTTCTTGAGGGGTGAAACCACCGTTAAACCAAACGTCCTAGAAAAAGCTTTCAATACACTGTTGTTTGGTTGTTCTTAGTTTTTTTTCATATTTTTCTCATCTAATATTTTCATGTTTTTTTTTTTTATAAATTGGTTCAAGTTAAATTCCCCCTTCTGTTGATAAGGTCTTTCCGTTGTGAATTCAGAAATATATGGTCTTTGGTTTCTAGTACAATTTCTTTTCAGTTGTCCTATTAACAAATCTTGCCCTTTTTCCATATTCTCATTTCGTTATAATCTTTGATGTGTGAGATTAGGTACTCTCCTTCAAGGCTTTTATCGATTTTTTGAAATTCTTCTTTTATATAATACATTTTTTCTTATCTTTCCTGAAATCATAAAGAAACAACAGGCGTGAAATTCTCACTTTGATTATCTCAAAATTGAAGAAGCTAAATTTCAAGACAATTCATGAAATAAGCATTTTGAATGAAATCAAATTTCAAATTTAATGCGTTAACTGGAGCCAAAGAAGAAAAGGTGCAAGAAACTAGGCAGAATCTTTGCACATGTAATAAGCATAACTAAATGAATATAAACTATTACTGATTAAATGTTAAAAACCATTCCTTTCCAAAAATCTAATTAATAAATCTTTATCGAGTTTTAGCCGATTCAATGCACGTCATTAAACCACAGAAAAATACTTGGCTAGAAAAACGTGGTTTTTGGGAAAGTATAAAAAGTAAAGTTTTCTAGCTTTTGTTGTTCTTAAGTCATTTGTCGTCTAAAAGGGATATAGCATAAGTAAGTGTGATTTAGGTTTTAGGTTTTGTTGAGCGTCTTTATAAATGTTAATGGTTGTATCGTGCTTGTCCTGCATTTTCAGTTAATACAGTAGTTGAGAGAGAACCTTGGATTTCCTTAGTTTGAACTCGGACAGGACCAACGCATACTTGTCTAGGCATTTGGGATCGACTGTGGTGTTGCAGTTATCTACGCCTGCGGCTGCTAGCACTGGGTGTTTCGAACCCGGCGGGCTCGCCTTAACAAGCGTTAAGGCCCCCCGAAAAAGATTCACACCAGGCAGTTGACCGTTGGGCTAGTACAGTCTTCAGGCGCAGCGAACCGAGTGACCTAAGAGCATTACAGTGGTGGCAGCGGTACTGAGTTAAAAAAAAGGACATCCAAGGACTAGGTCTTTTCCGTCATGTCTTTGACAGAAGAGCAGGAAAAGAAAATATCCTCTCTCACTACGGTATTAGGGATAGCAAAAAGTATTCCTGAATATGCGGGAACAAGCAACGTAGATGAGTTCATTGAAAGACTCAAAATCTTCAATGAACTTGCACAGCCGTATGACTTTAAGACTAAGAAGCAGTGTCTAGCGACTAGGCTAAGAGGGAGTGCCTTGCAATATTTTGATTCGGTTAGAGATATGGAAAGTGTATATGACTGTATGGACAAATTAATTGAAGCTTTTAAAGCTAGGTTTATTGAAACAAGTTCGACCGAAAAACTAAAAACAGAAGTAGTAACATTTGATAGCTCCATGAGCATTAGGGAGTATGCAGACAAAATTTGTAGAGCAGTATGTTTACAGCTAAGAAAAACTGGGGCAGAGGAAACAATCCAAAAAGTACAATTACACGCATTTACGCAGGGATTGCCGAAAAAATTAATTCGACTTTTACTTTCTCGAAAACCAGATTCACTGGAAGAAGCCATAAGGCGCATAGAGAGAGAAATACAAATAGATGAAACAATGAAAACATTTGAACAAATGTCGATCAATATAACAGAAGGAGAGAATAACAGGGATCGGGGTAGAAAGCGAGTAAGATTTTAAAGGAAACTCAGAAGGACGGGTCTAGAAGCTTTTTTCGACCCAGATTTGAGGAGACAACTGGAGATTGGAAGCGATTTCATAAGGAAGACAAAAGAGGAGACCAAAGGACGAATCTCAAAAGACAGGGGATCACCTGCTATTACTGCGAAAAGCCTAATCATAATGCTTCTGAATGTCGTACCAGAATTCGTAATGGAGACAGAGGTTACAGAGAATGTGGATCCCAAAGGCAGGAAAATCAGACAAACTGTGGACCAAGAGGAGAACAATCCAAAGGGTCTCCTCGAGGAAGGGTCAAAGGATGATTTTTCAGACCATTTAGTGCCAACAGGGACATCCCAGGACCAAGCAACACATACACACCTGGAAGAGATGGAGGAAATTTTATTAGAGAATTCAGCCCCAGAAACCAAAGAATGGTTCAGGCAAATGCAACAGAGGAGTCATGGGACGATCCTACACCAAGCTCATTTTGGCCAAACTACATATCAGGAAACGATCATGGGGTAAATTTAAACGAAAAGCCCAGCCTTTGAGGGTCGAAAAGGCTGCGAGTCAAACTAGACCCTTATACAGTCTTCAATGTGGTGATGTTAATAATTCTACGAATTTGCCCATAGTTCGTTGTTTTAGTATAGAGTGTTTTAAAAATGTACCTTGTCTAATTCATACGGGGGCTTCGACTTCAATGATCAGAGAGGAAATATTTAGGAGACTACCGTCAAATATACAAAATAAAACTTCAAAAATGTACGAACAGCCTAATATCAATCACAGGTCATCAGTTGAGCATTGTGGGGGAATACCATTTAAAACTTCATACAGATAAAGAAGGGATCATTGTGCGGATGATTATTCGCAGAAAACTGCCATTTCCATGCATACTAGGGGTAGATGCACTTCGAAAATATTGTATAATTTGGAATCCGACCAGTAATGAAATCAAAATCACTAGCCCCACAATAAAAAGGGATTTTAATTGCACAACTTTGCAAGATACTGATCCTTGCCAAAAATATGAATTACAGCTTAATAATAAGGTAACAATAGAGGCAGGGACTAGCATTCAGGTTTTAGCAACAACAAATACTGAACCCAATCAGCGAATAACTGCTTTAATAGAAGGCTATACGCTAGAGAAATATCCTTCTATTTTTGTTGAAAGTCAGCTTTTGACCATAGAAAGGGGGACAGCGTACTTGAAAGTGTCAAATTTGAGCAATCAAAAGGTCAAGATTCCAAAAATTAAGCTAGGAGTAGCAGAACAGATTTCTCATGAAAATATCAGGTCACTTGAAAATTCCAAGTTATGGGCAAATAGCATACAGGATACATCTTTCAATACACCACGATCAAAGCAGGAGGAATATGACATGACAAAAACTGAATTCTTGGCACAGTTTGACCTTAAACATTTGTCGCACAGCACCATACAGCAAGTTGGTGAGATTTTGTGGGAATACAAATGGACTTTCGCCAGACACAAGTCTGATTATGGCTTAACACATTTAATTACACACAAAATACCCACAGAAGGCCCCCCGATTAGAAAGCAACCATACAAAACACCGTATCATTTACGATTGTGGCTAGATGAACAAATTAAAGACATGGAAACACAAGGGGTCATCAGAGAAGCTGTTAGCGAATGGTGTTTTCCATTGGTTATTGTGCGAAAGAAAGATAACACATGGCAATTTTGTGTGGATTTTAGAGCCTTGAACGCTGACAGTGAAAGATGTAATGAAACTTCCCCGCATAGATTCCATTTTGGACTCACTAGGAGGATCTAATTTCTACACTAGTTTCGATCTGAGAGCTGGTTACTGGCAAATAGCTCTAGATCCCGAAACCAAGGATATGGCTACTGTCATATTGGACGATGGTAGGACATTCACATTTCAGCGGATGCCTTTCGGTTTATCTTTCAGTCCAAATTGCTTCAGCAGACTCATGAATTTGATTCTGAAAGAGAACGATCAGGAAAAGTTTTCTCACACTAACACCAAAAAGAAAACAGACACACTGAGCTATTTGGATGATGTCATTTTGTTCACTGAAACAGTTAAAAGTCATTTGGATGGACTGAAACGAATTTTGGGAAAATTCGAGAGAGCAGGTTTGATATTGAAACCCCAAAAACTACAAATATTGGTGCAGAAGCTGGTCTTCTTAGGTCATCAAATAAATCAAGGGACCATCTCTCCAAACCCAGATAAACTAGAAATTATCAAGCAACTAAAGCCTCCAAATAATCATAAAACCTGTAGATCAGTGTGGGGATTATTAAGCTATTTCCGGCGCTACGTTCAAAATTATGCTACTATCGCTAAACCTCTTACTGACCTCCTTAAGAAATCTGGAAATTTCGAATGTCCTCCAGCAGCAGTAGAAGCCCTTTCAAGGCTGAAACAGGAATTGTTAAATGCTCCTGTCTTAGAGCTTCCCAACCTTTCTCACGATTTTGGCTTACAAACGGATGCATCATCAGTAGGTATAGGTGCCGTGCTCTTCAATATTAATCCTAATGGAAAGGAGTCGATTGTTCAATATGCGAGTCGTGCTTTAACTGACGCTGAAAGAAAGTATTCCACAGTTGAACGAGAATGTTTAGCTGTCGTCGTGTATATGGAACATTTTCGACAATTTCTCTTGGCGAAGAAATTTACCTTGAGGGTAGACCAAAAATCGCTAATTTGGTTGCATACCATGCAAAACAGCTCCGCAAGGTTAACACGATGGGTGCTTCGTCTTCAAGCTTTTGACTATAATCCAATCTACATCAAAGGGCGTAGTAATATATTGCCAGATTTTTTGTCTCGAAATCCAAAGGAAATATCAGAACAATCAAACAGTTCGTGGTAACGAACTGTAGTAAGGAGCGACCCGGCTCAATAGAAACCAAAACTCTAAAAAATGGAATTTTGATACCAATAGCTACATCAAAAGAATCGGATTTTAATGCTTATTTTAAATATATAAGTTTCATCAAGTTTAGTCTTACGCATCAAAAGTTACGAGCCTGAGAAAATTTGCGTTATTTTAGAAAATAGGGGGAAACACCCCCTAAAAGTCATAAAAGTCATAGAATCTTAACAAAAATTACACCATCAGATTCAGCGTGTCAGAGAACCCTACTGTAGAAGTTTCAAGCTCCTATCTACAAAAATGTTGAATTTTGTATTTTTTGCCAGAAGGCAGATCACGGATGTGTGTTTATTTGTTTGTTTGTTTTTTTTTCCCAGGGGTGATCGTATCGACCCAGTTGTCCTAAAATGTTGCAAGAGGGCTCATTCTAACGGAAATGAAAAGTTCTAGTGCCCTTTTTAAGTGACCAAAAAATTGGAGGGCACCTAGGCCCCCTCCCACGCTAATTATTTTCCCAAAGTCAACGGATCAAACTTCTGAGATAGCCATTTTATTCAGTGTAGTCGAAAAACCTTATAACTATGTCTTTGGAGACGACTTACTCCTTCACAGTCCCCGTGGGAGGGGCTACAAGTTACAAACTTTGACCAGTGCTTACATATAGTAATGGTTATTGGGAAGTGTACAGGCGTTTTTGGGAGGATTTTTTGTTTTGGGGGAGGGGTTGAGAAGAGGAGGATATACTGGGGGAACTTTCCATCGAGGAATTTGTCATGGGGGAAGAAAATTTCCATGAAGGGACTGCAGGATTTACTAGCATTATTTAAAATAACAATGAAAAAATAAATATGAAAAAGTTTTTTCAACTGGAAGTAAGGAGCAGCATTAAAACTTAAAACGAACAGAAATTATTACGCATATGAGGGGCTCACCTCCTCCTAATACCTCGCTCTTTACGCTAAAGTATTTTTAGTAATGTCAACTATTTATTCTACGGCTTTTGTGATTCAGGGGTCATTCTTAATGAATTGGGACAAAATTTAAGATTTGGTGTAAAGGGAGAGGTACTGACGAGGGGGCGAACCCTCTCATATGTGTAATAAAACATGAGAATAAAAAATTCTTTACCTAAGCTAATTTATAAGTTACGTATATCTTTTACTAATAAAAAGATTCGTAAAAAATTAGAAGTTCTAGTTGCCTTTTTAATTAACCAAAAAATTGGAGGGCAACTAGGTTTCCTCCCCGCTCTTTTTATCTCAAAATCATTCGATCAAAATTATGAGAAAGCCATTTAGCCAAAAAAAAAAAAAAAAATATGCAAATTCCTCTGCGGAGAGCCAAAATCAAAACATGTATTGATTCAAAAACGTTCAGAAATTAAATAAAAAAAACAAGTTTTTTCAACTGAAAGTAAGGAGCGACATTAAAACTTAAAACGAACAGAAATTACTTCGTATACGAAAGGGGCTGCTTCCTCATCAACGCCCCGCTCTTTACGCTAAAGTTTTTTACTGTTTTAAAAAGAAGAGTTGAGAGAAAGAGTCAAACTTTAGCGTAAAGAGCGGGGCGTTGATGAGGAAGCAGCCCCTTTCGTATACGAAGTAATTTCTGTTCGTTTTAAGTTTTAATGTCGCTCCTTACTTTCAGTTGAAAAAACTTGTTTTTTTTATTTAATCTCTGACTATAGCCGAAATACAAGAGGAGAGCGCCATCTTTTCGATAAGAAACAGCACTTCATCAGGACAAAGACGATTTTTGCTCATCAATGAAAAAGTTTATAGCGGAGGGTAAGGAATTACCCGAACACTACAAGCATCATATGAAGGACATAGATCATTACGAACTAGACGAAGACAAAAATGTCTTAGGAAGATACTACAGGCCATTACAGACGTATAGGCAAAATGACACCCGATTAATACCAGTTATACCAAAGAGTATGGAGGGAGAAGTTATTTATTTCTCACATGTCGTAAATGGGTGCCATATGGGAGAAGCAAAAACCAAGGGTAGAATCAAGGGAAATTTCCATTTTCCAAATATGTATAAAAAGGTCAAAGAATTTATTCAGAGCTGCGAAGATTGCGCAAAACACAAATCACCACAAACAATGCCACGAGCAGAATTGGGGACTTATGGAGTACCAGCAGGAGTTGGAGACTTGATATCAATTGACATCTGGGGCTCAGGTGGTGGACTTCCAGTATCAGCTCAAGGAAGCAGGTGTGTTCTCACCATCGTGGACCATTTCAACTCGTTTTTATACGCCTACCCTGTGCCCGATGAAAAAGCAAGCACTATTGCAAAAACTCTAGTCACTCGCTTATTTTTGGAACAGGGTATTTTTCCCAAAACCATTCTAACAGATAATGGACCTTGCTTTGGGGCCAAACTGCTAGACGAAGTCACCAGCTACCTTAAGATAAAGAGGTGGTATACATCAGCTTATATGGGCATGTGTAATGGGAAAGTAGAACGTAAACACCGTGAGCTTGCATACATGTTGGGTATTCATGCTAAGCAAGAACCAAATCATTGGGACGATCACCTACCGTTTGTAGTATTCGCAATAAATACCGCTTATTCTGCTACTTTAGGAGACACGCCGTTTTTCATACAGCACTTGCGGGATCCCAAGATTTGTATGGAGTCTATAGGTAATGAGCGTGTATACTATAATCTGGATCAGTATAAACAAGAAATAATTATGAGAATGAAAAAGGCAATGGAACAAGTAGCTAAAAACTTAGAAAAAGCTAAGGTAAAACAAAAAGATAAATATGATCGTAGAGTTAAAGATACACGGGAATATAAAATAGGAGATATAATCTGGGTTCAAAAACCAAATTTGGAAGGAACAAAAAAGCTAAAAGAAAAATGGGATGGACCTTTTCGTGGGATAAAAATTCTTTCCAACAATTTAACATATATCTTGAGGCATTCAAAAAAAAACACAGAGGAAATAGCACACCATAACCGCATCAAACCTGGTTTCTATCCCAAGCCATGGAAAGTGAAACCTGTGCAGGAAAATTATTTAGATACTGATGAAATGGCAGCCCCGGTTCTAACACATCAACCATATAAGTTCTTAGATCTTTTTAACAATTATTACAAATGGGAGGAATTAAAGGAGTGTCTAGCACGCATTTGGATGGACTACCTCAAACAATACAACCCGAAGGAAGACTTGTCAAATTCACCCGAATCGAGTGACGTCAAATCTGGAGACAAGAATCCAAAGCAACATTTCTTTCCAACTAAACAGAGTTCACCGATTCCTCCGGCAGTCAATCCCTGCACCATTACAGAAGCTATCAGCCCAATAGCTCATTCACCAAATAGTTTGCAAATGGGGGAACAGGCGAATACACCAAATATCAAACTTACCACAGGAAGAAAATTACTAACTTGTCCGGATTGTGGGCGAAGTCGCACGCAAGACTGGGTCACCCAACTGGGTCTCCAAAAGGTCCGTCAAAATCTGCAGCTCAGGTAGCCAAACAGCTCAAATTAAAAGCCAAACAACAAGAGGAAAAGTTAATGCAAAAATTTGACAAAGCGACAAAAATTAGGTCTCACTCGGATTTTGATGTTACCAAAAAGTCCCGTAAACATCACGGTGAAAAAAGAAAACGATTAGGGCTTCCACAGGAGTCTGAGTCTCTCCAAGAAAGTTCGTCGGGTAGATCATGTTTACCTCCGACAAGGTTAGTTTTAAACTAATAAGTAAAAAAAAAAAAAAAAAAAAAAAAAAAGTATCAAATGTGAAACCCCATAGAAGCGATCCAATTCCAAGTTGGTTCGTTTTGTAGACGATTTTCGGCATGAATTCTATGGAAGTAACTGAATTTGCAGCGCCCATGGGAGATACCTCCGCATTACGGCGATTTTGCAAGGAAAGCAAGCGACATAACATGGTAACAAAAGATTTTTCACGAGAATGTGTACTAACCATTTTAGCAGAGATTTTTGGAAAGGTAGGAACTTATCCTAGTTTTGAGTTTTTATTGAAACTGAAAACAGTGGTAGAAAATCATCTAATTAATCATGAAAGATAACAAAGACCTATGGCCTGTGGTAAACCAACAACCGAACAAAGACTCTCTAGTAAAAGCTTTGCAGGAGCAAAAGTTAGAGTGGATAGTTAGGATTTCGAATGAGACTTGTGAAATTGTAATTAGCAAGGATTCATTAGTAAAAATCACATATCTAAACTGCGGCAAAATTATGAACAGTGAACTTTCAGGATTGCGCATATTTTCATCAAACTACCGTTTACCGCAATTAATTTGTTGGAAAACGTTAAAATAGAAAAAAAGAATAAAATATAGCGAATTGAACAAGATATTTTGATTTTCTCACACACAATGTACTTATGATGTAGGCATGCTCGTAGCCGGCAACCGAGAGCTCTCTAGTCATGATTTCATTGGTTATAATTTCTTTTAGAAATGTTCAAAATTCTCTTTGGGGCAATTATTCTGATCGCGTCTATAAAGGGAAGATATGTGGGGGCCAAATTGACACCAGAGGGAGTGTTGGTACATGCAGTAGACGGAGGAGTAGCTGTACAGTTACGCCAGGTGAGAGTTGTTGAGTCTTACTGGCAAATTTTATTTGATATTGATATGACTCACTTACAACACATGTTAGAAATTTTAAAGTCAAAAACAAAATCGTATAAAAGAGTAACCCAAGACTTTTTCGCTCGAAAAGATTTAAGAAAAAGTATTCTAGTTTTTATGAAAATAGGAAATATGAGCGTGGCAAATATATTAGAAAGTTTTGAGAAATCTGTATCGGCTAAGCTATATGCCATGAAAAGACATATAGATTCGATCATGCACATGATGTAATACAGGGTAAAATTTAATTTGAGAGCTCTGGTGGAAGAACAAGGCAAAACTATGGTAGCAATCAAATTTCTGAAGGAATATGTGGAAACATTAAGCACAAAAATACCCCTGGAAGAAAAGAAAAGAACTGAAAGCAGAATTTTTTTTTCATGATATAAAGGCGCGTATGTCACTGTGGATGGGGCAAAATAAAAAGATTTCTAGCCTTCATTGGACCTTAGAGGAAATCACTACGCAAATATCTAAAGTTGAATATTTAGTTACTCATGCAAGTAAAACGCAAGAATCATTATACGGTGCTTATCTAGTGTCCTGTATGATGGAGATCTCTACACATTTACAGGTTATTGTTGATTATGCGTTAGAAGTTGACCGAGCATTAACTGTGCTAGAACTAGGCTAAATACCCAAACTTTTATTGCCACCAAAGGAACTCAAAGAAGTTTTAGAAACTATTGAATACATGCTTTTGGCAGAAGGGCATTTTGAATTACCAAATAGGATTGACCAGTTGATCCGTTTTATTGGTATTCACAAATGGATACATCGTCTTTTTTTTGTCAACAGGGTATATTCAAATAGTTGTTCAAATTCCCTTAGTGAAACATAAACGCAATTATATACTGTATCAAACATTTCCGACGTCAACAGAAGGACCAGTTGGTACTAACATCACGCTGGAAACTTCTAAACAGTATATTTTAATAAGTGAAAACAGGGATCAGATTCGTTCTATAGGGGACAATATAGATGATAAAGTTTTAGAAAAGGGTATCTTGGATCCAAAGTTAACAAAGCAAGGCATGAAAAGAACGAGCAATGATACCAGTCTTAGTTGTTGGGAGAGTATATTACTAGGAAATTTTCAAGGCATTGACAAAGCTTGTAGTTGGAAAGTCACAGCTAAATCGAGTACCACGGAAGGCATTGTTCGTATTAGTGCATCAGAAGTAGTAATTACGAATAAGTTTAAGCTAGAGGGATCATGTATAAGTAATATAACCTTTGTCAGTTTTCCATTGGTCATAAGTTCTTCTTATGAATGTATTCTATGGTACAAGGATACTGAATATCGGTTAACCCCCCAAAACTTAGTTAATGGTAAAAATATTACCACAAAAATCGTCAATTTTCCTTTGAAATACATTTTAAGGGGAAATCGGTCAATTTTCGCAAAAGAAAAAAGTAAAAATCTAGTAAAGTCGTGGAAAAAAAGGTTCAAGGAAGCTATCGAGTGGAGACAACTGTATAATGACGTTGTGGAAGAAAATGAAATAGCTGTAACTCAGGCGGATATTCTTCTGAGATTTATTAGGGCAGAAAGTGTTCAATTAACAGAGTTGTTTTTTGTGTATAATATTTTTTGTGTTTAGGAATTTTGTGTATAATTTTATTTTCACTGACGGCAGGATGGGTCATATATCAGAAAATCAGGATTAAGAATGTTACTGAAGAGATTACCGAGCTCCAAGCATTATCGGTCACTCGTGAACAGCTCAGAGTTATAAAAGAATACGCAGATTATGTGGGTGTAGGTCGTTAAGAAGTCGAACACGTAAGAGCAAGTATAATTATTTTCGTATTTAATCTAATCTGAAACTTACTACTTCCAGATGGAGTTACCAGTTCTTATTTTCATTTCTTTTTGCTTCATAAAACTTATACCGAGTATAGGGTTGACAAAGGAGTCGTCTTTCGGAAGCTAAATAACGTACGACCAACCAAAGGCGAATGGCAAGTAATAATTCGTTTTGATGCATCACCTCTGTACTCGCTTCAGGGTCAAGTAAGTCTTTTGTCTAAGAACCTAGAATTCACAAAGCAAGACATGGTATCCCAGTTCCAGAAACATCCGTTCTTTCCATATGAGTTGAACGAAACCGGGAACTAAGAACCAAATTATTTCAGCAACCACTTGCGTCCCTTTTCATGGTATTGAATAATCAAATTCATGAAATTTTTAAGGACGTCGATCATATGCTCCTTACGATGCAGAAGGACACAAATAAAGAAAATGAAAAAGGTAATAATCAACAACGAAGTAAACGCAGTTGTTAGGAGTTGTGGGAAATATTATCCGGATATCTTTTTGGGATGTATAGGAATCTACATGGAAAAACAACGAGAGCCAAATCGGGAAAATCGCTAAAACTGATGAAAATTTAGTGCAATAACGACCAAAATAATAATCACTTGCAAAAGATTGTTGATAAGTTAAACTCAATTGAAATACCAGACACCTTCAGGAGAGTATCGAAATTGATAGTCCAATATTCCAAACAGAAGAAGAGAGAATATCTTTCTATAATAATAAATTGCTTCACGGATTTGTTTATTTTTTTGCAATTATGCTGGTTCTTTATATAGCTAATCTAGGAATTCGATTTTTTGTGTGCAGTAAGTATTCTAAGCAAAAGCTTCAAGAACAAGCACACAAAGAACCGACTACCTGTCGGACATGTGATGCATAGATTTTCTTTTGTGTGTGTTCATGAAAAAAAAAGAAAGAAAAACAAGACGAGAAACACGTGAAAAAAAACACATGAAACCGGAAAATTCAGTATGATAACAATTTGCGGAAAACATTACAATGTAAGAAACCACAATTTTTTTTTTCTTATCTTTTCCTTGTAAAACAGTCGCACTAGTTTAAACATTATTGAGAAATATTTTTTTAATTGTTGTAAATAATGAATCTAAGTGTCTTATTACCAGCCTGTGAGCAATTAGTGGAAGAAGTATATTTAGTGCGAGAAATTTTATTAAATGGGAACAGACAGCAACCACAATGGGGTTGGCACTTCGTTTTAGTGACGGAGCATTTCAGTTGCTAAAGGGAGAGTGTATAGTTTGTATAGAAAAAGGATATATTGAAATTTTAGTTTTGGGTCGAAGTAAAAGGAATTTAACGTTTTGTCATATCCAATATTATTTAATGTATCGAATAATCTTTATCTCGTGGCTACCGCTTCATGTGTTGTGTTGTATAAGATTATATAAGTATTAACTTCTGAAAGCTATATGTATAAACTTATCAATTTCTAGTTCTTTTGATCATATATAAAGCATGCTATTTTTCAGATCATAGAGATGTAGGACGCTTACTTATCAAAGCTATAAAAATACATAGAAAGGATGCAGCATTGTTATAATCCGGCACGCTCCAAGCAAGGATAATTTAAAAAGGACAGCAATATTGACGAAAAAGGACATCAAGCGAAAAAGGATCAAGCTATTAAGATACACTAGAGAAACTATATTCATCATAAGTAATCCATTGCAGAAGAGAGCGTGGACGTATTCAGATTGGTACCCACGGGGGTTTCCTGTTCTCTTAAATTGCGGGGAAAAGGCAATACGGGTCACGCACTTCCCATGTGATCTTCCTTAGTTCAGTATTTTCCACTAATAAAGTCAGTGTCAATAAAAAGAAAGGACAAATGTAACAATCTATTTTTAAAGTTAATGTAAAATTTAAGAAATCTCCTTGCTGTAATAACTTTTTCTTATTCATTCAAAAATTCAGGAAGTCATCTAATTCTCTGTGGTGATCTAATTTGAAAAAAAAGAGATGTTATTAGGAATAAGAGACAAAAATTACTTAAATTTTGTTTTACTAAAGTTGAAATTTCTTTTTTTTTATAGTTTCTTGGGAATTCGTTCTTTTGTACTAAGATCGTTACAGGTACCCTACATTTTATGGAAAATAGAGATTTTTTTTCCGCAGACAAGAGTAAGTGTGGATTTGTCTTGTAAGAGCTATTTAACCAAAACCAAACTCTATCGGTGGCGTCCCACAAAGACATTTCTATCGAAAGGGGTATGCGAAATTCATAAGACAAATACGCGCAGAACAAATCAAATAGTGTTGGGCAGACACTGGTACTAATAAATCCATGGTATAAACTTGTGGATTAACTGCTAATTATTTCACCAATCTCTAATCAAACCAAAAGACCAACTTGTCTGCAAGATAGTTCCAGCAATAGAGATCTATTGACCCATATGATCAAAGGATCGAATAGAACGAATAATCCTGGGGAAAAAAATCTATATAATAATATTGATATTTAGAATAAAAGACGGGGACGTCTTTTCCGTATGGGGGAAGTATTGTAATAAGCATAACTAAATGAATATAAACTATTACTGATTAAATGTTAAAAACCATTCCTTTCCAAAAATCTAATTAATAAATCTTTATCGAGTTTTAGCCGATTCGACGCACGTCATTAAACCACAGAAAAATACCTGGCTAGAAAAATGTGGTTTTTTGGGAAAGTATAAAAAGTAAAGTTTTCTAGCTTTTGTTCTTAAGTCATTTGTCGTGTAAAAAGGATATAGCATAAGTAAGTGTGATTTAGGTTTTGTTGAGCGTCTTTATAAATGTTAATGATTGTATCGTGCTTGTCCTGCATTTTCAGTTAATACAGTAGTTGAGAGAGAACCTTGGATTTCCTTAGTTTGAACTCGGACAGGACCAACGCATACTTGTCTAGGCATTTGGGATCGACTGTGGTGTTGTAGTTATCTACGCCCGCGGCTGCCAGCACTGGGTGTTTCGAACCCGGCGGGCTCGCCTTAACAAGCGTTAGGGCCCCCCGAAAAAGATTCACGCCAGGCAGTTGACCGTTGGGCTCGTACAGTCTACAGGCGCAGCGAACCGAGTGAACTAAGAGCATTACACACAATCTAGACCAACCTAGGCTGCAAAGGTTTATCGTTGTACGAGATTGTGTTCTTTTTACAAAGTGCAGAAAAAGAGGAGACCTGAGGCATACACGATACAGAAAAGATTCAAGAACAGACTCAAAGAAGTAAAGAATACGTAATCATAACTGACATCTATAATTTTATGATGGATCCTGTCTCTTCTTGTTTTGTTGTAATGACACTCAGGTATGGTGGCTTCAACAATAATGCAATAAAAATGTATCGTGAAATTTGTAGTAAGAACAATGAATAAATATGTTTGGCAATGAAGCTCACAATAGGTTATTGTGAAATACAGCTCTATTAGAAACGATTTTGTTTTAATTAAGAATACTTTTGTATGCAATTTTTTTTTTTACACTTCTATTCAAATCAATATAAATTGTGACTACTAACTTGGGGTGCCCCAACCAGCCCTTCTACCCCAAATATCTTGATGGGCGTTTATTTCAATTGCAAAGTAACCCAATAGATGTTTTGGGCATTGTAATTAATTTT
This sequence comes from Artemia franciscana, assembly GCF_032884065.1. Lineage (NCBI taxonomy): Eukaryota > Metazoa > Arthropoda > Branchiopoda > Anostraca > Artemiidae > Artemia > Artemia franciscana. The sequence goes on along the minus strand of NC_088870.1, from coordinate 12,606,824 downwards.
GCAGGTAAAATAAAAAAAAATATTATGTAAATTGTGCTGCTTCAATTAGTAGTAAGTATGTTTCTAATTTAAAGTAGGTTACTAGACGAGATAATCATCTTTCTCGGTGCTTCAACTCAATACGCAGGATTTACATTCATCGATTGTTCGATTGATGAGTGATTAATCAGTTAATGCTTTTTAACGAGTGACCTTGTGTTATCGAGTTCTGGATTCTAATAATGAAATGCTTCTAAATATACCCGTTCATTAGGTGAAACGACTAAATCGGAGACGTATGGCAAAGGTTGGTCCAGTCGTAATCCGTCTGTTCAAGAACCGTTTGTATTACGTTTAACAAATGTTTGTCAAACATCATGTTTTACTGCTGAATTTCTTATTGGCCATAAACATTTGATTCCTTAACTCAGAAGATTTTCCTTTATAAGTTATTGCATGATGGTGTAAGAGGACAGGCACATGATTGGTTTGATTCTTATTTGTCAGCTAGAACTATCGTGGTAGATTCTCTTTTTCGCTCTTCGTCTGATGTCGAGTTTGGTGTTCTTCAAGGCTCTGCTCTGGGACCGTTTATGCTTCTGAATTATGTTAATGACATTATAGTTGCAGTTAATAAACAGTAATCTACAGTTTGCTGTCACTAATGTCATCCTGAATTTTTGTATTCTAAAAAAATCCATCATCTTCGCTATCGCTATCTATGAAGACGCTATCGTTGCTTTTGCTGATGGCAGGAATAGGAGTCTGAGCAGGAACGGTATTGTAGCAGGAGTCTGAGATACTTCCAAAGCTAGTGAACCTTTTTGAGGTAATCATCCGTTTGTTTGACGCTAATTGCCTTATCCTAAGATTCAAGAAGCTAAATTTCAAGACAACTCATGAAACATATTACATTTCATAAACATTTTGAATGAAATCAAATTTCCAATTTAATGTGTTAGCTGGAGCTAAACAAGAAAAATACAAGAAACTAGGCACAATCTTCGCACAATTTAGACCAATCTAGAATACAAAAGGAATGCATAAGTTTATTGTTGTACAAAATCATCTTCTATTTACAAAGTCCAGAAAAAAAAAGAACTGAGTCATACACGACTCAGAAAATATTCAAATCAGGTTCAAGAACAGACTCAAAGAATTGAAGAATATATAATGCATATATATATATATATATATATATATATATATATATATATATATATATATATATATACATATATATATATATATATATATATATATATATATATATATATATATATATATATATATATATATAGAGAGAGAGAGAGAGAGAGAGTGTGAATCACTGTTTCAGAATCACATAGTCAACGATTATGATTTTGTCATGGATCCTGTCTCGCCTTGTTTTATTGTAATGACACTCGGGCACCGTGGCTTCATCAGCTCTGCAATAAAAATGCATCGTGAAATATGTAATACAAATAATGAATAAATATGTTTGGCAATCAAGCTCATAATAGATTGTTGTGAAATATAGCTCTAATAGAAACGAATTTGTTTTAATTTAAAATATTTTTCATGCAATTTGTTTCTCACGCTTCTATTCAAATCAATATAATTTGTAACTACTCATTTGGAGTGCCCCATCCAGCACCCCCCCCCCCAAATGACGCCATTGCTCTTGATGGGCGTTTACTTCAATTGCAAAGTAACCCAATAGATGTTTTGAGCATTGTTATTAATTCTGTAGATAAAATAGAAAAAAACATTCGGTCAATTCTACTTCTTCAATTAGTAGTATTTTCCAGTTTAAAAAGTAGGTTACTAGACGAGATAATCATCTTTTTCGATGCTTCAGGTCAATAAACAGGATCTATATCTATCAATTGATCAGTTAGGCCAGACCTTCTTGATGAGTGATCTTATTGGATTCTGGATTCTAATAATGAAATACTTCTAGATATACCCGTTTACTAGGTAAAACGGCTAAGTCGGAGACGTATGGCAAAGGTTGGTCTGGTCGTGATCCGTCTGTTCAAGAAACATTTACATCATGTTTGACAAATATTGGGAAAACTGCTGCTTCGTTTAGTTACGTCTTCAATGTCACAAATATATCACAATATTAAATTGTGATATATTCTCTTTCTATTATCTTTTGAAAACAGACTTTTCACCAGTTCTATTAAGCAGCCTAGAGTTTTTTTTTTATAGAAACGTGGACCACAAAATGATCCAGACAATTAATGAAAAATATCTTTGCCGTTCTTAAGAAAAAATTTGAAAAGGCAATGCTTTCCCGTCTGCTTGCTTTTCTAGAGACAAGAAGATTTTCCTACAATTTTCACTTTGGCTTCTGAGCTAAGCACTCCACGGAGCATGTACTGTATGTATGACTCTTTTATATTTGTTCTCCACATTATTCTTGACCCTGATTTCTGCTGCTGAATTCCTGATCGTCCATAAGCCTTTTGATTCCTTAACTCATGGGATTTTGCTTTATAAGTTATCACACAGCGGTGTAAGAGGACAGGCACATGCTTGGTTTGATTACTATTTGTCAGATGGAACTATCGCAGTAGATTCATTAATACACTCTTCGTCTGATTTCGAGTTCAGTGTTCGTCAAGCCTCTGCTCTGGGACCGTTTCTGCTTCCGATTATGACATTATAGTTGCAGTTACGATACAGTAAGAAGCCACTCAGTTGCTATGGAACGTTTAGTTTCGTTATGCAAAAGCTGTAAAATAATTTAAACCTTGAATGTATCATACAAAATTATCTCAGTTTCCAAGTTTTTGAAATAGTTATAAGAACGAAATTTTTACAATAGATTTACAGAGAGAATGAAATACTATCTACCCCTGATGGCCTGGGATTATATATTAAAGTACAGAAAAATCCTATAGTCAAATCATATTTCTCCTAAGAACAATCTTTTTTGCTAAGATTGGAACAATAAAATTTACAGCTAGAATGAAATACAGTGTACCCAGGGATAACGGTATACAGGGAGAAACAAAACGAATGACCAAAGTTAGAGCTGCAACAAAAAATTTACAGTTTCTAAATTTTACAATTTTTAAGAGTAAGAACACAAACTTTTAAAGTCTAATTTTTAAAAGCAAGAACAATAGCTAAATCAAATTTATCGCAAGAACAATCGATTTCGCTGTCGCTGCATAACATCCTAAAAGCTGCTTTCTTTCAATTCATAAAAAGCTGCTTATTTTCAATTGCAAGTAATAGGCACATAATATTTGAAAGGTGAGAAGGATTGAAAGCTCTGTCGTTCCTTTAGGAACACCAAAAAGGGAAAAACAAAATACAAAAGCTTTCCTTTCAATTTTAGTCAATAAAACAGAAGTATTTTACCGCTCCTCGGAGATTAACTGGAGATATCTAAGGTACATGGGTGCCAACCCGGCGTTGACTCTGCAATTAATATCCTTCCGGCAATAAGCATTTCATACGATTTGGCAGGATATGACTAGCCTTCGAGAATAGCTCCAATTAAAGCAGACATGTTGTTGACAATAAGCCCGCCTTTCCTGAAATTAAATAAAAAAAACGAGTTTTTTTTTAACTGATAGTAAGGAGTGACATTAAAATTTAAAACATAAATTACCTCGTATATGAAAGGAGCTGCTTCCTCATCAACGCCCCGCTCTTTACGCTAAATTTTGAATGTTTCTCTCAACTCCACTTTTTAAAACAGTAAAAACCACATAGTCAGGAAGTATTAGGAAGTATATAACATGGAACGCATGATTCATGCATTCCGCAAAATGGAAACTTCATCATGAGCTATCTGATGCAGAAAATCCTGGTCAAAAATTCACAGGTTGAGAGAATTATTATGAAATATTGTGAGCCAGGACACTTTTATTCAAGATTGCTTTTAGTTGGCTGTTTCTATGTGGGGGGGGGTGGTCTGGCATGATCAGTGGTATTATTATTAGACCTTTCACCCATTTCGAACAAAATGGCTATTTTAAAAAATTGATGGTACAATGGAAAAGGGTATGCGGGGGCTGGGGTCTCTCCCTTCACTTTCTTTTCACCTCTCTAAACATTTCCTGGGTGTTTGACCTTAATACCCTCAGCTATATCTGAGATATTGCTGATATCCCTTTTTGGCAGCCAGGTTTCATACACTAAGTTTAGATTTGTTTAATATCAACCTCCAATATCTACCTGTACTAATGATTTAGCAGTCTAGATGACAATATTGGCAATGTAAATTCATCTTAAGAGGCTTTCCAAGTTAAGGGTACAAGAACAGGTTGTGGGGGGGGAAGTTTTGCGAAGATGGAGCCAGATTTCTCGGTGTTGTTCAAAAAACAATCAGAAATTAAATAAAAAGACACATTTTTTCAACTAAAAGTAAGGAGCAACACTAAAACTTAAAACAAAAGGATTATCCCTTCCAAAATAACCCGCTCTTTACGCTAAAGCATGAATTTGGTCATATATACTTAAAAGACTCCTGAAACACAATCATTTAACTAGAACAATAAGAAACCTTTATTAGAAGTACGAAAAAACTTTAGTGTGAAGAGTGAGGTATCGAGGAGGGAGCGAACCCCTTTCGTACGTTATGATTTCTGATCGATTAAAGTTTTAATATTGCTCCTTACTTTCAGTTGAAACAACTTCTTTTTAATGTGATTAATGTTAATACGACCCAGACGCTATGATTGAGAATAAGTGAAATCGGAAAGGCGAGAAGATTATAAGGAGAGAAGATAAGTGAAAGATTAATATATTACACCGCTTCACTTACCTAAGTATTATAATTAGTAAAAAAAAACGGCTCAGGGTGTTTTTCACAGTTGAAAACAGTTTGGAGGAATAGGAAGATAAGTCTGCAAACAAAGGTTAGAATATTGAAAGCTACTGCGATGACGTGGTAGATAAAAATATTTTGTAAGAAAGATTTTCACTTGGGGAAGGATATTTATGAAGGTCATATTTGTTTTGGGGGGTCATTAAGAGAATTTTGAATCCACAGAGAAAGGCTACTTCTTCTTATTTGTATTTTGAACACCACTTTAAGTGTCGAAGAAATATTTTCAAGTTTATGGGAGAAATACTTTTTCTACCTATATTTTAAAGACCAATCGGTACTTCTGTATTATCCCGGACACACTCAAGGAGTGAATTTAGGTTAATCATAGCGAAATATACAAAAATATGATGTAAATAAAATAATCTAATAACAAAATTATGGAAACTACAACAAAAACTATGGAAAGCAGGCAGCCCAGAACACATAGTATTAAATACCTAACAAAACCCCTAGCAACCTCTATATACTAAATATTCAATTAAAACATATCTGTATCGTAATTTTTCTCTCGGAGGCTAAGCTACTTACAACCAATTGCAGACAGAACAAGAGCTATGAGCTCAAATGGAATGAGTTCTAGCGAAATTCTAAGAATCAATTGATCGATTTAAAAGTAAAATCAGAGGCTTAATACTCGTAAGGATTTAAAATAGGAGCTCTGAGACAAGAGATCCTTCTAAATATCAAAAAATTCAGTAACATTCGATCACCCATTCGTAGCCTATGTTAAAAATATCCCATTTTTTCTACTTTTTCCTCTCTCTGCAGCCCCCCAGATGATCAAATCGGGGAAAATGACTTTATCAAGTCAATTTCTGCAGCTCCCTGACACGCCTACCAATTTTATCGTCCTAGCACGTTCAGAAGCATCGAACTCACTTAAGCACTGGACCCCGCCAAATCCCCTAAAGAGAGCGAATCCATTCTGGTTACTTCAATCAAGCATATACGACATTTGCTTATTCTATGAACCAAGTTTCATCCCGATCTCTCCTCTCTAAGCGTTTTCCAAGACTTTCGGTTTTCCCTTCCAAATCCCCCAGTTTAACCAGGTCTGGTCGGTATTTAAAATAAGAGCTCTGAGACATGAATTCCTTCTAAATATCAAATTTCATTAACATCCGGTCACCCGTTCCTAAGTTAAAAATACCTAATTTTTTCTAACTTTCCCGAATTAATCGTTCTCCCACTTTACCCTAGATAGTCAAATCGCAGTAATGACTATTTCCAATTTAATCTGGTCTGGTCTCTGATACACCAGCCAAATTTTATCGTTCTAGCTTATCTGGAAGTGCCCAAACCAGCGAAACCGGGACAGACTGACAGACCGACAGAAATTGCGATCTCCATTAGTCACTTGATAAATACTAGTTGCCGTAAAAACCGGCTTTTCTCAAATCAAACAGAGCAAACTTTTTGAATATTGTCGGGATGATACACAAGAACCGACTAATCTACGAGACATAAAATATTTCAGGGGTGGGGTGGTTTAAAACCAGGTGACACCCCTTCCCATTGACGAAACCCTGCTTTACCAAGTCAGAAGTTTTTTGTCTGTTTGCCTGCAAAAAAACAAGTTTTACAAATCATTCCACCTGTCCAATGAGCGAGTCAATGACGTCAGGTCACTTGACCGGAAGTGGCAAATCATTCACTGTCCAAAACACGCAGCAATTCTATAGTTTAATTTTCTTTATCATTTACTATAGCTCTTTTTTTAGTTCTACATTTGAGAAACAAATCACGAGGAAGCGAGGTCTGTTGGAATCGAACCAAGAGATTTCTGGAAAACCTGTTCAAAAATAATTTTGTGACGACAGTTTGAACTTGAAAATTGTAAAAAAAAGTTCTCCGTTTGCTAATGTGAATTGTTGCTAATAAGTTGACACAGGAAAAATATTTGAAACTTTGAGATACATTTTTAAAAGGTGAACTATTTTTGTTTTTTTTTGGGAGAAATTGGCTGTTAACAATCTGTTGCTAAGTTCTTGTTCCATTAAACGAATGCTTCTCCATAATAAATTTTAGTAACTGTTTTAAAATTTTTAGTAAACAACTTTGTCTTATCAAAATCGAGACTACGAAGAAATTATCGGAGTTCTCAGACGAGAAAAATGAGGAAATTTGTAAATAGAAAAGCGAGAAACTGCTTCCATTTTTTTTAGCCAGTATATGTAGTCATCAATCAGTAGATGGACTTCATAAGTCAAATGTTCTTGAGTTTTGATTTTTCCTAGTGTCCATGCCCGTTTGTACCCTTTTTAGATATTGGTAAAAAAATTACAGCTTTTGTCTATATTAGAAAGCCTTAAATCCAATGAGGTAATTATGCTGGAGCTCAAATCAGTTTAACTCCAGTTTGATATAATTTTTATTTACTCATTCAATTGGACATTTGTAAAAGCAAACCGGAGCTAGGTAGGTAGGTAGGTAGATTTTATTTTTATCCACAATATAAACATAAATAAAAATGACACCACTAACAAATTATTGCAGCAAAGAGAAAGTCCTAAGGGTTTGTACTCCAAATTTCTGTTATGATTTATATCTTGTAAATTAATATCTAAACATAACAATTCATGATTATCCACCTAGCCTATCTTATATATAGAAAACAACAACACATACACATGAAAACAATACAACAAAATAATTCTATTAAATATTATTTACCGGTTTCAGCCCCCACCCCACCTAAAAAAACGGTGAAAAAAACCCATCAAAAACCTCCCGCCCATCAAAATCTATAAGTTTAATAAAATGTTTTCAATTTAATTTTTAAACCCATATAAAGTGACAGACTCCCTGATGCTAGCCGGCAGATTATTCTAAACAGAAGGCCCCAGGTTATAAACCACATATAATGATCTGACTGTTTTTCTTCTGTTCTGGCTCGGAAGTTGTAAATTTCTGAAAGGTTTTGAATTTCTGTGAAGGAGGTTTATTTTTCAAAACCTTGAAGTTGTAATCTTCCATTTCGCTCGATTTTGCGTTTTGCTTTATTATGTATTTTTTTTTAAAGGAAAACTATAGAAAAAACATCTGTAGTTTTTGCAATGTATATCATTCGTCATAACGTAGACAACAACACTGAGGCCAGAATTCATATAGGGGCCAGAAAATGATTTAGTGTTTACTAAAAACGTGTTCTAACGTTGTTTTCGTGCAGTGTATTTTATTTGTCATAACATAAAAAGCTACACCAAGTCAAAATAATATAAAAAAGAAGACCAAGGCTGACAAGTAAGAGATGCATCAAATTGAAATAGGACTACCCCCATTCCCTGTCTCAAATCCTCTGAGTAGCTTGATTATTATTTGCTGGTAAATGAACTGATTTTGAACTGTTTTCTTATTTGCCAAAACACCGACAAGAAAGATAAAACAATATAATAATTAAGATTGCAGGAAAGAAAATCTCTTAGTATTTACTGAAAACTCTTTACTGAAAACGATTTGTATTTCGTACAGCCTATCTTTTATTTGTCACAACATAGACAACAACACGACATCAAAATAACATAGAAAGACAGAACAGGGCTCACAAAAATAAGGGCTGCCTCAAACAGGGGTTGACTATCCCCCCTTCTCTATCTCAAACCCTCTAAATGGCTTGATTGTTATTCCAGGGTTATTGAATGATTTAAAAAAAAATTATTTGCCAAAGTACCAACAAGAAGGAAAAGGAAAGAAATGTAATAATCAAGGTTTCAGAAAGAAATTCTCTTTCTTAATATTTTGCCTTGATGGAGGTTTCTTCTATTGGCCATGTCACCAAGCTCAGAAACTTTCAACCGGGTCACTAAGAAAAATATAATTCTGGCTTTAAGAAGTCATAAAGTTAAGTTTCTTGTTTGAAATGTTTTTTTCCTCATCTCCATGTCCATTCTACTTACTCAGGAACTCCAACGTCGATCCAAGCTTGTCGACGTTCCACCCATTTTGGGATTTCAAAAATCAACACATACTGATTTTATCAAAATTATTTATTTTCCTATGTTTGTTCTGCCTAGTACTTATGCTTAGTAGGTAGCAAGTCGATAAGAGATCGACTGATTTGATCTTTTCAAAAACTGGACTAATTTGGTCCAGTTTTGGGTGTCATAACTCAAATAACTTCTAAGAAATTAAATAATTTCTTAGAATATTAAATGGAAAGTGCTTTTCCATTTATAAAAAATTAAAAGAGAAAAACCGGTTTGATTTAAATAAAGTAGTGGGACCAAAACACGGAATTAAAAAAAAAATAAAATAAAACAATTAATTACTAAAAATTCTGAATGTTTCTGTGCCACGTCCGGGAGCATTTCTTTGGTGAGTTGTATTTCTTTTATAATTGTTTTTTTTTTCTCTTTCTTTCTCCCGTGCGTTTAGTTTGTTGTTTTTTTTCTGTAAGGCTTTAATTAAACATCTTTTTTTCTTCCTTGAAGTTTTGTCTCTCTCCGTTGTGAGAGGCTCTCGGTCGCATAGGCGAAATATTCAGATTTTTTAATAATGAATCTTTTATTGTTGTTTTTCCCATTTTTTTGTTGATTCCAATGCTTTTATTTAAATTAAAACCAGTTTTCTCTCTAAATTTTTCGTTTCACTACTCAATACAGCAAATTGCCCTCAAAATTTTTCATCTTTATTGAGATTGATTTATCTCTGTCTGGATGTCTTTTAGTTTTAAATGAATCGGGGAAAATAAATTTGTTGAGCCAGTTTTAGGTGTTGCACCTCAACAGAGCTAAAATTCTTAGAGTATCAAGCCTATTAATGACGAAACAAGTTTTCTCAAGTACTTACTGTATTGTTTTTCTTTAAGTATTTAAGACGTAAGAGCTTCCAGAATTATTACAGTTTTTAAGAAAACCTCAGAATAGGATACTATATAAACGAAAACTAATGGTCTTTATGGGCCATAGTTAATACAAAAGTTCGCAACAAAATATCAATGCATAAATTAAGAAACAAAAGTTCTCCCTTTATGTCATAGAAAAATAAAGGATTTGGCACTAGACCCTTAAAGTCAAAACTGGCAGTGCTGATCTCCATCTGAAGGTCTTTCAACCAGCAAGTGCAATAGGAGGAAGGGGTCCACCCTTCCTGTGTGGTCTTACACCCTTCCTGCTTACCTTCACCAGATTTCTCCAGGCACCCATTTAGCGCTGCCACACCTTTGCCCACAAACTTATGAAAAAAAATATGAAAAAATAAGATTCCACTTGTCCCAGAGAACCATCCCCAAGTGTCTAGGGCTAATTAGACACCTCATCCATAGGAAAGTGTTTGAAAATATTATTAGAATAATATTACAATACCAATAATGACATTCCAATAATAGTGATAGTTATCCAAAATAATTAATATATAATATTCCAGCAAAATGAGAAAACAATCCCAGATTCCAATAAAATAATTAAAGATATGGCAGATTTAGGGTGGGGGTCTGGTTAGCCCCTGTCACCTTGACGGAGGTGCAGTTTAACTTTTTTTTGTTTCACTTAAATTTACATGAATCATCTAGCAAAAAGGAAAGAAAGCAACAGTAATAATGAAAATGCACAAGTTTCCAAGTTCCAAATTTAAATAATAGGTAAAAAAAAATAAAAGGCATCTTCCCTGTTTATAAGAGACCAAATGAAGATATAGTGTTGAGCAGACTAAGAGACGTGTTAATATATTTTTAGATCCTTTTACACAGCTGTAAACAAAATGAAATACTCCTGTTTATTCAGCAAAGTATGCCATTCCATCTGAGAAATTTTAAACTGCCAATAATATAAACATAAAAAAAATTCCATCCGGACTCATCTGAGGTCTATTGATACTTAAAAACCACGATTTGCTAGGAATTTTCTTATGATTGTATCAAAATTGTTCAGTTGTAAGAATAGTGTCACATTTTGTCAGTGCTGCCACGTCAAGCCATGAGCAAGCAAACCTAATTAGATACATTTAATAATGTTTTTTTTTAACTGTAAATATCCAAATATTAAAATCTGTTGATTCCAAAAGACAACTATTCCTTTGAAGGAGAGCTACAACTTCTTCAGCTATGTGGTGTCACGTGAATTTGGTCCTTTTTGTTGATTTTCACTCAAGTTTCTTTTATATTTGGTAACCCCCCAAGAGCCAAAAACTACATATGAAGGTATTTTTCATACTTTTTTTTACTTTTTTTTAATAAAGACTTTTTTGTGTATTTTAATTTTCCAAAATTTATAACTTAACCGATTCCAACAACCACATGTCATTTCACCGTCCTTTGTACCTTAATAATTTCTATCAAATTATCCTTGTAATTTTCAAAGGTCTTTGACAGGACCCTTTGGCTATTAATTAAATGGAAGGTTGATTAGATTTATAGTCAAATGTTTATGTTAAAAATGCAATAACACTCGTTTCTTTCCGTTTAAAAAACCGTAAAATCGTGTCTAAAACATTACAGTTACATCAGAAAAAAAGTGCTTGACTTAAAGTTTCACCCCTATAATCATAGCCTAAGAACAGTGGCGTAATTTTGAAAAATCTTCTCAAGTTTACTCTGTTCTCCAAGCTAAATTAATTGTTTATTAAAACAATAAGAAATTCATGGCCTCTTTAACATTTTTAAATTTAGAAAAAAGAAAAAACTATTGATAGGGCTTAAAATTAAAATGGAATAACAGAAATGGTACCCCCAAAACTAAAAAAAGCTAATAAAAAAGTTGATTCAAAAGTAATTTCAGTTTCCTTAATTAGCGACAATTTACACAAATTAGGATGGAGGAGGATAGAGTATATAGCTCGGTAAAATTGTCTTTAGCTAGTTTTGGCTATCTTGGAAACAAACGAAATTTTCAGGAATGGGTCTAAAAGTTAAAGTATGTCCCAGGAAGGTATTTTAAAGTACCTACCTCCCCTCCTTCTCCTTCTTGAGAGCCCTGCACATTGATGACCTTTAAAAATCTCTGTGTTACAAAAATGAAACTTTGCAAAATAGATCTTCTGGTTAAATGAAGTATAACAAAATTGTTTTCAGCTTCACACCTTTACTCAATCACAATTTACAAAGTTTTAAGGATATGCAAATCCATACATTTACTAAACTTTGAAAAGAAAGAACCATTAATATGGCTTAAAATTTTACTCAAATAACAGGAATTCCATTTTAGAACTGAAGCCAGAGAAAAAGAAACTGGTAACTGATAACTGTTGTTTTGCTGAAATTTCAATAGGTATAGATGTGTCATGCAAGCCAATTTTAGGACCTTTTATAGGGAGAAGGAGTGGAGCTAGGTACTTCAAAATATCTTCCCCGGACATACTTTAGCCTTTAGACCCATCCCTGAAAGTTTCATTTTCCAACCTAACCCTTTTCCAAGATAGCCAAAAGTAACCAAAGTAGAATTTTACCTGTAGCTCAAAATATATGGGAATGGGGGGTAATTTTCCCTTGGGATATATTATGTGATCTTAAAGTCTATACCAATTCATTATAATAACTAAGTAATTTTTGAATGTGTAAGGGTTTTCCCCAAGTTATAACATTGTTGACAAACTAGCTAGGTAACTGGGATTTCCCTAAGGTCTTCCTTTGTTGACATAAATATCTCTTGATTTTCCCCATGATCTTGACCTTGGGACTGAGAGACTACTTGCTCCCTATCAAACGTTTAGAGCAGCAAGAATATAAAGGCACTCATTACTAACAAATCAGATTAAAGAATCACATGTATCTCGATTTGCTTTCGGTATTGGATATATTTTAAAGCTCCCAAACAAGCAAAACTGCCAACTATATAGACCTAAAATTTGATTTTTAATAGTTTTTAGTTCTAAGCTGTCGATGCCTTATCGTTTTTTATTGCTTTTAGTTATGGAAACAGATCCCCTGTCATATGGAGAGATAGAGGATGGCCGTAGTTTTTTACAAGTTCCTCCGAAGAACAAAAACATTTCATTGACGTCGTCTTTGGCTACATCTCTATCTGATTTGTCACAAGCTGCGTTTGTTCCGCCTAGACAGAAAAAAAGAGCTATGGTAAGGTTTTACCGTTATTACTTTTCAGCTTGCGAAAAATACTTCAGGCACAGAGATTGAACAATCAGCATGAAGTTATAACGGCTTTTTATTAGAATTGCCTGCCCAAAAGTATTTGTACACCACATTATGGTGAGATCAAAGAGTATGCGTAGCTTATCAGAGTGGAAACTGACTCTCAATTCGACAAAAACTATCATCGCCATCTAGCGTTTTGCAATACTTTTAAGTGTTTTTTTTCAGCGTAATAATTAAAGGAATGTGTAATAAGAGCAATTAATTTAATTCATAAAATCGGCAAAATTAGGTAGGCTGTCAGTTCCTGACAGAGACATGATTACAGTGCCCGAAAAATGCCGAGTGTCACCACATGCTAGGTAGTGGTAATAGTTTTTGTCGACACTAGTCCTGGTTTCTACTCTTGTAGATTACCAAACTCTTTGGGTGAAATGACGATCTTCCGAGTCTTATGCCCTTAAGCCAGTTCAGGCGAAGCATATGATTTCATTCAATAGTCGCAAAGCAAAGAAATTTATAAGAAAAATTTTGAGCTGTTCAATCTTCATTAATGGACGTTAACTCACGAAGGTACTTACCAGTTATAGTGACCACACTTAAGAAGGGAATTTAGGTTAATCATAATGAAGTTTACCAAAATGTAATGATAATATAATAATCTAGTAGCCAAACTATAGCCCAGAATGCATTAAATTAAATACCTAACCTAAACACCTCTATGCATTAAATATTTCATTAAAATATAACTGCATAGTACTTTATCTTGATCAGGCTAAGCTGATTATCTCTGATTGGGCACACAAAACTGGTTTCATTACAGATCAAGAACAAACTGTGGTTGCTATAACATGTAGCCTGTGTACACTTACGATATCTGAAAGATATTTTTAGATTTTTTTTCCTTTTTTTTAAAGGAAAAAAAAAATTTTTTTTTTCTTTTAAAAAAAAAATTTTTAGTTTAATTCCACTGTCTTGAAAAATTTCCCCATTGTTTCTAAGTTTTGTTTGTTTGATCTTATTTCCTCCTCTTCAAAAAGAGTGATTCATTTTCACAGTGCAGCAGCACGAAAAAGCGTTTAAATATAGTTAATATATATATAGATTTAAATATATATAAATAGTTATATTTTTATATATTTTTATACAGAGTTTAAATATATATAGTTATAGTAAGTTAATATTCTTGTAGGTTCGAAATGTTATATACGTCTAATATTGCTGCGAAATGTGAAGGAGTTTAAGTGTGTAATCGTGAGGGAGATTATTATCATCACTTAACCGTGGTAACTAAAATTCAATATTCTTAACAATCATGAAATACTAATAAGAAACCTTTCTGCATGGTGATTTGATTTCAAAGTGAATAGGTACGGTAGGAGGGGTTTGTTCATAACTGCAACTTAGCAGAGGTAAATATAATTATAGTATATTGTTACAACATAGTTCCAGCTGTAATCCTAACACTGTCAAGCAAGGTACTATTAACATCAAGCAAATGTACCATCATTACTATTAAGTATACTGACCTCAAACCATTACGGTGATGTTTTATTCTTTTGCAAGGGTATATTAATAGTGACGAGGTTCCAGTTTTAAATGGCCAGATAGGGGTTTTAAATTTGGAGCTATTAGTCCCTCAAGACATTTTTTCACACACCTGGGTCTTATGCAATACTATAAGGCACCTTTAACGGTACACTTGTATGCTAAGTATTAGAGGTGCATGTTAAGTAATAGGGATTATTTTCTTTGGGTGCTACGTAATGGAAAATATTTTTTTAACATGAGGGCCAGGGCTTGTTCACTTCATGATTCTCTTTGAAGTTACGTAACAGGATTTGTTTACTTCTACTAATTTTTCTTTGAGTGTTTAACAAACCCACAAGGGCAAGAGCTTGTTTACTTTATGATTACTTTGTATGTTACCTAGTAGGGAATGTTTTATTTGGGTGTTACGTAATAGAGACTGTTTTTTCTTTAATTGTTCAAAAACCTACGAAGGCCAGGAAAGAACCCTTCAGGGAAAACTAGAGTAGGGTCATGGTCCCTATTGTTCATTACACCGTATTTTCATGCATCATACGCAAAACCATTTTATTTCAGCAAACAAGAGATTTTAAAAAATGCCAAGACAGATAGTCTAATTGAGTGAGAGGTAAATCTGGCATTAATCCCCCTTATTAGGATTGTATAAATTAAATTTAAATTAACTTGAATTAAAATCGAACACTAGTGGGCATCAAGCTATAGCTATTTGCTGAAAGAGCCAATATAGATAGTCCAATTGGGTGAGAGACAAATCTGGCATTAAACTCCCTTATTAGGATTGTATAAACATGATGTTAGATCATTTGCTCATAGATATGTCTATCTATTATCCGTCCAATCGTCATTCCTAGGTCAGTAGAACTAAGATAGGTAGTCATAGAGCTAAGATAGTCATAGAACCTATAGTCATAGTACCTATGCCATATTCGACCCGTCCAGTGAGATTGTTAATAAAAAATTTTTTTTTCCTTGTATTGATTGCTATGTTACTACTTTTAGACCACGACGACTTTGTCGTGGAATGCAATATTACAGGGGTCGTTTGGCAGTGTCCAGTTATGATCTCGGCAATTGGTTTGCTAAGTTGTTTCGTTCTGCAGTACCCCTTGATAAAAAATATATTGCACCGGTTGTCTCGGGTTTTGCGTCCTCTAAATTACATGATTGGGGCTCTGGGAAGGATTTAAAAAAAAAAATGTTTCACAAAGTCTCAGGTCCAGTGCGTGAACGCTTGGCGAGCAATCGAAATCACGACAAAGTGCAAAAGATTTAAATAAGGCAAGAAACACCTCGTTACTCATCAGTCTCAACTCAGGATGGAAGCGTAAAACATCGTTCTTGTTAAAAAAAGAAAAAGAAACCAAGAATTAAAAATTGTTAGATCACAAAAGGATTTCTTTTCCGATAAATGGCACATCTACCACATAAAGAATCTTATCCTTCAGTCACCTAATCTCTAAATCTTTTCAATGTAGGAAAAGTTGATGTCAATTTATCCGCAACAACCACTCTCTGAAAATGTACGACATTCATATATTTTCAGATAATTGTCGAAAAATCTAACAATCAAAGACCAAGAGCAGGTGAATGGTTATCCTATGTAAATTGTGTACTAAAAAATTTTTTGAAACAAATAAGTGTCTACATAAATGAAACGTTGGTGAGCACAAGTAATAATCTTCCAAATCATGACAGCTATATACAATTTATGTTAATGACTCCAATTCCTATAAGATTTTGAGACGTTTGGCTATTGTATATGAACATAAAATGGAAAATGACACTACCGATAAACTTGGAGATGTGACGACTGAAGATTTACGCTTGGTTGGGAAAATAAATTATAAAATATTTTAATTTACCTCAAGGATTGTCCAAAAATGTTAAGCTTCATACTAAGCTACAAATTGCTCCGTCCAATTTTATATGGTGAAAAGTAGTTGGTACAGCACCTGATGTAACAGTCTTTCTTAATTCTGCAATATTGCAATTTCCTATAAGATTTTGAGAGGTTTGGCTATTGTATATGAATATAAAACGGAAACTGACGCTACCCATAAATTTGGAGATGTGACGACTAAAGATTTACACTTGGTTTGGAAAATATATTATGAAATATTTTAATTTACCTCAATGATTATCCAAAAATGTTAAGCTTTATATTGAGCTATTAATTGCTCCGTCCAATTTTATATGGTGAAAGGTAGTTGGCACAGCATCTGATGTAACAGTCTTTCTCAATTCGGCAAAATTTCACGTAAAAAACAACAGGTTCTGAGTTCTGTTGTTCAGGCAATTGAGAAATAGAGAGCGAGTGAAAATAACATCAGACTGCTCGTTCTACATACAATCACGAATCCACGACATATTGCTACAGGTATTCGTACCTACAACGATTCGTTATTTATCAATGGCAAAACTCCCTCAAAACTAGCCTTGGCTTTTGTAAAAAGTGCTTGTGCAATAGGCTCATGGACAAATTCTAGAGAGCACTATAGAAAGTATCTTTTTAGTGTAAGTAAAATGTTTGTTTTGAAATATTTGGACTTTCATATCTTGTATGTAAATAAATGGAATTTCACTCTACAGTTTATTGTTTGCTATATCCCAGAGGCGCCATTTGGTCCAAATCTTGGGGTGGGCATGAACTCCATTTTGCCCCCGCCCAACTTTCACGTAAGAAAAAATGCGAGTTTTGGCAGCACATCAATCGAATGTTCTAAGTAAAAACTCATTTTCAGCACCCGAGTTTTGCATGGAAATGTACTGTAACCCAATGTGGAACTCTGACCTCTAAGATTAATTATAATATCGAAAATCATAATCAACGAGGTTAAGTGATTAAACTGAAAGTGGAAAATTTAACCAGACTAAAGGCTGGCCCTCCTCATTGAGATACTTTCTTATTCAAGTAAACAATACGTCGGTGAAAGTAATAGGCGTGTAGTAATTTCAAATCAATTGGACAGAATGGATTATGTTGAACATCATGGATTATTATGGCCAGCAAAGGGCCCTTTGTGGTGGAAGCTTGGGCCCCCCTGAAAAATCTGGGATGGGCATTTTCCCACCCCTGACCCCCCCAAATGGTGCCTCTTCTATATCCTACGGAAACCTATATGAATTGACAATGCAATACCTAGATCCATATTCCAAAATATCTCAAAATAGTTTAACCGAGTAAATGTTTATAAAAACTCATGGTATAACTGTATTGAATTTGTTTGCCACTCAAAGCTGCGTGTATTTCCGAATTTGCATATCAAGTTTAGAGTGTACCTTTACCGAAACACTGGAGGAGTATAGTATTAATCTGGCTAAATCAATTTGAAACCTATTGGGAAATTATATTGGGAAGTTACATTGTGTCGAAAATGTGACTCTGACTTTGCATATCAAGATGAATACAAGTTGTATCCTTACCAGCTGCCGCAACTTGTCATTAACGATGGTTAACTATACGTGGAAGAAGAAATCAAAAGGACACAGAGTTTGTATATACAATTTTTATTAATAAATAAATGCACAAAGAATTTTAAAAGCATTTCATTCTTAGGGTACTGAAATTTATATTATACAGGTAGGAAACAGTGTTTTCAGCTAAAAAACCGTACAATCGAGGATTGTGACCATAAATGCCGAGAAATTCAGTGTAAGCATATCCAGGAAATAAAAAAAGAATAATAGTGCTTGAAACCCACAGCTTTTTGTTGATACATATCGTACTCGCTTCCGATTTTGAATATAGATTTTTAACTTTACTCACAAAATTTTCAAATATTAGGTGTTTAGATAGCATACGATAGGTCAAAAGGATCGAAAAATTCAATCTTCTTCGCTGTTTGAAAGATGCACAGCCAATTTTCCGTCCTTATAATTACTGGGCTACTGTTAACAATTCTAAGGGTATTGTTAACACTTTCAATATGGTAGAGAAAATTAGAGAGTATGCAATATGATTTATATTTGGACATGCACGGATCCAAATTTAACACATTGATGATTTGATTTGTGTTCATGGTGCCAAGTATAATAGAACACTGCGATCTGAGAAGAAGTTATTAGAAGTTTATTATTATTATTATTCAATACAATACAATACAATACAAAATACAGTTCAAAATGGAATTACAATACACTTATTCCCCTTCGAAAGGCTGCATGACCAGTGATACAAGGGTGATATCCCCTTGTATCCCTGGCCATGGAGCCTTTTTTCGGATTATGAAGCTGCACCGGAACCAAAACGAGTCACGTAAGATCGCATCATCGTCACCTAGAAATATCGGACCATGATCATTTTTTTTACTCCCGGGGCCTTCCTGCTTGACTAACGGGCTCTAAGAAGTGATATTATGGAAAAAGCACCTGCATCTTAAAGAAGACATTCGCAATTAGGTAACATACAGGTGTGCTATACCGATTACAGGTGTGCTACAGTATTACGTAAGACCCAAGTTTGCGTAATAATGTCTTGTGGGACTAGTAGCTGCTAAAATACACCCCCTATCTGGCCATTTAAAACTAAAACCCCGTCACTACTAATATTACTCTATTCTTTCTATTCTCTTATTCTATTTGGTAGAATTGATAAAAATCTGTTAAATTTTGGTAAATTTTAGTATTTGGTAAACTATTAACTTTTTAATATTTGGTAATGTTCGAGGAGAATAATTTTTTCAATTGGTACGAAGTTAGCCAGTCAGCAAATTGAATTTGAATTTAAGGAGCATATCTGCCAAAAAAATTCCGGGGAGGATCTAAGGTTCAATTTTTTTTATATTTTTTTTTTTAATCTGGAAAGTATCACAAACTATCTAATTAGTACAAAGTATTTCTATGATTATATGTTTCTGGTCCTTTAGGGGGGGAGGGGGAGGGTAAGTTTGGTCCCTCTTCTTTATCGGCACCTTTTGGAATAATATCCACTACTTAACAAAGATGATTGCAGTTGAACTACTTTTGATCGAAAATAAATTGACGCTGAAAACAGCAATATTCTATTTCTTCAAAACAATCTTTCCGCCTTCTTGGCAATACTATCTTTTTGTGTCTTGTAGCTCTCAGAAAGCATCTACGGTATATTTTGTTTAAATATTGGTAGTTCCTGTGCCGTCGTTTGGGGGGCAAGGGGACAGTTGCTGCCCGCCCTTTAATTTTGAAAACAAAATATGTAATAGTCCATGGCCCTTGACTCTTCAGACGTGGACAACTCTTGCCCCCCAATCAAAATACTGGAGCTGCGCCACTGCGTAGTGCAACTTGAAAAAGTGAAGTTAATGTGCATCGATTTGGGCAGCCGCTTTTTAAATGATTGAAAATACTTAATTATAAAAGATTACTTACAAGAATAAAGACCTAATTATAAAAGTATATTGTTTAAGAAATTAATTACATTCCTTTTCATTTTTCCACCTAAGCTGTGATAACTTCATACTTACGTCTTTAATCTTGACAATAAAAAAATAAAAAAAGCTCAGAAAAGATGGTACGGCCGATAGAAACTAATTATAAACGAATCGTTTCCGATCTTAATTTGGAGCAGAGCCAATCAATTCTTGGAATCATTTACTAGGGTGAATGGCCTTCATATTAGCTTATAATTATGACACTTTTCGCTAATACTAAAACAAATTATAGATTATTATTGTTCTTAACTTTGTAATCAATTACATAAGACAAGATTGCTGACATGGAAGTAAAGAGCTATGTTGAAACTTGGAACAAAAATAAATTACCCTAGGTCTAGTTTAGACGTATTGGGAATGAATTCCTTCAAAAACGCGTGCAATTACCAAAAGGCCACATTTTTACCTTTCAATAAATTTGGGTAAATGTATGCAAGACTCCATAACTAACATTTGGAGAAGGTGAGCCCAATAGTTGATTTCTATTTGTATTCTTATTCCAAGTATACTAATCAATTCACCCACAAATGCTCCCCTCCCCTGCTGATGGTCACATATATAGCCCAAATAATATATTTTTCTATTTCATCGATTAATGCGTACCTAGTGCCCATGTATTAGACTGGTTGTCCTCCCAGTCTGGAATTTATCTCCGTGTGGGACTGAGAGTGAAATTTACCCAAAATACTATTTGAAATGACTTCAAAAACTGTATGACTTAAGCATAATAGCTTAATTACCAAAAAATCCTGAATAGTTCAAAGTAAGAATTGCATTGTTTTAATGTTATCTTTTTGTTTTTATAAATTTTTGTTCTATATATGGGCCCACTACTGTAATATTATTATATTATATTATATATATATATATATATATATATATATATATATATATATATATATATATATATATATATATATATATATATTATTATAGAGTGAACTGATTATTATTTTTGGAAAAAGCATTAAAATCTGCTTATTGTTTTCTTAAATGGAGAATTATGACTATACTTCTTATAATAATCATTGCTTTTTAGGAAATAACATAAATTTGTTGAATATTTTGTGTGTCCTGAATATGTTGAATAGTTACAATAACGATAAAGAATAACAGTCTTCTGTTTTTTTCGTCTTTGAAACAAAACAATACCAGGTTATATGTTTGGGAGAAGGTGAAAGTACTGTTACTTCCTATTGAGTTATATCTACTAATGATGAGACTAATCAAAGGGAAAAAAGGGACCATTTCTTCTAATCATGCATGAATTTACCAACTTTAATTTGTATATAAGATTCCTAAGATGTCAAATCCTTAGACAAATGGTGTATTATAATTTAGAGTATAATGCACTAAAGTCTATATTAAAGTCTATATATTCTAAAGTCTATATTAGACTTTAGAAAGCAAAGCTGGCCACCATGTGGCTGTTAGGCCACGGAATATGTTTTGCCTGCTGAATTTTGGTCATATTGTCACTCTAAGAAGGTAATTTTTTAGCAGCCAACTAGTTTATGCTTAGAAAGAAAACAAGAACAACTAATTTGGTTTGATTAACCGTCTATCAGTTTTTTAAGCCTAACGTCTCAATACGATCACCAAGGAAAAAGTTCATCTAGGACAAAATATGGAAGAAGGGAACCTTAAATACAGAAACAACCAATTTCTGGGTCTTGACTTTTGAATGGGAAGCACTTTTTTCTGTCAGACATTTGTTGCGTTTGGGAATCCTCCTAAGAAAAGTTTATTTAACATATCCTGCATATATGTCTACAAACAAAATGTGAGATGGCGTGCAATATGTCTTCAGAATCACAGAGGTTTCAGTTAAAGCTTTTTGAGATGTATAAATTTTGCCCTGTTCAGGCCAAAAACTGATATTTTGCGAACAAAAATAGCCGAAAAGACACATAGTTGAAGCATGTTCTCTCATGTTGCTAAAAAGAGCAACGAAATGCAAATTTATACTTAAATCAGTTATCTTGTGATATTCCCTGTATGATTTTTTGATGTGATCACCCACAGCTAAAAAATAAGACATCTGTGACTCTCCTTCACAAGACACATACGAAATTCAGTTTCGAATATGAAGGGTTCAAAAGAAAAGCTGATTACACAAAACCCGCAGAACAGGGCGCCCCTATCGCCCCTAGCGCCCCTAGCGCTCAAGTTGTTCAGTCATTGGCGCATTATTGAACTGTTTTTTTTGCTAGTTTCTTTCAGCTTAGTGTGAGACAATACAAAGATAAGTGACAGAATAGACGAAAAATATATAATTTTGGCTATATATTTGTATGTTAGGGGGTGGGGTTGGGGGTAAAGTATTTGGACAGCGTGAAGTTAGAAAACAGTTCTTACTTCATAATATGTAGAATAATTGTACCTAACACTTTAGGCATTGAAACCCATTATATTTTACCCCCACCCCCTAATGTGCACATATATAGCCCAAATTTGTTTCTAAGATATTATATTTTTATAGGATTCTATAAAAAGTATTATTTTATTAGGATTGAGTTTCTAAAGTATTATTTCATTAGGATTAAGTTCCAAAGAAACATATTTGAAGAATATTAGGCAGGGGCTGTATCATACAAGTACATGGCAAAAGATTGCAAATAAGTAAGAGACACAAATAAATGCTTCGGGTGGTAATTTAATTGTAACCGAGAGTGAATAAACAAGGTACTTAGTAAAGATTACGGAAAGATGATTTTAAGTTTTTTTATTCTTTTTTTCTTTATTTTAATTTTATCTTGACTCAACTCAGCAATACTTCTTGTATTATTATTTTGAAATTAAAAAGTCACAATAACATCAATGAAAACATCACTGCCACTGAACATTCGAATTTTCTGTCCAAAATACTTTGAACAAATTATACCTTTACTAGCAAAGAAGCTAATTGGGTGTTAAGCATAAAAATCAAGAAAACTATTGCCTATACTCTTTTGAAACAATTAAAAGATAGTCTTTCCTAGAACCAAAATTTGAAGTCGCCTTGTCCGCAAAGTCTTCAAAGAATAGAAGAAATAATTATTGTCAAGAGAAGCAGCATATCAGCCAGGTATTCATGTTGTTGGGAGTATTTCCATGCACAAAAACAGAACAATATTTGATTTTTGAGGTCCTTTCCTTTCCAAAGGATAGGAAGCATCACCAGTGCAGACAGCATAACATCTCTGCCCTTTATCTGTACTTCTGGGCACCCACCTTCTATGCTCCTTCTGTTTACTTATCTCCAGACCAGTTATCAAAGTCACAATTCTTAATCAGTTTCAATTCCAATTTCTCAATTCAAGTCTAAAATCCAACTCAATTCTAATAAAATAAAAAAGAGTCAAGCTCCTTCTGTGTACTTACCTCCAGCCCAGTTATTGAAGTCTCAATTCTAATTTTTGAACTAGATGCTTAGCTCCTTAGCGCTTTGTCAGCTCTATCTTCGTTTTTAATCAGTGTAGTGAACATGTCCAGTAAACATGTTTCTTTTGTATGAAACCGACTATTGAACTTTGTTCTTGAAGGTTTAGTTTATCTGTTATGCTTTTATTTCTATTGTCATCGTAGATGTGTTGTTTACTTTTCCTGATCTAAAAATAAGCTATGGGATTTCACACTGTTCAGTGAAAGCATATACGACATTTGTACCTGTGATCACGCTATCTGTGAATTGGCAATGGGGTGATGCACAACATTGGTCACTTTTATTAGATCTGTAAATATTCAGCGCTGAAATTTGCAAAGAATATATACGAACAGATGTAAAATTAATGTTTGTGGGGCAATTTTAAAAACGTGACTCCCTCATTTTTATTTTCAAATATCCTACCATGTAATTAGTGAAGTTCAGCCTTCTAGGGGGAGATGTGTCCCTAAAATTGCTCGCTGGATCTGCCCCTTAGAATACACATAATTAGTTGTGATCTTAGTCCTCGTTTGGTTAGTTGGTTTTGTGACATGGACTGGTTTTACAATTTTGTTCCTTGATTTTCCAGTAATTATAGAGTTGTCAGTGATTGTGTGATTGCTGATAAATGAAGGGAATGATTAGCTTTCATACAATATCAGTCTCTATCAGGTCGCCCTGGAAGCATCAGGAAATAGACACCAGATAGAGGTCTTAAAACACCAGGGACATCAAACAGGAACTACAAAGAGGTGAAATAGAGGACTGACAGGGACTGAATAAAACTAAGTTAGATCTATATTTCAAAATAAACCACAACGAACTTCAAAATAAAGGCGATATTTGCCTCCTGGATCCATATTAGGCCTGTCCATACCTGAGATGTATTAGATTTTTCTTTTAAGTTTCAAAATTCTGAATTTTTATGGTGATATTGCAGTATTGTCAGTGTTGCCATGTTCATCCGTGAAAGTGAGTGAACCAAACCAAATAGTTAAATTTGGTGGCGGCTATAACTAGAAACTGTTGGTTTTCATATAAAATTAAAATGTATTGTTTTTATTTAAATTTAATTTTGACTTCTTTTAAGACATTAACCGTTGTTTAAGTTTCATATTTTATTTTAGCTATGCTTGAAATCCTAGACTGTCTTGATTTTCCAGAAAGTATGGGCATCGCAACTTTAGGAAATCACTCAAGAAAAACCAAATTTTATTTTAAACATCCCTCGCTACTTTAAGCATGTTAGAACCAAATGCACGAACAGTGGAAGAATTTTCGTTTTTTCTTAAAATTTTTGAAATCTTATGCGCCAAGTAATAGAGCTTGGGTATTTGTTTGTACAAGCGCATTGGAGCAGATTTATTTCTTTCTTCATTTATTTATCCATAAACAGCCACTGAAAATTCTATATTTACTAATTTACTAAGTAAATATAGAAGTTACTTACTATTCTATGAATTCAGAAAAGGACAATCGATCAAGATGTATCAAGAACTATGTATTGAACTTACCAGTTGCAGAGTGTGCAATGCCACACGGTAGTACCTTTGTTCCTGAAAAGTCAAGTAGTCCACACAAAAGAAAAGATTAAACGAACAGTTATATTGATGTTTGATTTAGCAAATTTTGTGCACTAAATTTGTCATGAAATCATATTTAGTGATTTATAATGGCGCATCAGCTATTACGAAGGATGGGTAGTGGGTCATTGTACAGGCGGGGGGTCGGTGGGGGCAGACACGTAAAACCGTATTCAACGCCCAAATTCTCTAATACTCTCCACGATCATTCACATATATATAGAAAGAAATATTTAGGGGAAGGGGTAGGAGTTAATCTCTCCTCTTCCTCCCTTTAAACTGAGCCTAAATAAGGGGGCTCTGAGGCGATACCTCCCTTCATATTGCAAAAAATATTTCTGGCATTTATTTTAAACTTTGTCTAGCTAAACTAAATTTCTTCATACTTTAGAAAATTATACTCATTTGATGTGTAAGTGCACATCAATATTATAAAAGAAAAGAGGTGGGTCATTTTTTAAAGGGGGGATACCTGAAAGTGTTTATTTCAATGTCTAAGTATCATAACTGTCCTTGAACTTGCAGATGAATATAGAGTAAATTTTGAAGAAGAAGGGTGGCAAATTTTCTTATTGATTCTTGGGAACGTTTTTGGTCTATGCCTTTATTATCATTAATGGGGGAGGGTAATAATACCCCACAGATTGTGACAATCTTTTTCTATGGATTATAAAATATCACATTTACTTGCCTACCGGCACAGAGGTAGGAAGGGTGAGTATAGACATCTTAAGCCTCACCAGTAATATTTTGGGGAAGTGAAAGGGTGACAAGTGATACCGAGAGGTTGGTTTTTACAAATTTCAAACGGTAATTCGTCTCTTTTCCTGTTTAAATGCAATGTTTCAACGTACTTAAACATCTGTATGCAATGAGCTGTATCAAACACTTCGTGGTAACGAACTGTAGTAAGGAGCGAACCGGCTCAATAGTAAGCAAAACTCTAAAAAAAATAATTTTGATGCTAAGAGATACATCAAAAGAATTGGATTTTTATTCTGATTTTAAATATATAAGTTTAATCAAATTTAGTCTTTGTTATCAAAAGTTACGAGCCTGAGAAAATTTTCCTTATTTTGGAAAATAGGGGGAAACAACCCTTTATAGGTCATGGAATCTTAACAAAAATCCCAATATCGCATTCAACGTATCAGAGAACCCTATAAAGAAAATTCCAAGCTCCTATCTACAAAAATGTGGAATTTCGTATTTTTTGCCAGAAGACAGATCACATGTGCGTGTTTTTTTTTGTTTGTTTTTTTTTGTTTTTTTTCTTCTTCCTTTTCCCCAGGGGTCATCGTACCGACCAAATGGTCCTAGAATATCGCAAGAGGGCTCATTCTAACGGAAATGAAAAGCTATAGTGCCCTTTTTAAGTGACCAAAAACTGGAAGGCACCTAGGCCCCCTCCCACGTTAATTTTTTTCCCAAAGTGAACGGATCAAATCTTTAAGATAGCTATTTTATTCCGCATAGTCGAAAACCGTAAAACTATATCTTTAAGGATGACTTACTCCCCCACAGTCCCTGGGGGAGGGGCTGCAAGTTACAAACTTTGACCATTGTTTACATACAGTAATGGTTATTGGGAAGTGTACAGACGTTTTCAGGGGATTTTTTTGGTTTGGGGGGTGGGGCTGAGGGGAGGGGGATATGTGTGAGGGTCTTTCCTGGGAGAAATATGTCATTGGGGAAGAGAAATTCGATGAAAAGGGCGTAGGATTTTCTAGAATTACTATAAAAAAAAAAACAATGAAAAAATAAACATGAAAAAGTTTTTTCAATTGAAAGTAAGAAGTAACATTATAACTTAAAACGAACAGAGAAAATTGCGCATATGAGGGGCTCGAAAAATACTTTAGCATAAAAAGCAAGGTATTTAGGAGGAGGTAAATACCTCGCTAAAGTATTTGTAGTAATTTCAACTACTCATTCTACGGCCTTTCTGATTCAGGGATCATTCTTAAAGAATTGAGACAAAACTTAAGATTTAGTGTAAAAGTCGAGGTATTAACGAGGGGACAAACCCAAAATATACATAATAAAAATATAAGAATATAGAAGTTTGTTTCGTAATTTAATTCTTAAGTTACGTATATTTTTCACTAACAAAACGTTCGTTAAAAATTAAAAGTTCTAGTTACCTTTTCAAGTAACCGAAAAATTGGAGGGCAACTATGTCTCCTTCCCAACCTTGTATTTCTCGAAATTGTCTGATCAAAATTAAGAGAAAGCAATTTAGCCAAAAAAAAATTAATATGCATATTTCATATTAATAATTTATGCACGGAGAGCCAAAATCAAACATGCATTAATTCAAAATCGTTCAGAAATTAAATAAAAAAAACTAGTTTTTTTAAACTGAAAGTAAGGAGCGACATTGAAACTTTAAACAAACAGAAATTACTCCATTTACAAAATGAGTCGTTTCCTCCGCAATCCCTCACTCTTTACTCTAAAGTTTGACTCTTTGCCACAATTCTACTTTTTAAAACAATTGAAAATTTAGCGTAAAGAGCGAGGGATTACGGAGGGGACAACTCATTTCATATACGGAGTAATTTCTGTTCGTTTTAAGTTTCGATGTCGCTCCATACTTTCAGTTAAAAAAAACCTTTTTTTTATTTAGTTTAAACATTAGAGAAGCCTATTGTAAAGGTTGCGCTGGCTTTAGCCGAGTATAAGATGAAAGGAGATGCAGAATCTCAATCCATATGAGCAACAATCCGTCTTCTCGCCCAACCAATAGCTTGCAGTGAAAACACCATTAAGGTCTTATTCAACAAAACTGCTGTTTATTGACAATGTTGACTAAATATTCCAATTTTGTCCAAATTTTTAGTTACAATCCAACATTTTCATTCTTAAGCAATGGGATGTTACTAATCAACTTAAAACCTTTGATTTATAATGTTTATCAGTAGAAAATCGGGGCTTTGGGGCTGGTACCCCGATCATATTTTGGTTAGGCCTGGACGTGATTTGGTAAACAACCAGAAATTGAATATTTTTTTTTCAAAACTAAGGACTAACATTAAAACTTGATAAGAGCAGAAATTACTTCGGATATGAGGGGGGCTGTCCCTCCTCAACCACTCGCTCTTTATATTAAAGTTTTTCTCCCAATTCTTTGAGAATGAGTGCAAAAACATGAGGGTAGTTGAATTGGAACAAAAAGGTTTTTTAAATCACTAAAAAATGTTATCGTAACGAGCAAGAGTGTAGAGAGGGGACGCATCCCTCAAATAGGAACTAGTTTTTTCGTTATAAGACATCTTTTGTCACTTTTACAAATTGAAAAATATAAAAAATTTCTATAAAGACCTACATGTTTTTCAAATTGTCGTCTAAGAGTTAATGGAACTTTAATTTGACTAAATCGGCACATTTTTATTATTTGTTTTAGTAAATCTCTTTTTAAATACAAATATCCCAACTATGTGAAAATATAAATTTTCAATCTGACGCCTTATCTTTACCCAATAGACACAATAAGATATGTTTTTTTGGAAGTGACTTTAAACTACTATCACTACTAATACTCATTACAGCAAAAAATTATCTGTGGTCAAAAAAATAATGCGAATCCATGTCAGTTTTTCAGCTGTAAGGCTCTCAAGGTTAAACACTTTCTCTCAGGAGAGAAAACCTAGCTATCGGCAGGTCTAAACCTCAATCCCCCGAATTCTCAGTTGCAGTTTTATCCACTGCACTACCACATACATTTCTTATACCAAAAAAAAACAAAAAAAAACTATGGGATGATTACTGCGAGTCACTCTGCTTTTAACCCAATTTAAGACCACTGTGGGGTGTCACGTTACGTTGTTCCGAGGGGAGACTTTGGCTCATCATCTTGAATCTCAAAATCCCAATTTACGAACAATACTTTGAAGGACCAATAAACACCTTTCAATATCATCCTTTAGAGAATCAGTGACCGAAATCCCATTTCTGAGTGAATCTATACCCCAAAAGCTCCGAAAACTGGTGCGCATGATCATCGTTATTGGACATTTACGATCCCAGACTCTCCTAAAGTACGACCAGCAAATTACAATATAATGCGCATCTTCATTTGTTGGCATTTACTATTAGTATTTCAATATACTTTTAACATTTAACCTTTTCCCCGTTCTCGAAATAGAATCCACCTTGTATTCCTGATTGAAGTCTAACCTTAATACCCACTTCGCTCTTGCTCATCTCCTAGGACAACCTTCAATTTTCTTCCTTAGTTTCGTTGAAATTCGTTCGTGCAGAAAAAGGTTAACATTTGAACTTTCATTGGTATTGTGGTTAATTTTAAACTTCGTAAACCACAGAAAATCTAACAGCCTGTGGTTCACTTCCTTATTTTAGTTAGTTTTAAGGAATGAGAAAAAGAAATACGAAGAGATGAAACAGTTCGTGGTATTTGGCCTTTATATCGTTTCTTTGTAGAACTTGTCTCGTTTTAAAAATAAGTTGAAATTTTTCTTTGGAATTTTACACATAGATAAACAAAAAGTTTCGTCTCGACGCACGGATTTTCTAAAGAATCAAGCTTTTATCTGTCTCTGGCCAGAGAGATTGACTAAAAATTTGTCAGTTTTCTGTGTGATCCATTAGAGGTGTTTTGAATTTCTTATCAGATATGTCAAAAAAAGCCAAGGTAATATTTTTTTCCAGTTATGATAGTTTATTGCAATAATTTTATTAGATGTTTCGCTTTGTTTTTCTATCTATTCTTTTGTGTGTTCCTTTTTTGTTATTCTTTAGGACAAAATAACAAAACCGAAAGCTAAATAAATTATTTTTCTTTGCACCATAATAATTAGATATATTTTTTTCAAAATCGCCTTGAAAAGTATGTGCTAATCCATATTTTTCACCTAAATACCTCTATGGTCCTGGGTGAATAATTTGGGGAACAATCAAGATGTTAATTTTACATGAACTGGGAAACCATTTAAGGGAAGATCCAGGGTTGCCCCATCCCTGCTTTTCAAAGGCTAAATGTAAAATAAAGCAATAGAAATTATAGTAAATTCAGGCAAATAATATGTCGGAGAGGGGTCTCCCCCATTTTTGATACGGTCCTATTTTGAGATAGATTTTTTGACAGTTTTAGTTGGGGCACTGCTATTAAATATGTGTCTTTAAATCAACACATTGAAAGGCCAAAAATCGAACTTTCGAACTTTCGAACGCGCTGCTAATAAACTTTTAGGCCTATCTTTACACTAGCACACTGTAGGCCCAAAAAAATCGAACTTTTGAACTTTCGAGTGCACTTCTAATAAATATGTGTCTTTAAATTAGATAAATCACATATATTGAAATCAGCATAAAAAGCAAAATCTTTCGATGCACAGTTTTTATCAAGTCTATGTTTTTTACAGGGGGGGGGGTTAAGGGGGGAGGATCTTCCGCCTTATTGCCGCCATTAAATTAGATAAATTACATATATTTGAAATCAGCATTAAAAGCAAAATCTTTCGATACACAGTTTTATCAAGTCTATGTTTTTTCCAGGTAGGGGTTAAGGGGGGAGGATCTTCCACCTTGTTGCCACCATTAAATTAGATAAATTACACATATTTGAAATCAGTATTAAAAGCAAAATATTTGGATGCAGAGATGTTGTTATGACAAAGACCACACTGCCTTTCCATAATACAAATACGGAAAAGAGAATAATGAGGACTTTTTTCCCAAGACAGTGAACGAACAGCACCTATTTGAATATTTCGGCCCTATATCTAAGGGCCGTCTTCGGCAAAGAAAATAATAAATAATAACATACTTACAATAAAAGTTTTTGGTTAAAAATCAATTTTTTAAAATAGCCTTGGCATCATTACTTCTTAACAAAAAGTTCAGCCAAGCCTGTTTGATAAAAGCTAACATTTTACAAGCTAATAATGTTCATTCATTTCACTTACTGTATTTATTAAAAATTGAAATAAATTCTTATTGCGACATTTCACGAAACAATTCGAATTAGCAATGACCTAGGAATCAAACAAACTGTCGGTGAGGCAATCGAAATCAAACGAAACTTAATAATAATACATCCCTAAATAGAGACTTAGGTGAATACACACTCAACCCTATGTACACAAAATTAATTATAGAAAATAATCTAATTCAAAATAAAACAAACATAGGAACGAATAAAAACAAGTCCAATCCCAAAAGAACTACAAGATTAGCTGCAGAGAAGGCAAATATCGCAATAAGAAATTATTCCAGTTTTTAATAAATACAATTAGTGAAATGAATGAACATTATTAGCTTGTAAAGTGTTAGCTTTTATCAAACAGTCTTGACTGAACTTTTCGTTAAGAAGTAATGATGCCAAGGCTATTTTAAAAAATGGATTTTTAACCGAGAACTTTTATTGTAAGTGTGTTATTATTTATTATTTTCTTTGCTGAAGACGGCCCTTAGATATAGGGCCGAAATATTCAAATAGGTGTTGTTCGTTCACTGTCTTCGGAAAAAGGTCCTCATTATTCTCTCTTCTGTATTTGTAGAGATGTTATCAAGTCTATGTTTTTTCCAGTGGGAGTGGGGGTTAAGGGGGAGGATCTTACGCCTTATTCCCGCCATCAATTTAAATAAAATTACATATATTTGAAATCAGCATTAAACAAAAAGTATTTCGGTGCACAGTTGTTATCAAGTCTATGTTTTTTCCAGTGGGGGGAGGGGAGTAAGGGGGAGAATATTATGCCCAATTCTCACCATTAAGTGAAATGAATTATACATTTGTGAAATAAGCATAAAAAGGAAAAAATTTCGATGCACAATTTTTATCAAGTCTATGTTTTTTTTCAGATTTTCTTTGTTTTGACGAAGGGTTTTCTTACCAGACGAAGGTGTTCTGGTGTCAATTAATGGTTAGTACACATTCCTAGAATTTGGAAAATATCATTTCTGGGTGTTTTCAATAAAAATGGCTTTTTATGGTATTTTCATTGAAAAAAAAAGCTTCCCCCTTCCCCTCAAATTTTAAATATATTTATTTTGCCCCTCCTCCTGTGTTTTTGTGAATTAACGCCTCTACACGTGTTACCCTGATAAATTTGGGTTTGGTTATATTTTCGCTACTTTTAGGGATTTTTAAGTTTTGCCAGCTTTAAATAAATTATCAAAGACTAATCATAAATGATTGGAACATATTCAGCAACGCTTAAAGCACCAAGGTTGTAGAAAAAACATCTTTTGTCTTCTGGGTCCACATTAGGTCTGTTCATACCTAAAAACTGCCTTTATTTTTTACATTTCCTATTGTTTACTTCAAACCTACGAAGTTATGGGGGCAATACCAAATTTCACCGATGTTATCACTCTGAGACGTAAAAGCGAGTAAGCACGACTAATTGGTTAAATTGAAAGCGCATTTCTTCCAAAAACAAATCAGCAATCAACTATCCCTTGATTCTTAAAGACAAATACACCTTCAAGGAAAAGCTACACCTCCTGAGTTTTTACCCAAATTTCCTTTTTTCAAACAATTCGTGGTAACGAACTGTAGGTAAGGATTAATGTGGCTCAATAATAACCGAAACTCTAAGAAGCAGAATCTCGATAATACTATGTGACATTAAAAGGATCGAACTTTGATAACTGCTCAAAATATGCAAATTTTATCAAATTTAATGTTACCCATCAAAAGTTACGAGCCTGCGGAAATTTGCCCAATTTTCGATAAAAGGAGACACCCCCCCCCCAAAAAAAAAAAACCATCAAGTGATCTTAATAAAAATCACACCATCAGATTCAGTATACCACAGAACTTCAGTGTAGAGGTTTCAAGCTCCAATATACAAAAATCTGGAATTTGCTTTTTTCTTTGCCTGAAGAAAAATCACGGATACGTGTTTATTAATATTTTTTCTCAGGGCTGATCTTATCGAACAAGTGATCGTAAAAGATAGGAAGAGAGATCATTTGATCAGAAATCGAAAGTTCTATTACCCTTTTTAAGTGAACACAAATATTAGACGGCAGATAGCCCCCTTCCCCAACACTTTCATCCTAGTCCCCTAGTCTCGCTCAAGCTCATTTTTCCTTTAAGTTGACCGATCAAAATTTTTTAGATAGCCGTTTTTTCTGCATAGTTGAAAAATCTAATAGCTGTGTCTTTGAGGATGATTTGATACCACAAATTCCCTCAGAGATGGGCTGCAGGCTGTGAGCTTTGCCCACTGTTTACATATATATTGGGTTATTGGTAAGTATAAAGACGTTTTTCGGGGAGATTTTTGGAGTGGAAGGGAGGAAGGTTAGGTGTGAAGATTATAACTACTAACAACCCACCGCAGCACCAAGTCGCCTGAGGCCAACACTGCCCCGTGCGCTGATCCTCTAACCCAATTATTCAAAGCTTTCTTGTATATTCCAGTTATTCAAAGCTTTCCTCTTTACACCCTCCCAGGAAGTTATTATTTCTCTGAAATCTTTCTATACGACATTCTGCCACCGCAACCGCGGACAACCTGCTTTCCGTTTATCCCTAGACGGTTTGTTGAAGAGGAAAATCTTTGGAAATCTGCCATCCTTCATCCAAAGAACGTGCCCTAGCCATCTCAACCCTTCTTTCATTATAGCCCTGGAATGCAGGATTAAACCAAACTTCTTGTAGAGTCTACTGTTTGAAATGTGGTACGGTCAGCTGGGTACCTAAAACAAGCCGTAGACATTATCTCTGGAAAACATCTAGCAAATCTTTCATCCGTTTCTGGGAGTGCCAATGCTTCAGAGCTATATTTGACCACTGTCATAGCTGTAGCATCCCATATTTTAATCTTTGTTTGTAGACTAAATTCCTAATCTACTAAACTTTTTTCAACCGTGAATAAAAACCTGAGCCTCGGCAATTGTACTTCTAATATCTTTAGTGCTCCCACCGTCTTTACTAATAATACTACCAAGGTGATACTACCAATCTTTTCGTTACCCAATACTACCTTTTCATCTTCACTTATTACTAGCCTTAGTGACTTAGTCTTATTGAATGGGTAAAATTATGTAAATATATTACTACTACTAACAACTCACCGTAGCAACAAGCCACCTTAGTCCAACACAGAAACGCAAGCTCATCCTCTATATCAACCTGTTCAAAGCCTACCTCATCACATCCTCCCAAGAAGTTCCCATTCCTTTAAATCTTTCTTTACAACATCCTCTCACCTCTAAAGCGGTAAACCTTTTCCCGTTTAGCCCTAGACGGTTGGCCGAAAAGCACAATCTTTGGCAATCTGTCATCCTTCATCTGCAGAATGCGTCCTAGCCATCTTAATCTTTCTCTCATTATAACCCTATAAAGGGGATTGAACCCCACTCTTCGCACAGCCTACTGTTAGTAAGGCACCAAAGGCCGCATCCAGGGGGTGTTAGGGGTTTGAACCGTCCCCCTCGCCCACAAAGTGTGTCCAACTCGTAAAAATTTAAAGAACATGAAAATAAACAATTTTTTATACAGTTTTTAAGCTTTATTTCATCCCCCCCCAAAAAAACCTTTTTGAAAGCCCCTCTCTTGTGGCACCAAGGGTGAAACTTGCACAACCAAATTTCCTTCATCATTTGTAACCACAGAAGTGAAATCACAGAAAATACCAGTTTTCGGGTATAAGTACGCCTAAGAATCGTTCAGGTGCCAAAATATGTTTTCATTTCATGTGCTTGGTACATTAAGATATAGATTTGTGTAAGTTTCCTCTTAATGCAGTTTTCAGCTTCGCTGTCCCAGATACGCTAACTCAAAAGAACGCCAGGTTCATTTACAACTTTATTTTTTTTTTTTAAACTCAAGTACAATATTTTTTTTCTTTTTTTTCTGTTCTTAGCTTCCGTTACTACTAGAGTAACTAGACTGTCATTAAGCTATAAAAATGGTATCTATCAACTGTTGCTTTATGCAGTCAGTTGTTCAATAACAATCTAAATTTACAAGATCTTTATCTAGAAACGCTTTTCTATCTAGAAACAATTTGATAGTGTCAAATAAGGAGTAGCTCACTTACAAAATAAGTGTACGAGAGGTGGCGAGTGTCATGTGTGATTGAAGCCTTGCGTGGCTTTAAGTGTGGTGTGTGTTCCGTAAAGAGGCGTTGCTTCAATCGCATGTCTTGCGTGATCCAACAACAGATACATGAATATGTAAAGCATATGGCAGAAAGTGGGTAGCCCCTCGGTGTACTCTGTAATCTCTTGACCGATACTTTTGATCAGTAAAATTAAACGTTTAAATTATTCTCTTAATTGTAATGTTGTCAAGGATCCAGTACATATTTGTTTCAGTTAAACAAATAATAAGTTTCCTTATTGACGATAAAAAATAAATTAGAATTAAGAGGACCTGAAACCTGCCCGAATAATATGGAAGCTAATATTCTCCTCTATCCTTGCTGAAATTAAAAATATATGGACATGACAGGGAGGGGGATGGACCGCTTGCCTGGGTAGGGAATTTAAAGTGCCGAAACCCTATAGGCAAGCGTTTATTCTCCTGATGAGCCCTTGTGTTGGGTGGTTGCCTCTGAATTATTTGTCCTTTTTTTACTGTTTTTAATATCTGGCAAATGAGACTTGTGTTTACTTACGACACGACTGCCTGTCCATGGATTATTCTTTATGGTTGATTGTGTATGGCTATGCTGTTTGACCTATGTGATTGCATGGATGAGGAGGGTTAAGGCCTAATTCAAGTACTGATTTATATTAATTACAAATGAAGGAAAACAGTCTTTCTTTTTCTCCTTCTGTATTCCTTTTTTAATGTGTTTTTGCTGTTGCATTGGTGATCTCTTTTTTCATTATATATATATATATATATATATATATATATATATATATATATATATATATATATATATATATATATATATATGTATATATTCAAACTATATTCCTGTGGCTTTTTTTTTGTGTATTTAGTCTCTCCCCGAACATCAGGCCCCCTTGAAATAATTTCATGGGAAATTGCCTGCTAAATGACATGATGGACATAATGATTTGACTTCCTCAGTAAAGGAGCTTGGACAATATACTTTTTGTAATCATTTCTGTATTTTTCGTGTTTTAATACGGCACCTAAGCTAAACGTGTTTTTGGTGATTTAACTACTCGTAACATGGATAGACAGCTGTGTCTTAAGATAATTAAATAAAAAACAAGTTTTTTTTTAACTGAAAGTAAGGAGTGACATTAAAACTTAAAACGAACAGAAATTACTCTGTATATAAAAGGGGTTTTTCCCTCCTCAACGCCCCACTCTTTACGCTAAAGTTTTCTTTCTCTAAATACTCTTTCCCTCAAATCTACTTTTTAAAACAGTAAAAATACTTTAGCGTATAATAGTGGGGCGTTGAGGAGGGAAAAGCCGTTTTTTATTGAATTGACTACCTGCTTTCTTTAGGGTTGAATACGTCATCATCCAGCATTACTGTCTCTGAAACTGGAGAGCACATTATATGGTATTTTGACAATTTAAAATTGATTGGCTATCTTGGAATTTTCACTCGATGGCTTTCTGGGTCAAAGTTGTGGTTTAACAGTACAAAACGTCAAAAACTGTCCTTTTTCTCTAGCAAAATCTTTTTGCTACTTTTGAAGGGTACTAGAACAATTTTCGTTCGAATATGCCTTTGTCCGGTTTTATAAAACCATTGGTTCGTTACGATCACCTCTGGGAAGAGAAAAAAACATGCATCTGCAATCTCTTTTCTTAGGAAAACTCAAAACCCACATTTTTGCAGATAGGAGCTTGAAAAGTTTGGAATAGGGCTCTCTTATATGTTGAATTTAATGGTATAATTTTTATTAGCTCATTAATTGGTGTGTTTTTTTTCACCCCTTCATTTGACGTTTTCTCAGGCTCGTAATTCCTGGTGGGTAGACTCAAACTTCAAACATTAAAGCGCAACAGTGCTGCCTAAGAAAGGAGTAATGTGGAAACAGTGTATTATTTTTTTATTTTGTTTTTCTTGGGGTTTTAGACCAGGGCAGAAACTTAAAAAAGGGTTCATTTGATTGAATATCAAAAAGGCTACTGCCCTTTTTAATAGTCGAAAGTGATTAGAGCGCAGCTAACGCACCTCCCCCGTCCACTATTGGCCCAGAAACATCCAATCAAAAATTTGAGAAAGCCATTTTTTTCAACGTAGTTGAAAGGTCCAGAAATTATGTCTTTGAGTATAACAACCCTCCAACAGCCCTCATGGAAAGGGTTGTAAGTTTTACCCTCGAAGCATACAAGGCTTATATAGAAAGGGCGATCGTATAAACTTCGGAGAGGCTAATTGGATTGGTAATCAGAGTTCCAGTGCCCTTTTTAAGATTCAGAGTGATCGGAGGGTGGATATCCCCCCTAATATTTCTTACGACATGCTCCTACTCTCTTACTGGAACCGTGCACGACTCGCTTTCTGTTTAGCCCTAGACGGTTGGCTGAAAAGGAAAATTTCTAGCAATCTGTCGTTATTCATCTGCAGAACGTGCCCTAGCCATCTGAAAATTTCTTTCATTATAGCCCGAAACGCAGGATTGAACCGTACTTTTCGTAGAGTCTACTGCTTGGTTTACGTTCAGTCAGCGGGGTACCTAGAACAACCCGTAGGCTCTCTGGAAAACATGTAACAAATCCTTCATCCACTTTTCGGAGCGCCCATGCTTCAGAAACATGTTTGACCATAGTCATAACTGTAGCATCCAATATTCGAATCTTGGTTTGCAGGGTTATCTTCCTATTCTTCTAAACTTTTTTCAACTGTGAAACAAAAACCTGAGCCTCGGCAATTGTACTTTTAATATCTTCACTACTTCCACTGTTGTTATTAATAACACTAGCGAGGTGATATTACCAACCTTTTCTTTACCCAATGTCACCTTTTCATATTCACTTATTCCTACCCTTAGTCCTTTAGTCTGATTGAATGAGTAATATTATGAAAAAATATGACCACTAGCAACAAGTCACCACTGCACCAAGCCACCTGAGGCCAAAACAGCTTCACACACTCATCCTCTATATCAATATGTTAAAAGCCCACCTCATCCCACCCTCCCAAGAAGTTCCCATTACCTTCAAATTTTTCTTTGCGACATCCTCCCAAGTCAATCGTGATCAACCTACTTTCTGTTTAGCCCTAGAAATTTGGCTGAAAAGAATAATCCTTGGCAATCTGTCATCCTTCATCCGTAGAATATGTCATGACCATCTTAATCTTTCTCTCATTACAGTCCTAGACAGCGGGATTGAACCACACTTTTCGCAGAACCTACTGTTAGCCAGATACCCAAGTCCGTATCCAGGGGGTGTTAGGGGTTTGAACCCTCCCACCAAAGAAATTGTCCGAATCGTAAAAATTTAACGAAGATGAAAATAAACCATTTTTAAAATTAGGTTTTTAAAAGTTTTTTAGTAAATCCCCGCAAAAAAAACTTTTGTAAGCCCCTCCCTTGCGGAGGCTTTTGTGGTACCAAGGATTAAACTTACACAACCAGATTTCATTCATCATTTATAACCACAAAAGTGAAATCGTAGAAAATACCGGTTTTAAGGCATAAATACGCCTAAGATGGATTCAGGGGCCGAAACGTGTTTTCATTTCAGGTGTTTTGTATCTTAAGATATAAAGAGCTGTGTAAGTTTCCACTTTCCAGTTTGCAGTTTCACTGGTACTTTAACTCGAAAAAAAACCAGGTTCATTTAGAAATTTTAAGTCTTTTTTTTCAAA
The DNA here is from genome assembly GCF_032884065.1 of Artemia franciscana. Lineage (NCBI taxonomy): Eukaryota > Metazoa > Arthropoda > Branchiopoda > Anostraca > Artemiidae > Artemia > Artemia franciscana. Next base: position 12,568,304 of record NC_088870.1, on the reverse strand, counting down.
CTTCAGTATCATAATTTTTTTTTCTGTTCTTAGCTTCCGTTACTACTAGAATAACTAGACTGCTTTATGTAGTCAGTTGTTCAATAATAATCTAAATTTACAAGATCTTTATCTAGAGACACTTTGCTATCGAAAAACAATTTGATAGTGTCAAACAAGGAGTAGCTAACTTACAAAATAAGTGTACGGTAGGTGGCGAGTGAGGTGCGTGACTGAAGTCTTGCCTTGCGTTAAATATGATTTTTGGTCATGATTTTTTGGATGGCTATTAAATAAAAAACAAGTTTTTTTCAACTGAAAGCAAGGAGCAACATTAAACTTAAAACGAACAGACATTTTTCCGTACATGACGGTGGTTGCCCTCTCCTCAATCTCTCACTCTTCACGCTTAAGTTTTTTAGTACTTTTATAAAAAACTTCATATTCTAATTAAGTGGCCCGTGTATTTCAGGAGTCTTTTTTGAAGAATTGGAACAAAAAGTCAAATTTTAGTAGAAAGAACTTAATAGAACTTAAAACAACTTAAAGAACTTTAATAGAAAGGTATTTGGTATGGGGCAACTAACATCACATACAGAACAATATATGTTTGTTTTAAGTTTTATTATTTGTCCTCGCTTTTAGTTGAATTTTTTTTATTTAATTTATGGTCGTTTTCCAACAATACCGGGAAACCTGGTTCCCCTCCATAGGAAATTCCCTATCCCCACGAAAGATTCCTCCATGAAAACTTCCTTCCATATAAAATGTCACCCTTCCGGATAATCCCATTCTCGCTAAATATTCCCTCCGGAAAGCTTTTACGGACGACTCCGCCTGAAATATTATCCTTGGCATTCTTTCATTTGAAAAAAAGAGTTTAATTTATGATCATTTTTAAATCAAGGCATAAATCATACCTCTGCGGAAAATACACCCTTCATGAAGAATTTCTCCCACGGAAAATTTCCCCCACGAAGAAATCTTCCAGACAACTTCAACCCTTCTGAAAATTTCCCTCGAAAATTCGCCTGGAATTTCTTCACTTGTAATATTGAGTCGGCAGAGAGAAAGTAAGACAAATAAAAAGAATTTGTATAGAAATTCAGATAAATTCCACCATTGTAGGATATTTCTTCGAAAGTTAAACCCTGGAAAATCCCTCCCCACAGTAAATTCTCCCCGTAGAAAGTCACCATCAGTATCTGGCACGTACGCAGGGGGGGGCCTTCGAGCCCGCCCCCCCTGAAATTTTTCGAAATGTTTAATTTCCCCATGGTTTCTTGGGATTTCTGGCAAAAGTAGGAAATCTTTTAAGAATCTAGATACATGTATGAAGCTTTTTTTTGGATTTTACAGCATGCAATTATCTGATCAAGTCACTGCCCAATTATTAACCCATTTTCTGTCTAACTTTTTACCCTCTTTGAAGTAATTAGCGATTGTACTGTTATTTTGTTTTGTAAAAAGAGTTTGCTTTCCACAGCAAAATAGAATTATCCTTGATATTATGGCGTTTTCAGGATAAAGTACAGCTTTTAATGGATTAATTTAGGAAACTATCATTTTTCATTAAAATTGACGTTTTTGCAATAGAAGAACTACCCCCACAGCACCCATATTGCACTATAACCCTAAAATTTCCCTTTCAATCGGATATAATAGATTAATCACTGGTTCTAAATCACTATGAACATAACCTGAGTCTAAAAGGTACTTTTGAGGCCTTAGTCTCCTTCCCCCATCTGCTACAATACTACTGATTAAAGTTAATCTGTATTTTCTGATATACGTGCTTTTTGCATTTATTTAGTTACTAAAAAAAAGTGCTACTTTATATCTGCTGTTTCGAAGGTTTCGGCCCCCCCCCCCGAAATAAATTCCTGCATACGTGCCTGATCAGCATAAATCCCCCTCTTCCGAAAAATATATGTATGCTTCGCAATAACAAATACTTTTTGTAAACAATGGACAAATTTCAGCTAATTAAAGACCTTTCCATTGGGGGCTGTGAGGGTCTTGCTATCCCCAAAGGCACAGTTATTAGACCTTTCAACCATGCTGAACAAAATGGCTGTCTCAAAATTTTGATAGGACGACTTCAGTGAAAAGATGGTTGGGAAGGGGGTTAGTTGCCCTTCAGTCTTATCGATCACTTAAAAAAAAGGCACAAGAACTTCCATTTCTGTTGGAATGAGCATTCTTCCGATGTTCTAGGACCATTGATTTAACATGATTATCCTTGGGGGAAAAATAAGCACGTATCTGTGATCTTTCTTCAAGCAAAAAATACAAAATTCCACCTTCTTGCACATGGGAGATAGAAACCTCTACAGTAGGGTTCTCTGGTACGCTGGATTCAATGGTGCGATTTTCATCAAGATCCCCCCCCCCCCGCCCCGTTCGATAATCAGGAACATTTTCTCAGGTTTATAGCTTTTCATGGGTGATTCTAAACTCAATGGATCGTAAATAATCAGAATCAGCATAAAATGTAAATCCTTCTGATGTATCAATTAATATCAAAATTCCGTTCTTTAGAGTTTTGGTTATTATTCAGCCTAGTGGCTCCTTACTTCTTTTCGTTACCACGAAGTGTTTCATATGTTTGCAAAATAGTGACTCTGTTGGCTCTGCACTCCTATACGAATTAAATAAAAAAAAAACAAGTTTTTTTTTTAAGTTCTAGTTGCCTTTTTAAGTAACCAAAAAATCGGAGGGCAATTAGGCTTCCTCTACCGCTTCTTTTTTCTCAAAACCGTTCGATCAAAACTATGAGAATGCCATTTAGCCAAAAAAAAATAAATATGCAAATTTCGTTTTAATTATTCCTCTGCGGAGAGCCAAAATTAAGACATGCATTGATTCAAAAACGTTCAGAAATTAAATAAAAAAAACAAGTTTTTTTTAACTGAAAGTAAGGACCGACATTAAAACTTAAAACGAACAGAAATTATTTCGTATATGAAAGGGGCTGCTCCTCATCAACGCCCCGCTCTTTACGCTAAAGTTTGACTCTTTCTCTCAACTCTTCTTTTTAAAACAGTAAAAAACTTTAGCGTAAAGAGCGGGGCGTTGATGAGGAGTTAGCCCCTTTCATATACGAAATAATTTCTGTTATATTAAGACTAAACTTGATAAAACTTATATATCTAAAATCAGCATTAAAATGCGATTCTTTTGATGTAACTATTGGTATCAAAATTCCATTTTTTAGAGTTTTGGTTACTATTGAGCCGGGTCGTTTCTTACTACAGTTCGTTACCACGAATTGTTTGATTCAGACACACACAGCGGTCAGTATTATCGCAATTCATTTTATAGTTACATCATTCTGTCAAGTATATAAAATTTTATGATAGCCAGGTCCTGTATTTTATCTATTTGTAATATGCTTTGCTGATATATTTTTGAGAAGCTGGACTAAAAGATGAATTTAGTTTTGTGCATAAACTCTTTTTTTTAAATATAGCACTCTGATCCACAAATGTTGTTCAATAATGTAATTAACTGCTTTATCAATTTCACATATCTTAAAAAACTTGAGCTCCAATTCAAAAAACTAATATTTTGTTTTGATTATCATTATCAAATACATTATAAGCAGAACCAAAAGCTACGGTTCCAAAACCACTGCTGACCACTGAATCACTTTAAAAATGTGGAGTGCGGTCTGAAAAAATTCCTACAAATGCTTACTCATGGTTTTTTCTAGTCAAGAACCACCCAAAGTAAAAAACTACCCAAAGCTCTGCCTCCTCCAATTTCTTTGTTACTGACACTTGCCCCCCCCCCCCAAAAAAAAAAGAAGAAAAAAAATGAAGTGGAATATAAATATATTTACTTGTCGTCTTAGATAAGTAGAGACTAACTAAATTTAGATTTTGGTCCCCTTCCTCCTACGGCGGAAATGAAACCTTGAGATAATGTTCATATACTATTTACCATAAATCATTTTTGGGTTTAAAGTGAAAATATCTAGGCATTGCGGTTCTCAAGAAGCATGACGAGTTTCTCATCTCTGTAAATCAGAGATGGCGCAATATTAACGACAGTGTCCTTTAATGTCCTTTAGATTCAAATCGTCACGAGACACTGACAGGCGCAAGGATAGAGGAAATAGAATAAAACGCAATAAAGGCTTAATTAAAAGAAAGATCTTTTCAACTAATTGATGAATCAGACAAGCCATCTTTTTGCTCTTAAGGAAAACGGTTCCTTGGCCAACTTTTGTTCGCATTTTAAAAGTCAGTGTGCTTCTTTTACGTTTTTAGCTCAGTAGATTTTTATACAAGGTTTTAAGAATTTAAACCAGTTGATAAATGGTTGTGACTTATTTTGGGATAAAGTTAAGTTGAATATTATGCTTATGATCTGTTTCCATTACAAACAGACTGGCTTGCTTCATACTAAGAAAGTTTGTAGCATATTGACTTTTACTTATTCAGCACCGAACCTCAGTGGCGTTTAACTTCCACATTTCAAAGTTTTAAAAACTTAAAAATCTTTTGTGTATTTTAAGATAATCCTAAAAAAACCTCATCAAAAACCTTTTTATTTTTTCTAAATTTCTTTGAGCTAAATAGTACAGATTTACAAGTTTTTTTTGATAATTTCTGTCAGAGCCTCAAGTCAATAAAACCACGTTTAAGTTAAAATTTTAAGTCATAATTATTTTCAATCAGTCGATAAAAAAAACTATTAACATCTAAAATCCGTAGATTTTCTTTATTTTCTGTTTAGTCTCTATTATATTTGAATTTGTTCATCTTTGAATTTTAATTTGTTATTTTAGGAGGATTTTATGAGCTTGTACAATACTTGCGTCAACCCTAGGGACTATAGGTTGAATTGCATGGCACAGTTCGTGTTTCGTTCTCCCATAATAAAAGTCATTGTAGCTAGAAAAATCAAGTTGATTTTTTGATAAGGGCAGTTCCAATAGCTTAGAACAGTAATTCTCAAACTGTGGTATGCGTACCCTCAGGGGTACGCAAAAATTTTTAGGGGTACGTGGCCGACCAATAAAAAAAAACCTTTAACTCTAGGACTGGCTATTTTATTTATATATCTTAGCTATAGTTTCCTATGTATTGATAACTGAGAAAAGGTACCTAAAATGGTTTTTGGGTAAAAAGGGGTAAAATGTCTAAATAAGTTTGAGAAACACGGGGTCTAGAAGCTGATCTAACCATCGGAGTATTTATTCAAATCTAACTAGGAAAACTGAAATTACAATTAACAATTCAATCATCAAAATTCAAACCTTCAGCTCTTTAAAGGGGTTAAAACTCTTTATAGCCGGCTTTGACAGTTGCACTACAAACGACGGCTACTAAGTTTAGCCAGTCAGTGGCTAAACTTCAACTGAAATAAAACTCCCATTGACTATGAATCCCTTTTTCTTATTTTTGCAATTTTAGAATGTGTATTTAAAATTGTAAAAGGTTATATCATTTTTGTTTGGAACTATACGTAAAACGTATGTTCATCCTAGTTTATAAAAAACCAAGGAAATTGGAACTTGGAACCTAGTAAGTTGGAACTGCATGGGAAGGGGCAAAAAGTGAAGCTTGGAAAACATTTAGGTGAAGGAGAGGTATTGCAGGCATATTTGCTTCAAGCGGCTTAGTAATACAGTGAATTATTAGTAGCAGCAGTACTAGGGTAAGGGACTAAAAGTCTAATGCACCATAGGTGAATTTAGGCTTGATCAATAGGAGCGGCGCAAAACAAAACTTCCATTCAATACAAGTTCCACCATTTTAAAATTATTATTTAAGAATTTAAAAGGCTATGTGATTTTGCTGGAAGTTTTACATCTAACATATTTTTTTTTACCATTGTCGGGACTGATCAAAGGGAGTGGAGATTTAAATATTAGCTCGGGTTTTAGGAGTTGCTGAAAATCTCTCACGACCGTTAAGGTAATCAGCTGTATAGGTTATATGTGCTCAAACAGTAAAGCACACTATAGCATATATTGTGAAAAGATTGGAAACTTTTTATCCCGTTATACAAAAATTTTAAAATAGCCAACGTGACCCTCACTTGTGACTAACGAAATGAGCAAGTATGGAAAAAGAAAATGTCTCAAAGCGCAACATTATAAGATATTATAAAACACACTTATTCTTCTGAACCCACTTTATATTACAAACTTAGCTTCATCAACTCAACAAGACCCTTTGGTAAATTTATTTTATATAGTTCTTCTCTTCAGTTTCAAGCCTCACTGTAGGACATGATAGGAGCTATGCCGGGGAAACGTGGACAAGTTAAGACCCTATATTATACTCCAATAAAATATTCTGAAACAAGAAGACCGAGGACAGTTTCACAAAGTCTCCCTTAAACCGAAAAAATGACATTGCAAAGACTAGAAGCATAGATTGAGCGGAACCAATGATTTCTTCATCCACAAAAGCTGGATTGTGTATCTTTTTTACCCCAAAGGAGCCACTGTTGTCGTTGTAACGTTACAACATTGACCTTACTGAATCCCCCATCTCGTTCAGGCTGTGTTGGTAATTCTGATGTGATCTGGCTGAGATGGTGATCTGATCTGATGTGATGTGATGGGATGAGGGATTGCATCGAATGTTTTTCATGAAATAAATGTTCTGTATATATAGAAAATGCACCAGTATACACTGGGAGACCCGGGAGTACATGTTTCAGCAAAGTGGAAGAAACTCTCACAGCTGAAACTTTCTCTGAGATTGTCTGAGAGACACCTTGGGAGACCGGGGGATTTGATTATTTTGGGTGGTCAAATCATGTCTAACAGCTTAGCATTGCAAGTCTTGTTGTGGGGGGGGGGAGAACTATTTCGAAGAAAACGGGTCCACAAAATTAGGAAGTCCACTGCTAGGCTTTTTCATCTTCTCTAGTCCTCTTCATTTTATCAAAATCTTCAAATGTCTAGATTTTCTATTTCGGATGAACCCTAGAATTTGGCATATCTTGACTTGGTGGGGGCTAATCTGAATTATGTCTATGTCACCGTGAATGTCCAAACTCTAGTTAATGTTGATATTCACCGGTGAATTTTCCAAAATTCATTTTTCTCTGCTTGGATTCGATTAGCTTTGCAAGTCACTTTTTTTTAGTCTTATAAAGCTATGGTGGTAAAAGTTAAAGTTGGATTAGATTAGTTCATGTTAGGTTTGGTTAAATTCGTTTAACTTTGGTTATTCATATATATATATATATATATATATATATATATATATATATATATATATATATATATATATATATATATATATATATATATATATATATATATATATATATATATCAGAAATGGGTTTTGTATCTTTCTTCAGGCGGTTACGTCCATATTAGTTAAATTTATTTGATTTGTAAATAAAGCGAACTGAACTAAACTGGTTAGCAGCTTAACTTAACCTAGCCAAACTTAGTTTAACCTAACCTGTCATCACCAAACCTTACATTAAATTGAAAAGTTTGAAATGCAATGCTGAATAAATCCAAGGAGAAAATATATATCTAGGACATTCATTGGTGAATGTTGACATTCAGGAATGTCAAATATTCGCGGTAACATATATACTTCACAAGAATTGCATTCTCCTTTTTTTTGTTTCTTTTTTTAACGGCCTGTAGTTGGACTCGCCCACTTACTTGGACTATCTGCCTTGGCTTTTTCTACAATTAGCGATGGCTTGATTCGCGCAAATGCTGGATTTAATTCAAAGCCAAGACAGATAGTCTGAGTAAATGGGAAGCAAATTTAGCTTAAGCCCTTTTTAAAATTGTATAAAAATGATATCAGTTCATAGTGCTTGCAATAAAAACAATATTTAAATGAAAATTTTCAACCAATTTTTCACGTATAAAAAACAAAATTTTTAAACTGAGTTGCATTTTAAACCTGATTAAGAATGAAATTCAGCCTTGAACTGCGATTAAATTAACATTAAATTAAAAAATCATAGCAATCCAAATTAAAAAGCAAATACTGTTTCTAAAAAGAAATTCTCAGAAAATACAATATTACAATATACAATATAATGATTCAAACTGGAAATCATATCATGAATAAATGAATAATCATATCAAACAGAAAGATAACAAATGCTGCTATGGATGAATCCTAAAACAAACAAACAAACACATGGCAAGAGAAAACATCTTCTGATTTATTTTGCAACATACATATGAAAAGACTGTAAGTCCCATAGGGGCTGACAGCGTAGAAACCTTTAGATAGATCAGAGAATTTATCAAGCTTATCTTTCACAGGGGATTTTTCAAATGAAAGAATTTCTGTGTCTTTGTGCTTTTTCAATTTGATATCACATCTTTTGTGTTTTTCGTCAACTTCGATATTTCTATTAAAAGAATTTCTATTTCTTAGTGTTCATTTACCATTTTATTACTAACTGCCTATTTTACTATTTGTTTTACTATTTTACTATTTATTACTATTTCTTAGGAACTTCTTTTTTTTTAATGGCACCAAGTACCGGATATATCAGTAGTTCTTTGCCCAGTTAAGTAACCAGTTTTTTAAACATTTGTTGAATCTTCGCTTCAAGAAACTATTAGATCGTTTCGACGGAATAACCCCGTAAAGAGCCGATTCTAAATGAATCGGCAGCATCGAGCAAAGCCGTTTTGAAGAACTCACTTCTTCGGTTAATCAGAGTTAGCTATGTGTACCCACCCAACCGTAAGTGATGAACAAATGTGTGACATCATTAACAGCAATATATCTGATGAAATCGTAGAGGTGTCAGAAATGGCAGTTCACTATGCAATTGGACGACTACGTAACAACTGTGCATCATACCCCGGTAAACTCCCCGTGAAATTAATGAAAGAGTACTCACCTTTCTTAGCCAAGCCTATTGCATCAGTGATAAACCAATGTTTCTCAGAACAATCATTTCCGAAGATGTGGAAAGCTGCATATGTCCGTGTTATACCGAAAGTCAACACACCCGAGTCCTGCACCAACTGAGACCAATATCGATAACTCCTAACTCAGCAAAAGTAGCTGAGGGTTTTATCTACCGTTCTTTGTTAGAACAAATTGCTCCTGCGATCGATCCGTACCAATATGGTTGCATACGAGGCAGTAGCACTTCAATATATCTAGTGCGAATGTATCACTTAATCGTCCAGTGGTTGGACACTTCTAATAGTACTGTCGACTTATTTCTGGCGGACTACCGAAAAGCATTCGACCTTATCAAACACTTGACCGCATTAACTAATCTGAAAGAAATGGGAGCTAAAAAACAAATACTTCTATTAGTAAGAGAATTCTTACAAGGGAGACGGCAATCAGTTTACCCTTTGTTGGCAGAAGATACCTGCTCTGAGTGGTCAGAATTAACCTGTGGATGCCCCCAAGGAACGAAATTAGCTGCTCTTTTATTTCTTGCCGTAATCAACCCTATCCTTGCAGAATTTGAAGAGCGTTTCGAGTTTGTTGATAACTTATCTGCACTTCTCAAATATATAGTCGAAAATGCAGTAACAAAACAGCAGTCTGACCCGACTTTCTTCACAGACTTCATCAACCAGTGTAAGTCGAATAGTCTACAAGTGAATGAACAGAAATCAAAAGTTTTACGATTTAATCCACTCAAGCGAGATATCACTATCCCAGATGCTCTGTTTCTAATTATTTCCTCTGCAACAATCTTAGGCGTAACATTTACAAGTGACTGCTCATTTAAGCTGCATGTAGACAATATTGTGCACAAGGGTCACTATTCAATCCAGAGTTTAACAAGTATGCGCAGGTTAGGCTTCTCTGATCGTCAGCTCCTCCTGGCGTATACAACCTACATCAGGCCTTTCCTCGAGTATTGCTGTCCCATTTGGGGTCCCCAAACTCAGAACATAGCTTACATGGCAGATGAACTAGAACATGTCCAAAAACGCGCTACTAGAATAATGCTTGGACCCAGTTTCAGCTGCTACGAAAGTGCCCTTCAGCTCTTGAATTTGCCCACCTTATTCGACCGAAGACATGAGCTAATAATGAAATTTGGGAAATCACTATTAACAAACGAGAAGCACCGATCCATACTTCCACCATCTGCATCAATCAGCAGACATACTAGGCATTACAACAAACTAGAACCAATCAAGTGCCGTACGAACAGATCCGCAAACTCCTTTGTACCATATTTCGTAAGAGCATTTAACAAGTGTTAATTGTAATTTTGTGATTGTAAAAGTACCGTAATTTAGCGTTCATTTTTGAGTGCTACGATAGCTATTTAAATAAACGAATACGAATACGAATACGAAAGTATCTGCCTTGTCACAGTCACTAATGGCGATTTCAATCGTACAGTGTTCCTCGAGAAAAGGTAAGCCGGTCATTAAAGCAGAATCGTAACAAACGACGACGTAATAACCGCCTTAGGGAGCTGGCCTTAAACGAATCGGCAGCACTGGATAAAGCTGTTTTTGAAGCACTCTCCTCCTTCAGGTAATTAGAGTAAGCTGTGCCAAAGCATTTGTCTTGTCACATTCACTAATGGTGACACAATGGGAGATTGCTCCTCTGAAAAAGGCAAGTCGATTTGACTGAAGACAATAACTGACGCGACGTCAAATTATGCCTTTGAAGGTTGCAATTGGTCTTTGGTGCTGCCTGCCACCCTCTGCCCCCAATAGCCCTGCTCTTGGTTAACCCGAGAGTTGTCCTAGGATTTTTTTTCAGCTGCTGAGATGATTTACATGGGAAAAATAAGGTCAATGAAATGAGGAATTATCCCCGGATTTCAAGCAAAGGTGGAGAGTTTTTTGCGAAATTTTCTCGCCTTGTCAGAGTGGAAAATGTCTTTAGTGCGTCAACAGTTATAAAAACTTGTGGCAACTTCAACAGCTTTTTGCTCTGTAAAGCGTTAATACAATGAAAACAGTCATAATGAAGATGAGACATTATTTATTTTAATTTAAGTGCCATCTTGAATAACCAGATAGAATCACCAAATAGTATGGGTCAAAGCTCAAAAAATATCAAAAGAAACTTTTTTGTCAAATGTTTGTCACTAGTTCAATGCTAGTTTCAACCAGGGATAAGAGGTCTCTTGCGAACCTTAAAAAGAAACTTCTTTATACTCCCCTCTGTACGTTCTTAGCTATAGACCTCGAGTGGTAATAATTTTCATTTGGTGGCAATGATGCCTTGGCTCGGAGCAACCACTATCCGACTGATAAAAAGTGGATGAACTCAGACAGAACTCGGAAGCAAAACGTATGCCCATTATAGCGTAAAAGTCTACGGCAATCCGATAGCCACAAAAAAGGAATAAGAGGTAGATATTTTTTGAAAACCAGTTTTTAATTAAAGATTGACTCTATCAACTCTTTAGAGCGGAAAACGAAAACTTGTTCGCTTGCCGCTGGACACGCCCGCTTCTATACAAGATTTTTTTTTCTGAAAAAATGCGACTCGTTTTTTAGTTACTTGTGCTTTCTGCTTCGTTTGAATACACAATGGCACCGGTAAGGGATCTTATTATTAGTTTTTTTTTATAGAAATATTGAATGGATAAAAGCTATTAGTTTCATATATTACTTGCTAGTGGGGATAATAGAATTCTCTGGAGAAGGTTATTTGCAACCTGGACCGTATTCAGGATTTTTTTGCAGATGCGGGCGGGGTTTGCAAAAGGACTTTTTTCGGGGGGAGGAGCTTATAAGAAAAAACTTATATATTATAAGATATAATTTATATAATTATAATTATATAAATATATTATATAATAATTATATATAATTAATTTTATAATTATATATTTATTCTTATATAATTATATATTATTTATAAGAAAATGCATTAAAAATTTGTTTTTATTCATTTTATTACGTTGTTACAAGTCGGACAAACATTTCTGGGGGTGGGGGATCAAACACCCTTACCCCCCCCCCCTGGATACGGTCTTGTTTGCAACATCAAATTATTAATGTCTGAAATATTTATCTGAAAGACATAACTACTTCTAAGAGTATTTTGAGAGATAAAAATACAAAATCACTGACTTCTTGAATCCAAAATATGGAGTTAGAGGCCAATGTGTCAAAAATCGAGCTTGAGTTACAGGGGCATAATGTCCATAGGAACTCCATATAGGGCATAAATTCCAAGAATGTTATGGAGTGGCATCAATCGTGTCGCGACCCCTAGTCTGAATTTCTTTGACTTGATGTTATTAATAAGAGGGAAGTTTCATGTATAAATTAATTTTTATAGCTTTCCATAACGAAATATTTTAATGACAAACGGCTATTAGGATCACATAGTTAGGGCGTAAAAATCTTGGAAAGCTTTTTGGCAAAGCGGGTAAAACTTTGGATTGGACTGTTTGTCCAAAAAGATTTCCTTTTGAAAAAAATAGCTTGAATAAAGTGAAGGTTCTGGCTTGAGTTCATATATGAAAAATGAGGGAAATGGTAAACCTCCTAAGACAGTAAGAACTGAACTGTTAATACCACAAACAGACAACGTCCCCCAGTCGAACTAAAAAAAACTCAAAACAAGCTTGAACCGAAGTTATTTTTATTAATTTAAATATGTATGGCCACTAAGGGTCTAAATTTATTTGTTCTACCATGACACTTTCTGAAAGAAGGCAGACTGTTTTATTCATTTGTTTAGTTCTCTTTTACCTCATAAAAAAATCCCGGGCTAGGCTAGTTAAACAGATTATAGGCTAGTTAGAAAATCAGCACAAATATGTCTATGTCTCTTTTTGGCAAATATTTGTCATTTATTTTTGTACCAGTGTAATACGTAAATGTGACTAGCTTTTTATTTGGGGTTTCATATTTATTTTTGGGATTTTGCTTGGTAACACAAGTTGGTAATCAAACAGTTCGTGGTAACGAACTGAAGTAAGGAGCGACCCGGCTCAATAGTAACCAAAACTCTAAAAAATGGAAGTTTGATACCAATAAATACATCAAAAGAATCTCACTTTAATGCTGATTTTAAATATATAAAATTCATCAAAATCAGTTATACCCAACAAAAGTTACGAGCCTGAGAAAATTTGCCTAATTTTAGAAAATAGGTTGAAACACCCCCTAAAAGTCATACAATCTTAACCAAAATCACACCATCAGATTCAGCGTATCAGAGAACATTATTGTATAAGTTTCAAGCTCCTATCTATAAAAATGTGGAATTTCGCAATTTTTGCCAGAATACAGATCACGGATGCGTGTTTATTTGTTTTTTTGTTTGTTTTTTTTTCCAGGGGTGATCGTATCGACCCAGTGGTCCTAGAATCTTGCGAGAGGGCTCATTCTAACAGAAATGAAAAGTTCTAGTGCCCTTTTTAAGTGACCAAAAAAATTGGAGGGTACCTAGGCCACCTCCCACGCTAATCATATCCCAAAGTCACCGCATCAAAATTCTAAGATAGCCATTTTATTCACCGTAGTCAAAAACTTTATAACCATGTCTTTGGGGACGACTTACTCCCCCACAGTCCCCGTGGGAGGGGCTACAAGTTACAAACTTTGACCAGTGCTTACATATAATAATGGTTATTTGGAAGTGTACAGACGTTTTCAGGGGTATTTTTAGGTTGGGGGGGTGTTTAGAAGAGGAAGATATGTTGGAGGAACTTTCCTTAGAGGAATTTGTCATAGGGGAAGAAAATTTTCATGAAGGGAGCGCAGGATTTTCTAGCATTATTAAAAAAAAAACAATGAAGAAATAAATATGAAAAAGTTTTTTCAACTGAAAGTAAGGAGAAGCATTAAAACTTAAAACGAACATAAATTATTAAGCATATGATGGGCTCACCTTCTCCTAATACCCCGCTCTTTACGCTAAACCATTTTTAGTAATTTCAACTATTTATTCTTCGGCTTTTGTAATTCAGGGGTCATTCTTAAGAAATTGGGACAAAATTTAAGCTTTAGTGTAAAGAGCGAGGTACTGACGAGAGGGTGAACCCCCTCAAATACGTAATAAAACATCAGAATACAGAAGTTCGTTACGTAAGCTAATTTGTAAGTTACGTATATCTTTTACTAATAAAGACATTCGTAAAAAATTAAAAGCTCTAGTTGCCTTTTTAAGTAACCAAAAAATCGTAGGACAACTAGACCTCCTCCCCCGCTCCTTTTTTTCTCAAAATCATTCGATCAAAACTATAAGAAACCCATTTAGCCAAAAAATAAATATGCAAATTTCGTGTTAATTATTCATCTGAGCCAAAAGAGCCAAAATCAAAACATGCATTGATTCAAAAACGTTCAGAAATTAAATAAAAAAACAAGTTTTTTTAACGGAAAATAAAATAACGGAAAATAAAATATTTCATTACTTCGTATATGAAAGGGGCTGCTTCCTCATCAACGCCCCGCTCTTTACGCTAAACTTTTTTTTACTATTTGAAAAAGTAGAGTTAAGAGAAAGAGTCAAACTTTAGTGTTCGTTTTAAGTTTTAATATCGCTCCTTACTCTCCTTTAAAAAAAACTTGTTTTTTTTTTATTTAATTCTCCTAGAGACGAACTTGGATTTCCCCTTCCTCTTGACGGTTTTTCATTCTCTTTGCTCTTTTCTGGGATTTTAAAGGATTTATTTTTTTTAATACGAAAGGAATAATTAAGTGAATTGGAAAAATTCTGGTAAATATACAGATTTTTTTTTGTATATATGGGGGGAGTCAAAATTCCGAGGGAAAGAAGCATAAGTTTGACAGTGCCTAAAATTGTAAATTAAATATAAAATATTAGAAATAATAAGAGAAGTTAGGAGAATATTAAGGTTGGGAGGGGCACATGAACCCAAACCACTTACACATGAGGCTGAATTAGTTTATTATTCATATCTACCCTGTCCATGGGAGAAAACAACACACACAAAAAGTCAATTTTTACGAAAAAGTAGTCTTTTGTGAAGGAACGGCTTTTATCGAACAGAGCTATGTCAAGGGATTTTGATCTGAGGAAACGGGAATTTCCCTCGGTGAAACTTTTTTTTTAGCAATCGGACAATAGAAGTTACGGATTTTTACATAACTATTAAATCTTTGGAGGGTAGGAGGCTGAACGAGATGTTGGCCTTTGCTTTAAAACAAACTTAAAACATTGTTTATGCTCTTTTCCTGATGTCATCGCGATAGTGGTCAAATGAAATGAGAATATATGGAAAAAAGTCATACTTAAAAATGTCATATATATGTTTTTTGCTTAAGAAATGGCAAGTTAATTTCCATTTTGAATCTGATTAATCGGGGAAAACCGACAAATGTTCTACACATATCAATTCAGCTAAAAATAAGACTGATAACATGTAAAGCCTAATTCCCTGATTTTGGTAATTTGTCCCTTTTATCCCCTTTTTATCACTGTCATGACTCATATTTTGTGACTATGCTTTCCGTGACGTCAAACATGCGATAGCTCACATGACATTGAATCTGCCCTTGATAATTTTCGAAACTATTGATTCTAAGGTGAAAGTCACGCCCCATAAATTGACCAATAGCGTCAAGGCAATTGGCGACGTCATGACAGATTTTGGAAACTCTTTAGAACGTTCCCACAAAATAATCTAGTTATTTTCACGAGACAGTCAGTATATTTTTGGAATAGTACTTTTTTATTTAAAGAACAAGCATATTGTAAAAGTCTTATCTGGGAGAAATTCATGCTTAGAAAAGTGAGTATACATTAAAACTAGATGGTATACCTAGATGGTCGAGATCTTTCCTACCCTTATTGGATTCCGTAAAACATGTTTTTTCCTCCATAAAGGTAAAAAAGGTAAAGGATACGGCATTAGACTTTACAGTCCCTACCGGCGGTGCTGATCTCTGTTTCTTGGCCCTTCAGCATGCAATGGGGGGTTGGGGGCCAACCATCCTGTGCTTTCGCACACCCTTCCTGTTTACCTTCCCCAGATATCTCCAGGTACCCACTTAGAGCCAGGTCGACTCTGGCTAAGCTTACAGAGTCACGCCACTGACCCTCGTCCCAAACTGAACAATTGGGAACACTGGGATTTGAACCCGCATCCTCTCAGACAAAGGATCCCAAATCCAGCGCACCTGGATAGGTGCGCTTTTCCTCCATAGGCCTCCACATACTCCTTAAAATACTTTACATCTTCAAGCAACAATTATATAACTTTACAGGGTAGGTGAGACTTGAAAAGTCAACTTACACGTCACTCTCACCCCTTATCTAAAATATATCCCGAGCCCCCCTCCCCACTATTAAATTAAAGTCATTCCACTGAATATAAGTCCTCTCCATCTATTAGATGTAGGACCGAATACGCTACATTACACTTAGTTGATATGAACATTTTTTTACACTTATAAAGAAACTTTTTATGTTTTTTTGGTTTTAAATCCCTTCCCCCAAGTTGTGGTTTGTTCTTCTTTAATTTTCTATGACCCTGCGTTTTAATACGCTGCTTAATTTACATTAAAGAAATTTATTACGTGTACTCTCCTCTGCCCTCCCCTTAACTCCTGTGATTTAACTAATCAAATTTCTCAGTAGATTAGCTTTGATCACAAAATGAGGAGGGCATTAGTAGAGTTGACTCGTTACACTGGCAACGCTGCGGCAAAGGATTTTGGATTCATATGGTCTAACAATAAATTTAAGAATGCGTTAATAAGACCACAGAATTGAAATTCATTAATATTCAAAATCTTGTTCAATCTCTGGTTCAGTCACTCGAATTATTAAAGCATCAACATGTTGAATGATTTTCTATTTTATATTTCGCTTATTCACCCTTAAATTTGAGATTTTGGATTTCCAATACATTCTTTTCAAAGAGCTTCATTTGGGAATACTTTAGTAAAGAATGATGTGGCCTAACTACTTTTTTTACCCTGCTAACTTCCAACAGAAGGGGTGACTGTAGACACTTAGGAAAGGGCTAATCTGATTAGAAATGCAATATTCTTGTTTCATTTTTTTTAATCTAAAAGTAATCAGATTAAATTAATGCTGATTATTTTCACAAAACCTTGTATTTGGGCATGTTAAAAACAACCATCATGTTTTAAAAACATGCATTAGCAAATTAGATTCATATCCGCTTGACCATATAGGGCTCGGGGTTTGGGGCCCGTTATTATGAATTCCCGAAAAACATCAAATGATGCTTGGTGAGGCATTTGCCTATGGTTCCACTATTTTTTATTTATTTTTTTTATATTTATATGTTGCCAAATTTTAAACAGAATTTTCCTTGGGGGATTTGAAACAAAATATAAAAATTAAATTGGTTGGAGACTTGAAAAGCCCCTCAGACAAATAGACTTACACCTTATTAAACAGTTTGCTTCATTATTTTGCTAAAATAAATATCATGATAAGAAGTTTCTTATAGAAATCTAAGAATCTAAGGATCAAGCAGGTTTCCGACTTAAAGTTTATGGACAGAGAAACAGAGGGAATATTTATATAAAAAAAAACTTCTCACTAGAAACTTTTCACCCCTTTTGAATTGCTTATCCATTCACTCAAATGCATAAAAATCTAATTAGGAGGAATTGAGCTTTTCATTCTTTTTCCTACCTTAAAATCGTAGAATCAACCACTTTCTGCCACGTAGACAGAAACGTGGCGTTTCTGTCTCGAAACGCCACGTGTGTCGTGAAGTTCCACAATGCGTGTTACAGTCCCCGTAACATTTGACACCGCTCTGTAATGCTTGGAATGCTTTCGCCACGCCGGGCACGTGCTCCCTGGTATACATGATTTCTGAAAATCAGCAACCTCTTGCTTAAATTTCAACCACAAGGTTTTAAAACCAATCCAAACCTATAAATTCTGGATTTATTGTCTCTCCAGAAACAACCAATGGTGAATTTGCTTTTAAAGTATGTCATAGTTGTAAGCCAATTGGGTTCAAGAAAACATTTTACCATCAAATTACATGAAAGTGGCCTCTCTTTTTCTCTATCGTTGGCATGCAACTAGGGAAAAATCATGGTCCATAAATTGAGTATATGAGCAGTATTTACGGGTAGTTAAGTTTCATGTTCTCAAAAGTGTTTAATTGTCTAAGTTTGGTCAAAGATATGATAGGAATCTGATCTACCAATAATGAAATCATTGTTTTAAAATTGATTTTACAAAATTCAAATTTAAGCATAATTAATTTAATTATATATGTTTTGTTCTTAAGGATTATTCCTGCTATAACTGCCAAAATGTTTATTAATTTCTTACTTTGTTAGTGTTCGCATTGTTGCTCATATTTTTTCCTACTGGAATACAGAACTATATATTTCTTCACTGTTTTAAAATAATTTACTGCCTATACTCAGAATATAAGTAATCAGACTTGAAATATACCAATTACTGTTTTAAGCCCAAGGACTATTGCTTTTAAGCATAATTAGAGTGAACCTGAAGAAACCCAACCTTACTGTATAATTTAACAGTCTAGGATATGTGGAGAAGTTAAGAAGAGCAATATACTCTCATGCAAAACATTTATTGTCATTAAAACAGCTGGATGTGGAGGATATTCCAATCTCACTCCTCCCCCCAGCCGAATCCACCCATGGTTATGATTAATTGCAGAAACCAAATCTGCAGTAGTGCCACTTGGCGGAAATGTCCGGGGGGATGTATTTTTCAAATCTGGGACTTATTTTTCAAAACATCTCCCAAAGGGGGGATGATTACCCCCCTCCAATTGGTATCGCTACAGATATAAGATAACAAACGATGTTTGTTTTGAAATTAGTAATTTCATAAAAACAAAAACATATGTATTGTATTATAAAAAGAAACCAAATCGAAAAACTAATATCAAAAGAAAACCAAAGATTTGGTGCCCAGCCGTCCGTCAGTGTACGCAAAATAACTAACATAAAATATCTGCTTGGACCCATGGAGGATTTTCTGATACCAGCACCCCTGGTTGACCCCAAGAGAACACTTAAATCGTATAAACTGAAGGAACCAAATATTAAACAATCAAAGTTTTTCGACAAAAGAGGATATTTTAACAGCAAAAGACATGCGAATTATAACAAATTTTGCTGGAAATCCACGTAAAAATCCCCCAAACACCCGAGATCGGGAAGGCTTGGCTTCCTGTCAGTGAACACAGAATGAAAGTTTAAGCAAAGTATCTGCTAGAATAAAAATTACAGAAAATTTCCTCATTTTTTTACTTCTGGTTTCACCTTTGATCATGTTACATAATATATAGGAATCCAACCGTCTGGGGCTACACGGAAAGCAGGTCGTCCTTTTCTGGGTTGGAAGGATGTCATAAATAAAGATTGAAAGGAAATGGGAACTTCCTGGAAGGTTGTAAAGAGGGAGGCCTTGAATAGATTAGGTTGGAGGAGGAGCGTGCGTAGCTGTGTTGGCCTCAGGTGGCTTGGTGCTACACTAAGCTATTATAGTAGTAGTAGTAGTAGTAGTAATGACATAGCCAATGTTTTTCTTCTTCTTTTTTTAACAAACTAAAAAAATCTAACAGCGAAATACACTCGACTTATTTTGAATTATCTGTTCTAAGTTAATGAGACGATAACAAAAAACTAATAAGTGGGTGGGGGAGCACCTACTTGTTTATGGCCTCCATGTCTCGTGGCTCTTATGCAAAGGAATGAGGGTAACCCCCATGGTGTCTAATAGCTTACAGAGATTTGTGCCCCATCCCTACTGTCTCCATACCTCTTGGTTTGCGCAAAAAGTTCAGTGAATCTGACCTTTCATGAGATTGAAGAGGCATTGTTATATTGTATAAAAAAGATATAATATTTTCGAAAAACTCAGTAGATGAAAATTAGGGTCTTCAGATTGGAGCAATATATATTAGGTAATTTCATCAGAAGGCCTACCTTTTCTGCTCATCCTAATTTACAGTCTTATTAGGCTCAGTATTGCTCAACAATATTGACATTCTTGTCAAAGGAATAATTAAGAAACTGACGGTGAATCCACGAGACTTCTAATATTATGTAACAAGTTACAGCGACAGGAAACTAATGAAGTGACAAAGGTTCAGTAAACTTGAATTTTATGAATAAAAAAACCCTTGGCACTGGTCAGAGGGAGGGGGGTAATCCTCGCGGGAATAATGGTTCCGATTTGTGAAAATTGACGTAACAATATGATTAATATAAACAAAATCCCTGAAAACTTAAAAAACCTTTATGACCTTTAAATTAATTATGTTACTAAGCCGTTTAATACAAGTAGTTTATAAAACCAAACTTCCATACTTGAAAAGTTTATGCTTTTCACAATATTTCCAAACATGTCACTTCCATCATTAACAAAAAGCCCGAAGGGTGTGTTATCATTGGTATTTTTGAGCATTTGCACAATAAAAAGATTTTTTTTTTCCATGCAAATGAAAATAGATAAATCATATATTACTCCTAAGGTATGTTAAAAGCGATCGTTTTTAATGTTCACTTACAAAGTAGGCTGGGAGGGGGAGTATGCAAGATGGAATTACTCACGTTTTTCTTCCAAACCTTTCAACTCGCTAAATAGCCCCAAAAAGCTGCTTATGGCAGCATGGCACTTCAAGCGCTTACAACAACAGAATACATGAGGTCTTACTCACCTCCCTTAACTTAACGTCCATTCCACTCAACCTCAGTGTATTTCAAACCCCGTTTGGCTCAAAATAAATTATCTTGGTCCCCAATCAACCCAATCTCCTTTTAACTTTTACCCTGTTTATATGAAAATAAGAGCGAACTTTTAATTTAGCCATTTACCATCTCTTTCCAATCTTTTGGTAGTTTGGTTGCCCCAAGAAAACAAAAATCACACATAACTAAAGACAATGGTAACAATTACAGCGGCATACACATCACATACAACTACAGAATATACAGGGTCTTACTCACCCTCCCCCCTCCTAACTTAACCTCCATTTCACTCAACCCCCGTGTATTTAAAATCCCATTTGGCTCAAAACTAATTATCTTGGCCCCAAAGCAACTCAATCTCCTTTTAACTTTTCCCCTTTTTTGCGAGGGTTGAGTTGTAAAGGGGTTGAGTTAAATGTGGTTACGTTAAACGGGGATGGAGGGGTAGTGCTTTAAACGAGGGGAGGGTTTGAGTTAAATGAGGGCTGAATTGCACGGGGATGAGGTGAATTTGGGCTGAGTTGCATCGGATTGTGTTGAAAGGAGGTTGAGTTAAACGGGGATTTAGTTGAATTAGGTTGGGTTGAATGGGCGGCGCTGAACAACGTTGAGTTAAATGATCTTTAGTTGTATTAGAACCGGTTCAGCATCAAGATCAGTTTAACAGTTAGTTTGATGTTTCATCTAAATCCAGCATATCCAGATGAATCCCCCTGTGCATGCTAAAGTCTTTCACCCTTTAGGGTGTCTCTAATTCAATTTGAAATTAATAGTTTGTAATAGATGCTTAATCCCTCGCGTTATAAGATGGGATGCTTGAACCTCATTTAAGGACTGCAGACGAAGAAAAATTGATTGGCTACCGTAGAATTTCCATTCTTTGAGATTTTTATCTTCTTTTGGTAAAAATTGATGTTTTATAGCACAATAAGCAAAAAAAAAAACCACTTTGCTGTGGCATAAATCTTTTTGTTACTTGAAAGGGGCACTGGATATAACAGCTACGTTTCAATTGAGCCCTCTGTCAACATTCTAAGACGATTGGCTGATGCAATCACTCTTGAGACAGGAAAAAGAAGAAGATGAAGGCGACATATTAGTGCATTCCGTACAAAATAGTGATTATCCTTGTTTTTTAAGGGTGTTTTTCAGGTTTTTAAGAACTGTTTTTTGATTCTCCCTTACTGGGTTTCTTATAAAGAGGATACAAACGGTGCGCTTTTCAGTTTAATCTGATTCCATTTTTTTTTTGGGGGGGGGTTCAAAATCTCATAAAATTCCCATAAACATGTTTTTGCAACTTTCACTATTATCATTAATCGAAAAGATAATTACCATTCCTGAATCAGCTTTGAGTGTAATTTTTTCTCATTTGACAGTTTTTTTTGTTTTTTTTTCTTTTTTTTAGCATTTTTTAAACTTCAGGTTACTGTGGGTCGTGGTTAGCTCTCTACAAAGTTGCAGCTATCGCTCCAACCATGATTATATTGACATTTAAGTGAATTGGGTGAGAAAAACCCCATATCCTGCATGGAGGTGTGCTTCAACACGGTAGGATTAAATAAAAAAATCGACTGAAAGTAGGGAGCAACAATAAAACTTGAAACGAAGAGAAATCATTAGGTACATAAGGGAAACTGCCCCCTCCATAATTTCTCGATCTTCCCGTCAAAGTTTCCTAGCATTTTTAAAACAGTTTTTTAGTGTTCTAATTAAACGACACTTGTGTCTCAGGAATCGTTCTTAAAGAACTGAGACAAAATTCGAACTCTACTGTAAAGAGCAGGGCCTTGAGGAGGGGAAAATCCCCCTCATTTACATAATAATTTCTGTCATTTTAAATTTTAATGCTGCTCCTTACTATCAGATGAAAAAAATTATTTTTTATATAATCCTATTATGTAGGAGTATACCTGCATACACGGCAGGTTTTTTTTACTTAATTTCTGATTGTTTTTTAAATAATACCGGGAAATCTGGCTGTGTTTTTTTTTTAATTTTATTGTTGTTATGATAATGGCAGTTTTATAGACTAAACCTGCATATGACATAATTGGAATGTAAATATTATAGCAAATTTTACTGATTTTCTTTTGTAATTTTTGTTTATATAATAAGTTCATTGTCCCTACTTTTATAGCATTAATTGAAAATAAATTACTGTCAAACAAAAGGCGTTTTCCCATAAAATTGTTATACAGGAGGATAAAACCACTTTAGAAAAGAAATAAAAGTTCAAGAATGTCAATAACGTCATTATAAGCTTAATATTTCTTGCAAAAGAGAATTAACACAAGTAGCTGTTCATTAGTTAATTACCATTAGTGGTAATTTCAACTTTTGACAAGTTGAAATACTAATTTTTAATCCGTCTTTAACGAACCATGAAATGCACGTAAAACTCAATGCAATAATATGAAAGAGGGGATGAAGGTAAATGAAGATTGTGTAACACCAAGATTTTAGAGTGCTAATTTTTTCAATAAATCCTGAATGTTTGGAAAGCTCGACGTAGAAAATTCTTCAAGCTACAGTGCATAAAAAAAATTTGAAACTCCGATCATACTTCAAATACCGTCAAGGAAAAGCAGAGGTCTGGCCTTAATTTCAGGTGAAAATTGACCGATTTGAACCAAAATCGGTATTTTCTTGGGGCATCCCACTTTTTGGCTCTTCTCTCGACAGTCGCGTTCACCCTCTTTTGAGAATCTCTTGTATGTCTGAAGAAAGATTTGGACGATTCGGCTAACGAATGTTACCCCTTTGAACTGTTGTCTATATAAATCCATCTTTTTCTTGTTCAGAAAGGGTACGTTGGAATTCGTGGTACAATCAAAGAGAAAAAAAGAGAGAATACTGTCCTATACTTGTTAAAATGTGTGCCTCACTTCTATTGGTTTATATTTTCTATGGCGCTATAGCAGGCCAATTACGTTAAATTATAAGCCTATTTCAGAATGGGAAGCCGAGTAAACCTGTCTTTTGTATCTTTTTTTTACAACAATAATTTAATCAATTGAATTTTAACGATTGCTCCGTTGTTAAAATGTTGAGCCAGTAAAAAAAAAGCGCAGAACTCAATTCATTCTTTTGTGTGAAATTTTAGACAAGAAAAAAGAACAAAAGATATTTGAGTCAAAACATTTTTAAAATTGAACTTTCTGTTTCTCCATTGCGATGCTGTAGCAAACAAGATTTGAAACTATTTGAGCACCAAAAGATATTATACGGATATGGCACGTACGCAGGGGGGGCCTTCGGCCCTCCCCCCGAAACTTTGTGAAATGTTTAATTTCCCATGGTTTCTTGGGATTTCTGGTAGAAGTAGGACATTTATTAGGAATCAAGATACATGTGTGAAGCCTTTTTGGGGGATTTTAGAGCATGCAATTATCCGATCAAGTCACCGCCCAATTATTAACTCATTTTCTGTCTAACTTTTTAACCTCTTTGGAGTAATTAGCAATTGTACTCTTATTTTTTTTCTAAAGAGAGTTTGCTTTCCACAACAAAATAGAATTATCCTTGGTATTGGGGCGTTTATCACCCCTTTTCAGGATAAAGTACAGCTTTTAATGGATCAATTTTGGAAACCATCATTCTTCATTAAAATCTACGTTTTTGCAATAGAAAAACTACCCCACACAGCACCCATATTGCACTGTTAACCCTAAAATTTTCCTTTCAGTGGGATATAATAGATTAATAACTGGTTCTAAATCGCTATGAACATAACCTGAGCCTAAAACGTACTTTTGAGGCTTCAGTCTTCTTCCCCCATCCGCTACAATACTACTGATTAAAGTTAATCTGTATTTTCCGATATACGTGCTTTTTGCATTACTAAATAAAAAAGGTGCTACTCTATATCTTCTGTTTCAAAGGTTTTGCCCCCCCCCCACCCCGAAAAAAAATTCCTGCGCACGTGCCTGATAAGGATATATCATATTCTATGCACCTGCGAAAACTTTGCACCCTTGTTTACCCCATATCTGTGTTTAAACTGACATAGAAAATAATCGATTGTTTAAAAACCAATTTGTCAATTTCTATGCAAAGCCCTGCTCTTATGCGTAATCTCCGTGCTAAAGCAATTTCTCATTAGACGTATCTTATGCCGTTACAAGCAGTTTTTTTTTCATTCCAGATACTAAGAAAACTAGATCTGTCTGACGTATGAATTGTAGAAAACTGGTTCTTAGGATTAAGCTGATGGAATCAGATATTCTATCCGACAAACTTAAAAATTTCTACTATAGCACGCCGAGTTTTAGGGTATTATTTTGCAACAGGTTGCTTTCACTTTTACTGAGTAAAAAAGTGCGTGGGCATGGGATAGTCTATGAAGGATTTTCCCTACTAAGGAGATGATTAACAGCCGGGATTGTTTTAAGAGGCCTAGGGTTGCTTTGAATCTGATCTTGGAGAATATATTTTATTTCTCCAAAGTTTCTTTTAGCTTTAAAGTAGGATCAACTTGGGTGCTTGAATCATGAAGGTGTTATGTCATTTGACGTAAGTCTCAGTGTAAATGTAAACCAAAACCAAACGACGAATTGGTCTCTTAATGACGTTGTTCTTGATCCAAAAGATACTGAAAATTGTTATATAAAAAAATAAAAATAAAAAGTCTCTGCATGTCTTCAGAACCAGAAGAGAAAGTGGACAAATCGACCCAATCGATATTAACTGATTAGTGTAGTTTGATGTAAATATTAGTTTCAAAACATGTCAAATGATTCCTTTTTGGCCTAGCACAACTGACCTGGGAGAACTTATTAGCTAGGTATTTATGCATATACTCCAAAAGATTCTTGGAAAAATTCAGCAACCTCTGAATGTTACCAAACTCGTGTTTCATCGTCATATTTAAGCGAGTAATAAAATAATTTTTTACGCCCAAATGTCTTTTGATGTTTTGGAAGTCCAGAAATAATAATCCGCATTGGACTCGAAACTGGTTGAATACAATAGACCTTTCCACGAGCCAGAGGTGATTTTCAGGGAGACAGGGGGAGCACTAGGCCCGGGCGCAGATATTTTAGGGGTTCAAAATTTCAAATAAATCTTCTAACGGTTATAATCATTTCTTTTTTTTAATTTATTTCTTACTAAACAAAGTAGAGGGAGTAGTTGATACATTAAAGTAGTTAACATATTATTAAGTAATTAATGAAAATACGTAAATTAAAGTAATTAAATAATTGGAATAATATTTTAAAAATAAAGAATATAAACTATTAATTAATTAATAAATTGGTTTTTGTGCTAAAATCTGACCTAGAAATTTTGTGGGACCTAGAAGGGGGGGGGGGCTAATCAATATTTTGCCCCAAGCGCAAGAGAGACCAGAACTGCCACTGCCACTAGCCCTAATTGACGATTAGCATTGTTAACAACCAACAAGAGGAGAAAGAAAATGATGAAAATATTTGGAATTTTTTTTCAGTAACGTTATTTTAGCGTAACTTTAACAACGCTGAGTCAAATGAATATTTGTTGAATAATGGATTTTCATGGTAAAAAGGTTTTTTCTGTAGAATTCTACCATTAAAGAAATGTTGTCTTTTTTGGGGATATACCGAGATGTACTGTCAAGTTGGCATTTCGAAAAAAAAGGTAAAAAAAATATCTCGTTGCAGTTAACAATATCAATGATTTTGAAAAAAAAAACTAATTTAAGAGCACAAAAGGTGAACTTTAGATCATTCAGTGTTAAAATTAGGAGCTCGACTCAAACTGACTTTATTAGTAATTCAAACAATGAAAGCTAAAGATAATTTAGATGTTTAAAGTAGACATCCCAACTTTTTAATTAAAAAAGTAATAAACACCGAAAAATGTTTTAAAGTCGAACAGTAGCCGTAGTCTGTTATGTATAACATTGACTGCGATAAGGCAAGAGGGATGAATTGTTAAGTGAAACATGAAAGTGGAGATAAGGAAGAGAAAACAAAACAAAGCGTATAATAAACTGGTGGTAGCTTAAAGATAATCTGTAATAGGCAGACTACTTTTATCCACTTTTTTCTGGGTTTCTAAGGGGAACTTTATGGTCTCTTACCCTTCAACAAATGTCCCTTGCAGCAAGCTTAATAAGGTTAACCAAAAGTAGCTATCGCATAAGTTCAAACAAGTTTGTCTCGATTTATAAATTGGATTCATACTGACGTTGTTGATTGGTTCTTCTTTCATGTGCAAAAAGAGATATTTCATTTGAAAAAAGTCAGTTATAGAATCATTCAGAGTTAAACAAGTTCAAGAGGAAAAACTAGATTCAGAAAATGGTCTATACTATTTTACCTAAGGTATAGTTTTGTATATATATTAAATCTACCAATACTTTTTTCGGTACTTGTATGATTTACGCCCTACCTAATATTCTTCTAATGTTTCTCTGAAGCTCAATCCCAATGAAGTATACCAAACTAAGATAAAAAAAATACAATACTTTAGAAACAAATTTGGGCTCTATATTTGAAAGGTAGGGGGTGGGGATAAAGTATAGCGGGTTTACAATCCTAATGTGTTAGGTACATTTATTCTGTATATTATGTAGTAAGAGTTGTTTTCTAACTTCAACTGCTCAGATACTTTACCCACTCCCCCTAACGTGCAAATATATAGCCCAAATTATATATTTTCTATCTGTTTTGTCACTTCTATTCGTCTTGTCTCACGCAAAACTGAAAGAAACTAAGGAAAAAAGCCCGGTTCTATAATGCGTCTATGAATGAACAACTTGAGCGGTAGGGCGTATATCATACAAGTACCCTTTTTTATAATCTTAAGAATCATGCGCTCTTCTTAGACTCTGTTAAGCTAGACCTCCGGTACCAACGCTCCGTAGAGTGCTGTACCAAATATTACCCATGGGCCATAGTTGCAGATCAAACCAAATGATTACGGTGATGGGTTTGGACTTGATTTTAAAAATGAGGGAATTAGTTCAAGCTTTATTTGTATACAAAATTTTAGAACAATAAATCAAGATCGGAAATTCCTTGGCCACTGTTATGCAACCGAAATGTCCAAAGATATTTGTTGTTGTTTCGCTGACAGATAAAAGAAACTGCTCCTATCGAACTGATATTCTTGCGTTATAAAAATGCAGTGTGGTCTCGGAAAATATCTCAGTCTTTACATACGCTCCTGTTCCAACAATAATACTTACATTTCCTTGGTGATGGCATTGGGTCTCATATAAGGGTCAATGAAGATGTAAGTGAACTGGGAGTCTTTTGTAATTTGACTGCCATAATTTTGCTTTGCTTTTTAACATTGTATGTCCTGCTTGTCGGTATCTTGTATGGCTAAGTGAACAAACGAAGAAAAAATCCCTCAAAAAGTATATGACAACCCCTTTACCAGGGGTGGTTATTTTCACATAAAACGACTCCTTGGAGACAGGATGATATCCAGGATGATGTTGGTGGTGTCCAGAGAAAAGTTAATTACAGCGCTCCCCTTCCGACTCAAATATAAGCAAAAAATGCCGAATCAAAGTGAAAATTTTGATCAAAGTGGGCAATCTCCCAGCCGCGGCACCTCCCTCCAGCTGCGGTGCCTGCGGCAGCTGACCCTGCTGTCCCCCTTCTAGGAACGGCTCTGAATGACTATGGGATGAAAAACTGGTCTCTTCACTATAAACCAGACTCTTTGGTTTGATCTTTTTATTTTCTTATTTTCCAGGGTTTAAATGGCCGTTTGGTTTTTGCCATTGCAGCTGCTGCAATTGGATCAGGCTTCCAACATGGTTACAATATTGGTGTGGTTAACGCACCAGGAAAAGTAAGTTTCAATTTTATTATTAGACGCAGTTGATCTAATTTCTAAGATGATTGTTTATTTTTTCTTTAGAAGACTTCCAGTAGATGACAATTTGCATCCCTGCACTATAAAAAAAGGAAAAACTAAAACTTAAATCGTAAACTTTTTCGCAGACTTTTTCACGGCTATAGGATTTATTATTTAATTAAAGATAAGTTTGAAACTAAAATATAAAATCAAAAATAAAAAGTTTATTTATATGTAAGAATATATATTTGGGCTTGCTTGTCGCAGTTGTATTTTCAAAAGGCCCACAAAGACAATAACAATATAGGGATTGCGAATTTCAACTTTCGGGTTTATTGGATGGAAAACGCTTTTAGCAAGTTTTTAAATAGAAAAACCAGGACGAATATCCTTCGACAGGATAAAAGTTAAAGATTTTTATTTAATTTGTATTTAAAATATTATTGATTTTTATTCAAGTCGAGGCAAAAATTATAGTTTTATGCAGGAAATCGTACGGGTGCTAGGGGAGAAAGAAGAGAGGAGAAAGAGTGTCCGCCAGTAAGATCTGCTCCGTTGCTTTAGAGTGAATATGAACTTTTCTTAGTATTTTCTCTAGTCTAGGCCTGTGCTCGAGATTCTAGAATGATGCCTATTAAGCTACCTAACTGTGAATAAAAATCCTATTTAAAAATCACGGCAGAAATCAAAGTTCCCCCTCCCTATATCCTGTTTATATTCTGTTATATCTTTGCTATATTTTTTAGTTTCTAAGAAGGAAGAGTGAGAGGCTGATAATATAATTGCTAAACAAGTAAATCTTATTTGTGCTTTCTCATAGAAATTTGTGTTGGTGTTTCAGCGTTTAACTATAGAAACGATGAACAGAACTTTTGGTAAAGGTAAAGCTAAAGAACGTGGCATTAAACTTTACAGTCCCTACCGGCGGTGCTGATCTCCGTTTCTTGGCCCTTCAACCAGGAAGTGTAATGGGGGGCTGGGGGGCCAACCATCCTATGCTTTCGCACACCCTTCCTGTTTACCTTCCCCAGATTTCTCCAGGTACCCATTTAGAGCCGGGTCAACTCTGGCTGAGCTTAAAGAATCACACCTCTGACCCTCGTCCCAAACTAAATAATTGGGTATGCTAGGATTCGAACCCTCGCCCTCTCAGACAAAGGGTCCTGAATCCAGCGCACCAGTCCACTCGGCCAGGGGCTTAGTTTAATAAGGTTTCTAGATTAACCTTTCATGATGTTTATCTACGAGTTCGTGGTAACGAACTGTAAGTAAGGCTCAATAGTAAAAAAAAACTCTAAAAACCAAGATTTCGATAACCATAGATATGTTAAAAGAGTTGGCTTACTGTGCTACTTCCAAATGTTTAAGTTTCATTAAGTTTGTTCTCGCCCATCAAAAGCTACAAGCCTGAGAAAATTTGTCTGATTTTCAAATAGGCGGAAAGGCCCCCTAGAGGAATTTTAATGAAAACCACATCATCAGATTCAGCGTATCAAACAAGCCTACTATAGAGGTTTCAAGTTTCTATCTGAAAAAATGTGAAATTTTGCAATTTGTTTTATTTGGTTTTTGTTTGTTTTTCTTTCGCCAGAGGTGATCGTATCGAACCAGTAAGCCTAGAGCGTCAGGAGAGGGCCCATTTTAACAGAAATGAAAAGTTCTAGTTCCTTTTTCAAGTGACCCAACACATTGGAGAGTAACTAAGCCCCCTCCCACGCCATTTATTTTCCCAAAATCGTCGGATCAAAATTTTGAGATATATATTTTGTCTAGCATAGTTGAAAGCCCCAATAACCAATTATCTTTGGAGATAACACAACCCCCACAGCCCCTGGGGAAAGGTCTTCCAATTATAAAACTTGCCCATTGTTTACGTATATTTGTTATTGGGAAGTATTCATATATAATTAGGGTGGGGAAGACGAATTATATGCTGGGGGGATTTAGCACGGGTAGAATTTTCCATGGGTGGGGAGGGTTCTAGGGGGGTGAACTTTTCAGGGAAAAATTTACACTGGGGAAATTTGCCAGAATTCCTGTACGACACTTCTTTATATGCCATGCTTTCTCTTTACTGATTTGATTTTACGTGTAGAGATGTTAAAAGTAATTCTCCGAGGTAAATTCTTGCCAGGATTGAATTTTCCATAGGATATTTCCTTGGGGAGGAGGATTTTTCCATGGAAGTGGAGCCAGATATTCTGAGGCTGTTCAAAAAAGTGATTAAAAATAAAATAAAAAAAGTTTTTTTTAACTAAAAATAAGGAGCAACATTTTGATACCAATGTATACATCAAAAGAATTGGTTTTTGTGATGATTTAAATATATAAATTTCATCAAGTTTAGTCTTACCCACCAAAAGTTATGATCCTGAGAAAATTTGCCTTGAATCGAAAACGGGGGAAACACCACCTAAAGGCTATAAAATCTTAATGGAAATCATACCATCAGGTTTAGCGTGTCAGAGAACCCTGCTGAAGAGGTTTCAAGTTCCTATCTGCAAAAATGTGGAATTCTATTTCTTTTGCAAGAAGAAAGATCACGGATGCGTGTTTATTTGTTCATTTTTTTTCCCGAGGGATGATCGTATCGACCCACTGGTCCTACAATGTTGCAAGAGTGCCCATTCGAATGGAAATTAAAAGTTTTAGTGCTCTTTTTTAAGTGACCGAAAAAATCGGAGGGCAACTAGGCACCCTCACACGCCCATTTTTTACCAAAGTCACCGGATCAAAATTTCAAGCATAACGATTTTGTTTAGTATAGTTAAAAACCAATATAAATGTCTTTGAGTGCAACTTAATTCCCAGTAGTTCTCGGTAGAAGGGCTGCAAGTTATGAACTTTGCCATGGTTAACATAAAGTATAGGTTATTAGGATATTTACAGACGTTTTCTGGGGGATTTTTTCTGGCGAAGGTGGGGGAGGGCGTAATTAAGGAGAGGGTTACGTAATAGGATCTTTTCATGTAGGAATTTTTCATGGGGGAAGAGAGTTTTCCTCAAAGAGGACACCGGTTTGCCCAGCATTATTTAAAATAAGATCAGAAATTAAATAGAAAAAATAAGTTTTTTCAACTGAAAGTAAGGAGCAACATTAAAGCTAAACGAACGGAAACTATTACGCAAATGAGGGGGTTCGCTCCTCTTCAATATCTCGCTCTTTACGCTAAAGTGTTTTTAGCATTTTCAAAGAGCTATTTACTCTAATTAAACGACCTCTGTGATTCAGCAGTCGTTCTTAAAGAATTGGAACAGAATTCGAGATTTAGCGTAAATAGCGAGGTATTGACGAGGGAACGAACCCCCACATGTACGTTATAATTGCTCCTTATTTTCACTAGAAAAAACTTGTTTTTTATTTAATTCTTTAAAAACGACTCCTGAAATACAAGGGCCGTTTAATTAAAACAATAAGCAACTTATTTTAAAGTGCCAAAAACCTTAAACGTGAAGAGTGAGGTGTTAAAGAGGGGGTATCCCGCCTCATATGACTAATCATTTCTTTTACATTTAATTTTTAATGTTATTCCTTACTGTCAGTTAATTTTTTTTTCTTTTTAATTATGTATAGGCATGATATCGGAATTAGTCGTGAAAATGTAATCAACAGCTGACAATTTTAGGTTGTTCAATTCTTTTATAGTATTGTTTTCTTTAGATAAAACATGGTCCGTGCCAAAGATTATGGGAACTGTCTAAGAATAGAAACTGGCGCGAGTGCCGGCAAAAAAAAACACAATTTGGCGCTAGGTGACACTTGGAATTTCTTACAGCATTGTATTTATTTTTTCTGTCACGAACTAAGATCAGATACTTAATACTATCCTAATTTTACCAATTAAACCACCTAATTTAGTTATTTTATTATTAATCTGATGAATTCCAAGTGCTTGTAAATGGTGTTGATAGTTTTCGTCGACACTATTGCCAGTTCTCACTATTATAAATTACCAATACTCACAGTACGTAAATGAAAAGAAATAAATACCTATGCTCTTTGGCCTCCTAGCTTGTCTCCCTAGCCGAGTGGTTGGTGTGCTGGATTTGGAATCCTTTGTCCGAATGGCTGGGGCTCAATTCTTGGTGTGGCCGGTTATTTGGTTTGGGACAAGCGTCAGTGGTGTAACTTAGTAAGCTGATCCAGAGTCGATCCAGCCCTAAATTGGTATTTGGAAAAATATTGGGAAAATAAGCAGAAAGGGTGTGTGAAAGCACGGGATGGCTGGGCCCTAACCTTCCATTACACTTCCTGGCTTAAGGGCCTTGAAATGGTTATCAGCACCACCGGTTTGGACTTTCATGGTGTAGTGTCGTATCCTTTAACTTTTTTCCTTAGCAGAAGAGCCAGTCGTGGTAATAGTAGAAGCATTTGTGATAAGATCAAATTGTGGCAGGAATATTTGTGACAGAAGTGGCCATGATAAGAATAGTCGTTGGAGAACATTCGTGTTTTGAGTAGTCTGAGTAGGAGAAGCAGTAGTAACTATCTTTTTATGATTAACGGTGCTCAAACTAGGAATCGTTGTAGTAGCTTGAGGCTTAGTAGGAATAATTTTGCTAAGAACAGTAAATAATGCCATAAGAGCAAACCTGTTAGGAATAGTATTGCCACAACAAGCAGGGCTAGGTTTAAGTTATGAGATTAATTGGATTTTGCGTAGTCACAATAGAAACTCATGGAGTAGAAATTGCCATGGAAGGAGTTGTCAGTATAAGAATAGTCGTTCTAAGAACGTTAATGTTAGAGAAGGCTATAGTAGTAGGAGTAACAGTAAAGTTGGATGTTTTCTGCATAGCCGAAATTTTGTATTAGATTAGATTCGATATAAGAAAAAGTCCCTTTTGACAAATACTATTCTTTACCAGCAGTATTAATGTTCCAGTTCTCTCACTCTCTGAGATTTCCTCAGAGTGCAAAAAAACTATTAAGGATTCCTCCTCTCCACCGCTCATTCGACCTAGAAGAATCCAAGATATGTACGTTTTACAAAATTCTATACGTTGTACCTTCCAAGAGAATGCTTCAGAAATTTGAAATTAAGCAAATTTAGTCTACTGTTTTTAGTCCTAGGCCTTAGTAGATTGCAAATTCAAAATAAAATATAATCCTGGAAAACAGCTCTTATGAGGTCTTCCTCTGATTTGATTAAGCGATATATCCTCAGATTGCAGAAAACATATTTAGAAATCCCCGTCCCCACCCCTCATTCAACTTAAAAGAATCCAAGATGTGTAGGTTTTAAAAAATTCTATATATACGTTGTGCCTTTCTGGAGGAGGCTTCAGAAATTTGAAAATAAGCAGATTTAGTCCCACTGCTTTCAGTCCTAGGCTTTAGTAGATCGTACATTGAAAAAATGGTAATCCTATAAAACAGCTTTTATGAGGTATTTTCGAAAAATAATAATCCCTGACGTTTAATCTCTAAACCAAAATGAAAGAAAGCCGACACGTATAGAGAAACTAATTTTTGCTCTTCCTTTACCTCAACAAAACTCGATTACGCCTTATTGTCAAGAAATATCAGAGCCGAGAAAGGCTGGTGTTCCAGGAAAAATCATAATCTCTGACGTTTTTACAAAGCAGCATGAGAGAAAGTCAACTTGTATACAGAAAATAAACTTTCTTCTTCCTTTAAGTTAACAAAACTCGATTATGCCTGATCGTCATGAAATTTCAAAGCCAAGAAAGGCTGGTGTCCCAGGAAAAAATCATATTCTCTGATGTTCTTACAAACCAAGAAGAGAAATATCCAACCTGTATACAGAATGTAAGTTTTGGTCGTCCTTTACCTCAACAAAACTTGATTATGTCTTGTCATCAAGAAATATCAAACCCAAGAAAACTGGCATTAAAGGAAAAATCACAGTCTCTGACATTTAACAAAGCAATACGAGAGAATTCCAAGTCATGTCAAGAATCTTTTTGTCTCAAGAAGTTTTTCTCTTCTTTTACCTTGACAAAACTCGATTATGGCTTATTGTCAAGAAAAACAAAAGCCTAGAAATGCTGGCGTTCCAGGAAAAATTCTAATCCCTGAAGTTTTTTCAAGACAAGAAGAAAAAAGTCGACTGGTATACAGAATATAAGTTTTTTTCTTCCTTTACATCAACAAAATTCTATTATTCCTTACCGTCAAGAAATTTCAAAGCCAAGAAAAGCTGTTTCCCCAAGTCCTTGTTAAAACAAGGGATTATCTATAGGAAAATTTTAAAAAAGTAAGTCTCATTAGGTTTTTTTACTCTGAAATCCGATGTTTTGCAAGAAATTTATAGGAAATACTAAGTAAAATAAGTTTCTATGATTCAGATATGTACCTCGTAATGAGGGAGGCTTAATCCTGTGTAAGAATATGCTCCAGGCTCCCGGCATTTTGTCACATGGCAGGTTTCTAGTCACGGACAATTTGCTGTCTTTTCATACAGCCGTTATTTCAGATATATTTGACTATTAAAGAAAGCCCGATTTCTAACAATGATGTCTACTAATCTTGAAACTTTTAGTTTTCTTCTTAACGGTTTTTGAGTACTTGTAATTCCGTTATTGAAATATATACACATACTAGCTGTTGGGGTGGCGCTTCCCGCCACCCCAACACCTAGTTGGTGGGGCGCTTTGCGCCCCCAAGCCCCCCCGCGCGCGTAAGTCGTTACGCGCCATATTAGTTACGTGCCATTGTAGTTGTGTCCCTGTGTCCCACCTGTGAATAGAGATAGATATATATATATATATATGTTTTTAACTACGTTAAACATGTGAATATACAACATTCTTCGCTGTCCCATTGTCTGTGCATATAAATAGATTGTCAGGTGCTACTGACTCTTGAACATGCAACATATAATTGTCCATGGGAAAAACAATCCGTATTCAGATCTATACCTCATTATTCTAATGATGTGTCCCTGTGTCCCGGTCGTCATTTGTGTCCCGGTATCCCCGTTTGTACTTTCTCTTTGAGTGTCCCGGTCGTCATTTATATTCCCTGTGTCCCGGTGTCCCGGTCGTCATTTGTGTCCCGGTATGTAATTTCTATTCGAACAATCCCTGTGTCCCGGTCGTCATTTATATATCCCGCCTGTGCCCCCGGCGTCCCCGTTGTAGTTGTGTCCCTATGTCCCGGTCGTCATTTATATTCCCTGTGTCCCGGTCGTGATTTGTGTCCGGGTGTCCAAGTCTGTAACTTCTCTTTGAGGTTCCCGGTCGTCATTTATATTCCCTGTGTCCCGGTCGTCATTTGTGTCCCGGTGTCCCGGTATGTAATTTCATTAGTTGACAAACATGACGTCTGTCGACAAACAACTTCATTACGCATACAGCTCAATCCTTATAATGACGTCAGTCGACAAACATGACGTCAGTCGACACACAAACATGACGTCACTCGACACACACACACACACAACTTATTTTTATATATATAGACTAGCTGTTGGGGTGGCGCTTCGCGCCACCCCAACACCTAGTTGGTGGGGCACTTTAGGCCCCCCCAAGCCCCCCCGCGCGCGTAAGTCGTTACGCACCATATTAGTTACGCGCCATTGTAGATGTGTCCCTGTGTCACACCTGTGAATAGAGATAGATATAAATATATATTTTTAACTACGTAAAACATGCGAATATACAACATTCTTCGCTGTCCCATTGTCTGTGCATATAAATAGCATTTATATTCCCTGTGTCCCAGTCGTCATTTGTGTCCTGGTGTCCCAGTTTGTATTTTCTCTTTGAGTGTCCCGGTCGTCATTTATATTCCCTGTGTCCCAGTGTCCCGGTCGTCATTTGTGTCCCGGTGTCCCGGTCTGTAATTTCTATTCAAACAATCCCTGGGTGGCGCTTCGCGCCACCCCAACACCTAGTTGGTGGGGCGCTTCGCGCCCCCCCCCCCCAAGCCCCCCCGCGCGCGGGGGGGGCGCGCGGTGAGGGTGCGTGTGAGGGTGCCTAATTTCATGACGTCAGTCAACACAGAAACATGACGTCACCTGATCCACAGACAGACAGACAACTTATTTTTATATATATAGATTTTTCAATTACGGGCATGCAGACCCTGAGACTCTGCACGCGGCGTCCAATGTCTAACATCGATTTCTACTTACTTTCAAACTTTAGATTTCGGTTTTTAAGATCTTTGATTTTCTGTAACCCATTGTCAAAATATATACAAATACTTTTGGTAATCACTAGTTGTTTTGTTCGTTGTGTAATTTTATGTCATTTCATACTGCAGTATGTTCAAAGATGTTTTTTTATAGAAGCCAGTGCAATTTCTAACAACAATATGTACTAAGCTTCAATTTTCACCCTTTTCGATTATGCGTATTTCACTGTTAAATAGTCTGTTTTTTACTTTTCCTTTCATAATAACATTAACTTCACCTCCTCATGAATTACATTGAAAATCCAGCCTTATATTGGATATGGTTGCTATTGCTGGTTGCTATGGGCCTCATACACCCTTTGTAGTGTCATCTGACATTTAAGTAGGAGTAGTCTTTGGCGTAGAGTCTATTGTATAGGTAAATTTTAGTGCCCAAATAAGTAAGTTCTCCCTCTAACTGGCACCCTAAAACTACTTTTAACTACTTCTTTTTGTTCTAGTTTGGTTATGGTCTGGTCCAAGTTGTTGAATTATATAGCTCGTTATTTTTTTTTGTAGGTTTAAAAAAACATTTTCGCATGCTGACCGGGGTTTGCGTTGCGTAGGTGCCGATTTGTTGATTTAATGCCTTCAACCGGGAGTGCAATGTGAGGTTTGGGGCAAACCATTCCAAATCAAGTAACGATGACATCAGGACTCGAACCCCTAACCTCAGAATTTCAAGTCCATAGAAAAGAATAATTTATTATTTCGTCATTTAATACTTTTTTTTAGATTAGGGCTTAATGCTAATGTATTCTAGCCAGTTTTTAACTAACGACTTGGTAAAAAACATTTTTGATCTTTGCTTGCCTGTACATTGAAAATGGGGGTGTATCTCTTCGGTCCAGTAGCAATGAAACGTGGGCCCTGTTTTACAATTGATTTGTCTTTTCAGCTGATACAAGAATGGATTAACTACACTGATTATGTCCGATCCAATTATACGGTAGTACCAACAGAAGCAACAATAACATGGATTTGGTCCGTAGCAGTCTCTGTCTATTGTATTGGAGGAATGATTGGTGGATCCTTGACAGGGTTCTTCGCCGAAAAGTTTGGCAGGTAAGAATAAAGGGTTTTTGCACGATTTTTTTTTAACCTAAAAAAGAGTGTAGATTCCTTGTGATACAGTAAATCAAAGCAATTTAAGAACAAGATAAGTTTTTGTGATAAGTTCAAAACTAAGACAGTGAATGGCATCCGACTGTTTGAAATATTGATTTATTTGAAATTTAAACAGCTACGTATATCTATTTAACATTATTACTAGTCGGAAAATAAATGACTGATGGAAAAGGTATTCATATGCATTATTTTTTAGGTTCAGGATGTATTAGGACAAAAACATACTAAAATTTCTTATGTCAATTTAAAAAAAAAAAAAAAAAAAACTGAAAAAAAAATTACTCAGAGTTAGCCAAGCATACCAAAAACAAGATACTTTTTTTTAATCCATACAAAGGTCAGTATAATGAAATACGGTATGTTTCATTATTTAGTTCGACTCTAAATATTCATAAAAACCATTAAAATTTAGTAAAAATCTGAATAATAATTAATTCTGTATATTGTATTGGAGGAATGATCGGCGGATCTTTGACAGGATTCTTTGCAGATAAGTTTGGCAGGCAAAGATGAATGGTATTTGTGACAGACTTAAATGATTCTTAAACAAAAACCGCTATGCATAAATATTTTATTTCATTTCAATAAATATTTCATAAAGATAACGATATGAAGGTGCATTTCCCTGGAATTAGCGAAGAGCCAAGTATGCCAAGAGAAAGATAAGTTTCTAAAGTCTGCTCCAAGGACAGTGAAAATTGAATGTGATTGTTTGAAATGGTTTTGGGGAAACATAAACAACCACATCTAAAAGAGCTACTTTTGTGTTATACTCCCCAACTAATACTCTTCGTCTAAGCAGAACCTGTTTCTCTGACGGTCAGTCCTAATGAAATGTACCTAAGTATGATAAAATATAATACTTTAGAAACAAATTTGGGCTATATATTTGAAAATTAGGGGGGAGGGATGTAAAGGTTAGCAGGTCTGCAGGCTCTGAATATTATGTAGTAAGAATTGTTTTCTAACTTGCACACTGTCAAAATACTTTACCCGATCCCCAGTCAGCCCCCCCCCCTAACGAACAAATATATAGCCTAAATTATGTATTTCTTATCTATTCAGACACTTTTCTTTGTCTTGTCTTACGCTAAACTGAAAGAAACTAACGAAACAAACCTTCCTACAATGCGTCAATAAATGAACGATTTCGGGGGTCGGGGTATATCAAACAAGAACCGTAAAACATTAAAAAAAATGGTCTTAAAAATCATAAAATAAAGATATAAAAAAAGTAAAAAAAAGAACAGAAAATTAATATTTCATGTAAAAGACATCTATACGTAGCTATACAGTTTATGGTACTACCGGGTGCCAAAAAATATATTATGTAGAAAAATCAGCGAAAATAATCTTAAGAATGTAACACCAAACAAATAAAGAAGGTTTTGCTTTTCTTTTTGTTCATCTTTGAATTTCTTCTGACGAAAGATGTTGTCAAATTTAATTTAATAGTTTTGCGCACTAGTTTCCACGATTCCACATGGAAACACTGACGAAAATGTCTTACTACCCTAAAAACCACATAATTCTGAAGCAACCACAAGAAAATTGTTTAAAAATTGCAATTTTAAGCTATGAATTGACCTAAGATGAATCTGGAGGAGGGATTCTTTTATATTTCCTTGGTACCTTAAAGTAGGGCTCTAATATTTATAGCGCTATTATTAATTTATACTTTATTATTTATAGTAGGCCTATAGTTTAATATTTAAAGAGTATTGGTTAGTAAAATCGAAATCTGTGTAGTGAGAATTTGTTCAAGTTTACTGCTAAAAGAATTGAGGTAATTATAGGTTAAAAACTTTCGAGTTGGAACCTGAGCTGAAGAAAATTAATATGTTCCGACTCAAATATCTATAGATTTTTATATAGGCTACTTATGGTTTGATATCCATCTATACGTTTGGTCCATAAAAATTTTATCCACATGACGAAACATTTTGGTCTTTTAAGAACCAAAATAGACACTCATATTAACACTATATTGGAAACAAAATCAAATTTTCCATAATCATAAGCCAGACGGCTTGTTTTCTGATATTACTATACATACATTTTCCCTACATTTTAATTTAATTTCCCCAGCACAGTTAGAACATATTCTTCTTAAAGATCGTTCCCAAAAGAAACGCAAGTCGTGCCCAAATGGAGGAGGCCGGGAGGAAGAATTTAAAGTAAGTTGGAGCTTCATGCAAAGGTATAAAGAGGGAGGATTTGAATAGATTAGGGTTGGGGAGAAGCATACGCAGCTGTGTTGGCCTCAGGAGGCTTGGTGCTCCAATGGGTTATTGGTAGTAGTAGTTACTTATGTACTAATCCTTTCTAAAATTTCAATTCTAGAAATTAATGGCCAAGAAATTTAAAATAAAAATTAGTCATGTCACTAAATACCTCTAGAAGGCTATAGTAACCTACATTCATTATCATTTTGTTAATTTCGGTTTTTTGCTAAAAAGATTATTGTAAGTTTCAACGAGATTGGGCCTACAATTGAAGACTTCAACTTCTTCAGGCTGTCCAGTAGAGTCTATTCTAGACTAAAGTAATCTCCCGGCATAAAAATTAAAGATAAATGTTTAACACATAGGATATAAAATATAAAATTTTTGTTTATAAATTTTCTTAAGATTTTTATCTTAAGAAAATTTAAGATAAAAATATAACATTTATCAAAGTTAGGACCTTATTACAGGAAAAAAAAAACACTATTTCAAAGCCATTTTGTTTTTCAGGAAAGGCGGGCTTATTGTCAATAACATATTTGCTATAATTGGCGCTATTCTCGAAGGCTTCTCATATTCTGCCAAATCATATGAAATGCTTATTGCCGGAAGGATATTTATTGGAATTAATTGTGGACTCAACGCCGGACTGGCACCCATGTACCTTAGTGAGATATCTCCAGTTAATCTCCGAGGGGCGGTAAGGCATTTCTGTTTTATTGACTAAAATTGAAAGGATTCGTTTTTCATTTCAAGAGAAATGGC
Source organism: Artemia franciscana (assembly GCF_032884065.1). Classification (NCBI taxonomy): domain Eukaryota; kingdom Metazoa; phylum Arthropoda; class Branchiopoda; order Anostraca; family Artemiidae; genus Artemia; species Artemia franciscana. Next base: position 12,527,654 of record NC_088870.1, on the reverse strand, counting down.
AGAACTATTGTTTCGTCATCCTCCTCACCTTCAAAGATCCTATGCTTACTACGTGCAATTGAAAGAAAATAATTTTTTGTTGGGTTTCATGGGATGTCCTGGCTGAGTCATGGCTGAGTGGTTGGCGCCCTGGCGTGGGAATTCTGTGTCCAAGGGGCATCGGTTCAATCCCAGTTGTGACCACTTATTTAGTTTGGGACGGGGGTCAGTGGCGTGACTCTGTAAGCTCAGCCAGAGTCGACCCAGCTCTAAATGGGTACCTGGAGAAATCTGGGGAAGGTAAACAGGAAGGGTGTGTGAAAGTACAGGATGGCTGGCCCCCAACCCCCCATTGCACTTCCTGGCTGAAGGGCCATGAAACGGAGATCAGCCCCGCCGGTTTGGACCTTAAGGGTCTAGTGCCGTCTTACTTACTTCATGGGATGTTGTGCAGCGAAATCAATTTTTCTTATGAAAAATTTCATTTGACTCTTGTTTTTGCCTTTGAAAATCGGACACCTTCTGATTTATTTTTTCAGCGATTTGTGAATGGCAAATTTTCCCTTTTTCAAGATTTTTTATTTCAGCTGTAATTTAGGTCATTCTTGACTTTTTCCATGCTGTGCTGTTATCCTGGGCAATCAGGGGTAGACCGTATTCCATACTAGCTGTAAATCTTATTGCTTACTTGTTTCTCAATAAGAAATTTTTTATAACCGTTTCAAAAACACGAAAACAAAGATAATTGCCCATGAGCTATTTAAAGGTTAAATTTCTTTACAACTTTTGGATAACAAAACCAAATTCAACGTTCCATAAACACTAGAGTTGTTTTCGGGGGGCGGGGTTGGCTAGGTAATATAACCATCTTGGCATGAATGAATTGCCTCAATAACAATAACTCAATTGTAGGTTCAGTGATAATTACAGAATGATTTATTCTCAGCATGAAATACCTTAGGTTATTTTATGCAACTTGAGCTAGATTATATGCATATGGTTTATTTTAAGCAACAAATAAAAGACAAATTTGTGTCAGCGTTGGGAAATATTAAAGCAGTTCATTATAAAGGCTAAAAGGCATGAATATAGTTTTCGCCACTCCCGAAAGACTGCATGAATTGCCGAAAATTACAATATTCGAGATGAAATTACTAAATTGATAGCTAATAAAGATTTATCTTGATTCTGCCTTTTGTTAAATCCAGTAAACTTTTTACAAACAATTCCAACAAAAACTTCTGCAATTTAAATGGAACAATTTCAAAATAAGTTTATTGGCTTTTCAAACCAACATTAGCTCTACTTTGTAGACAAAATACCCAACAAGTTTAGGATGACAGTGAAAAGACGGAGGGAGAATCACGATATCAAATAACGTAAGAATAGCATTGATATAACAGTCCACAACAGGCCAAATTCAACTACAAAATCAAAACTAAGTCTTTTGTTTTTTAAATATTTGTTTAATTACCTAGCCGCACAAAAAATCAAACCAAACAAAGTATATTTACGTGCAACATGACAATAAAGATAAAAAAAGTGGGAGGATCAGAAAATACGAAGATTGATTGGAAGGATAAAGCTTGGCTTTTTCAACCCCCTGGTGTACATCTCAGAGTGCCACTTTTTCTGCCACGGGTACCGCACTAACGAAGTTTTGGAAACAAGCTACCCCTCAGTCTGCGATATACCCAGGATTTTGTTCATTGGAGGAGGGTTTGCAAAATGGTTTCGGAGGGGGGTACCAAAGCACTAAAGAAGAATGGGTTAACCTCCTGTAGAAGTTGTCAGATGGTAGGGGGCGAGGGTATCTTGCTTGTATTTTTAAGACCATTATAAAAGTCGAACAAATATTTTGGGAGATGGGGACGGGGCTCGAACTGGGAATTCCCTTTAATATGGCACTGGAGTCAGTAATGACAAAACGGAATAGTTATCTACAAATTCAGTTTGCCATCTTTTAAATTAATTTGCTTTGTTCTGTCATCATTTTATCTTGGCAAAGTTTCTGAAATTCTCTTTTTAGGTAGGAACAATGTATCAATTAGTTCTGACAATTTCAATCTTGATATCTCAAATTTTGGGAATGGAGAACATCATGGGCACTGAGACACTTTGGCCATATCTTTTAGCATTCACAGCTGTACCTGTCCTCTATCAAGTTCCTGCACTTATGCTTTGTCCTGAATCACCAAAGTATATCCTTATCACCAAGGGACGAGAAAGGGAGGCTGAAAGAGGTAAGTACTTGACATATATTAAGAAGTGAGCTAGTGAGACGATAAAGTTTATATGAACTATGCAAAATTGATTTTATATTTAAATGAATATATTTGAAACTAAACCTTGAATGGGAGAGAATATCTAGATGAGAAGCAAGATGCTACGTATTGACCTTGCTTGGAAAACAATAGTTAACTTTGTTCCACTTAATGACTGTTCAATGTTTTCTGGATTAATCGGCAGAAGGATGGGTCCTGGTGACAAAGAGTAAGATTAGGCATGCAGAGCTAACTTACCAGAGAACTTAGCTAACTCATTTGTTTTTGTAGTATTACTATTATTCTGTCAAGGTTGGTGACGTGTGAATAAGTGTAATCATGAATTTTGATCTAAATATTGAATAAATTTATCCCCATATAGTTGACACTTCAGACAGAAGTTAAATTTTTGAATATTTTCAGTCAATTTGACAATCACAAAGATAGTTTATGTTCGACTGAAGTAGAAACATAAAGAAATGTATTGGAGGTAGTACTATGAGTGGGAGCGCATCCACGGGGCAAGTCCTATCACCTAAGCATAGACGTTGTTGCTACATAATGGCTTGAAATTGCCTTTTTTTTTCATATGATGCCCTTTCTCAAAACCGTTTGGATCCCCTTCCAGAACAAATCTTGGCTATATCCTTATATATATATATATATATATATATATATATATATATATATATATATATATATATATATATATATATATGTATATATATATAAGTACAAATAAATACAATAAATACATAAAATAAATACAACTTATAAATAAATAAATACGACTTAGCTTCATTAAATCTTTTTTAAGATAATATAATTTAATCATTAGATATGAAACTATATATTTTATATAACTATATAATTAATTATATATTTTATATAACTATTAACTATTTAACTATATAATTTAAAAATATAAATTAATTAAAAAGTGATATTTATTATTTAACGTTAATTCTTTAACTTAATTATAATCTAAATAAATATAATTTAATTCGATTTAATTTAGTTTGATAAATATAGTATAATATAATCACTTTTATCTATTAATTGACAATTTACAATTAGCCACTTACTGGTGTACTAGTTTTTCGTCCGTCATTTATACCTAACAGTTGCACAGAAATACAAAAGTAATAAATTACTTACTTACTAAAAATGACCTCTTGTTCAATGACCTTTCCACCAAGCTTTTGTCTGATAACCTTTTAGCTCTTGCCAACAGAAAGAAAGAAATAGCTTTGGTCAAGAGAGAAAAAACTAGACGGGAATAAATAGGAAGAAAAAGTTTTTCAGTTTCGTCATGTGAACGTTGGGTCTTTTAGATGAAATTTATTTTCAAACATTTCAAACAGCTCGTGTTAATGAACTGTAAGTAAGGAGTGTACCCAGCTCAATAGTAACCGAAACTCTAAAAAACAGAATTTTGATACCAATAGATACATCAAAAGAATATGATTTTTATGCTGATTTCAAATGGACAAGTTTCTTCAAGTTTAGTCCTGCTCATCATAAGTTACGAGCCTGAGAAAATTTACACTATTTTCAGAAAAAGTCATAGAATCTTTATGATCAAATCACACCATCAGATTCAGCGTATCAAAGAACCATACTGTATAGGTTTTAAGCTCCTATCTGCAAAAACGTGGAATTTAGAATTTTTTTCCAGAAGAAAGATTACGGGTGTGTGTTTATTTATTTTTTCCAGGGGTGATCGTATCGAACCAATGGTCCTAGAATGTTACGAGAGGGATCATTAAAACTTAAATTAAATGCTCTAGTGCTCGATGGATAAGAATAATCCAATTAATTTAATACATGCTTTGTCAAATAATAAAAGATATTTAGATGATATTTTGGTCTTAAATTGTAAGGATTTCATTGATATTTCTAAAAATATATATCCATCAGAGCTTATTCTTGAGCCTAGTCATGGCGCTGGCCATGAAGATCATTTCTTAGATTTAAATATTAATATTTGTGATAATAATAAATTAAGTTTTAAAATGTATAATAAAACGGATGATTTTGATTTTGAAGTGATTAGTTTCCCATTCCCTGAAAGTAATATACACTCAAATATCACATATTCAGCGTTTTTCTCACAGCTACTTCGTTATGCAAGGATTTGTAGTAATTATATTGATTTTAAAAATAGATGTAAAATCTTAAGCCAAAAATTGATATCAAGAGGTTTTTTTGCAAATAAATTAACTTGGCAATTTAAAAAATTTAGTTTTCATTATAACGAACTTTTAAATAAATATCAAAAGAATTATCTAGAAATACTTAAAGAAATTTTTAACTAATTTTGGAGGTTCGAGAAATGTTGTCACAGCGCCATTTATTTTGAATTGTGTTTCTAATTGAGCGGATTTTCTAAAAAATTAGCCACATGGTAAAGATGAATTCTATAATTGTTTAGTCCATTCAGGTTTTTTGCAATGTGTTAATATTTGTGATTTGGTAAAATTTATAATATTTAGTTTACCTATTGTTGCTAAAAGGAGGGATATATTAACAGGATAAGCTTGTTTTTGGTTTTACTTGGTTGTTTTACATTTGCTGTTTTATTTTTGTTTTTTTTTTCATAGGCATGTATTTTGGGGGTGATACCTGACGCGGGGATGCCATGGATATTCTGTGGTAGCCACAACACTGTGCTGGGTAGAGAATTTAGAGTGGCGAAACCCTATATAGGCCAGTGTATTCTCCTGATGAGCCCTTATGTTGGGTGTTGCCTCTGAATTATTTGTCTATATTATTTTTTCTATTGTTTGGTAAATGACGACTTATACTTATTGACGACATGACTGCCTGTCCATGGATTATTCTTTATGGTTGATTGTGTGTGGCTATGCTGTTTGACCTATGTGATTGTATGGATGAGTAGGGTTAAGGCCTCATTCAAGTGCTGGTCTATATTAATCACTAATTTAGGAAAACAGTCTTCCTTTTCTCCTTCTGTCTCCTTTTTTTTTTTTTTTTTTTTTTTTTTTTTTTTTTTTTTTTTTTTTTTTTTTTTTTTTTTTTTTTTTTTTGTGTGTGTTTGTGCTGTAGCATTGGTGATTTCTCTTTTCATTATATATATATATATATATATATATATATATATATATATATATATATATATATATATATATATATATATATATATACTTAAAGCATATTAAGACAAACAAATCGCTCAAAGCATATTAAGACATAATAGACATTGGCAGAGGTGAGAATTTTAGAAGAAGGATCAAAAACCTCATTTAATACATATGGCCAAATTACGGTTTGCGAACCGTGTGCAGCCCTTTGATAGAATGGATGCGGCCAAAAGAAATTATAAGTTACTGGAAATTGATAGAAATACAAATTGTCCTGAAATCTAAAATATCTATATATTTTCTTGTAAATCCAATCGAGACTGATGTTATTAATAGTGGGCCATCGATTTTCAATTATATTTTAAATGAGAGTCCAAACCTGCATTCATGTCCTTGGTTAAAAATGTTAGATATCATCATAATCTCCATAGTAGAAAACCTTAAACATTAAGTTTATAATCCCCTATATTGTATACTCGCCCATCTAGTCCCCTTAGTATTTCTTATAAATCGACTGCTGCAACATAATAGAGAGCTGTTTGAGGTCTCATTTAAAAGCTCATTTTTAAATCTGTGCGCTTTTTATAAGTTCGACTTGATTACGCTGTCATACAACGCCACATGGCACCAAAAATGGCACTATATTGGGTGCCACATTATGGTGGAAAGACTAAGAAGTAAGGAAAAGGAGCTGTCATAATCTATATAGTGCAAAACCTTGATCCTGAGTCTTAAACCCGTCCCCCTCTTCTATGCTCACCTTCTTATCCCCCTTGTTAGTTTCAAATTATTTCAGTTCTCCTTAGATGTTGAATTCGATGAAGCAAAAATAATGAAAATATGTCTGATTATGGGATTACAAAATTTCTTCCAGCAATTCAGCAAAAAAAGTGCAATAACAATGGCATTAATTTTTGCAACTTATATTTACTACACACCTAATTTTTGTTTAATATCTTTAGTTTTCTAACGTCTCTATATACTTCATGTAGGACAATATAAACAACGGCATTTTTAATTCCAACTTAAAAAGATGCAGAGTATCATATCCTTTAGGATAATCCTTTAGGATAATATCCTTTGGGCTCGGTTCAACAAAATTTCAAATGTTTTTAGGGAAAGTTGAAGAGGGGTGTGAAGTTGAACATACGTTATTATAATACATTTTAAATTATATAAATTTTAAGCGACATATATCTAGAGAGCTTTATAAATTAGTCTCTTGGTTTGTGCATGCTGCTCAAGGGTTTTCTGCTCTTAATCGTGCTTTGTTTCCGTGACTTTGTTTTTCCAATAAAGTGCTAGTTTTTTCAGTGAATCAAGAGCCCATCTATTTGAGTTAATATTGTGAGTAGTGAGTAGCATAAACTGCGAAGCAACATATCTTGATCGTTTTGAGTTTCATATTCACTCTTTAATTTCATCAGAAACCTTTTTTTTAATAATAAGGAATAGGTCGGCCTTAGTAGCCTACTTCAAATTCAAAAGTGAAACATCTTGGGAAGCCGAGATGTAAGGTTGGACTTAAATACCGTACACTGAATCGTTTTTTCCAATCACCACTTACTTTACACGTTTGATGCCAAACGCTTTCTAATTTTTAGAGAGGAAGTATAATTCATTTTCAAGCAGTTCATGGTAAAGAACTGTCAGTGAGTAGCGATGCGGCTCAATAGTAACCGAAATTCTAAAAAACAGAAATTTTGGTATCAATGGAACTTCAAAAGAATGGGCTTATTATGCTAATTCCAAATATACAAGATTGATCAAGTAAAGTGTTACCTATCGAGCTACGAGCCTGAGAAAATTTGCCTGTTTTTCTAATAAGGGGGAAAACATCCTTTAAAAGTCAAGGAATCTTAATGAGAATCACACCACCAGATTCAGTGTATCAGAGGATCCTATTGTAGAAGTTTCAAGCTCCTACATACAATATGTGGAACTTTGTATTTTTTGGCAGAAGATAGATCATGGATGCGTGTTTGTTGGTTGTTGTTTTTCTGGGGGTGAACTTTCCAGGGGAAGTTGTTCGATGGGACGATTTGACAGAATTCCTATAGGAAATTATTTTTATTTGTCTTACTTTCTCTTTGCCAACTCAATTTCGCATTTGGAGACGTTCCAGAGGAATTGCCCGGGGGAATTTTCAGCGGGTTTTGATTTCGGGGAAAAAATTTCCACGGAAGGGGGGATTTCCAGAGTGATCGGAAAAGCCCATAGAATTAAAGTCTTTTTCAAATCAAAGTATGCTAAGGAGAAATGTTTCAGGCTGAATAATCCGCAAGAAATTTTACAGTAGGGGAGGGGGTCTCAGCAAGGAGGGAATTGTCCCAAGGAGCCTTAAGGGGTGGGGTTGTATTTCACTTTAGGAGTTTTTCTTGAAGGGAGGGAATTCTTTATAGATATTGAGCCAAATCTACCAGCATTATTTGAAAAACGATTAGGAATCAAACAGTTCGTGGCAACGAACTGTAGTAAGGAGCGACCCGGCTCAATAGTAACCGAAACTCTAAAAAGCTGAATTTTTATAATAATGGTTACATCAAAAGAATTATATTTTGATGATGTTTTTAAATATACAAGTTTCATTCAGTTTAGACTTACTCATCAAAAGTTACGAGCCTTAGAAAATTTGCCTTATTTTAGAGAATGGAAGGAAACACCCCTTAAAAGTCATTGCATCTTAACGAAAATCACACCATCAGATTCAGCGTATCAGGGAACCATACAATAGAAGTTTCAAGCATCTATCTACAAAAATTGGGAATTTTGCATTTCGGATGCGTGTTTATTTGTTTGTTTTTTTGTTTTTTGTTTTTTTTTCCCAGTGGTGATCGTATTGACCCATCTGTCCTAGAATGTCGCACGAGGGCTCATTATAACGAAAATGAAAAGTTCTACAGCCCTTTTAAGTGACCAAAAAATTGGAGGGCACCTAGGCTCCCTCCCTCGCTCGTTTTCTTTCCAAAACCACTGGATCACTGGGCGACTTACTCCTCCACAGTCCCCGTGGGAGGGGCTGCAAGTTACAAACTTTGACCAGTGTTTACACATAGTAATCGTTATTGGGAAGTGTACAGACGCTTTGAGGGAGTTTTTTTGTATGGGGGAGGGGTTGAGTGGAGGGAGCTATGTGCGGGATTCTTTCTATGAAGAAATTTGTGATGGCTGAAGAAAATTTCCATGAAGGGGGCGCAGGATTTTTTAGCATCTTTTTAAAAGAACAATAAAAAAATAAATATGAAGAAGTTTTTTTCAGCTGAAAGTAAGGAACAGCATTAAAACTTAAGTCGAACAGAAATATTATTCCTCATTTGAGGGTTCTCCTCATCCCAATACCTCACTCTTTACGCTAAAGTAACTTTATTAATTTCAACTATTTATTCTACGGCGTTTATAATTCAGCTGTCATTCTTAAGAAATTGGGACAAAATATAAGCTTTAGCGTAAAGAGCGAGGTATTGACGAGGTGGTAAACCCCTCATATACGTAATAAAAACATACGAATAAAGAAGTTCGTTGCGTAAGCAAATTCGTATGTTACATATATTTTTACTAATGAAAACGTTCATAACAAATTAAAAGTTCTAGTTGCTTTTTTAAATAACTAAAAAATTGGAGGGTAACTATGCCTACTCCCCCGATCTTTTTTCTCAAAATCGTCCGATCAAAACTATGAGAAAGCCATTTATCCATGAAAATAAATTAATATACACATTTCGTTTGTATATTACAAATTTAAATTACATTTTTAAATTACAAATTTAAAAACGTTCAGAAATTAAATAAAAAACAAGTTTTTTTAACTGAAAGTATGGAGCGATATTAAAACTTAAAAACGAGCAGAAATTACTCCGTATATAAAAGGGGCTGTTCCCTCCTCAACGCCCCGCTCTTTACGATAAAGTAGAGCTTACGAAAAAGTAGAGTTGAGAGAAAGAGTCAAACTTTAGTGTAAAGAGCGGGGCATTGAGGAGGGAAGAGCCTCTTTTATATACTGAGTAATTTCTGTTCGTTTTAAATTTTAATATCGCTTCTTACTTTCAGTTGAAAAAAAACTTATTTTTTTATTTAATTGAATAAAAAAACAAACCATTTCATCTGAGTAAAGAGTAAAAAAATTTTAATTGACAGTAAGTAAGGAGCATATTAAAACTCAAAATATACACTAATTATTCCGTGAATGAAGGGGTTGCCCCCTCATCAATACCTTGCTCTTTACGCTAAGGTTTGACTGTTTGTTCCAATTTCTTAAAACGACTCCTGAAACAAAATGGTCGTTTAGTCTAAATAGGAAGCTTCTTTAAAAGTCCAAAAAATTTAACATGAAGAGCTAGGTATTGAGGGGGGGGCAGCCCTTTCATAGACGGAGTACTTTCTGCACGCCTTGAGTTTTAATGGTTCTTCTTTCTTCCAGTTGAAAAAAGTTTTTTTTTCATTTAATCCAATTCCTAAAGCAACAATGAATTTCTTTTTCAATTTTGCATATTGACTAGATATTTGCTATCACTTAACATGCTTAATGAGTATAATGAGCTGTAGTTTATTAATGTATGCTGGTTGAAACGAAAACAGCTAGGGAGAGTCCTTACAAATTTTGCAGTTTGGAGCGATAATAGTAAGTTAAGTTAAAAATAGTAGAAGGATGAATGAATTTTGAACTATCACTCCAGTGGCTTTTAATTCCATACAGTGAAGAATTTAATTAATGTTAATGATTGTACTATATTGCATACATCAAATAAGCACAACAAATAAAGTTTGAAAAACCAGGTATTTTTATCTAGGAAAGTATGGTCCCCAGGGGTGCCGGTTGGGGGATTGATGGATCTGGTGATTTAGAGGGAGAAGGAGGATTACCTCTTGTATGTCCCCTCCTCTGTCCCCTAGATTCTGAAAAATAGCATTTATCAGCAGTTTCAAAATATACTTTTTTAGTATCTTCATCGGAAAAAACTCGAAAAAACAACAGAATTACCCACTCCAACTGAAATGTATTTCCCCCTCCCTAATTTTATTGGCTCCCTCCTGATTCAATTAAGTGGACTGGTAACTCTCATCGATTTCTCGCTCCACTCTTTTATACTGAACTTTCCACAACCCCTTTCCAATTCAAGTGTTTTGAAACCAGCTATGCACGGATCTCCTCCCTGGACGTTTTAGAAAGGAGATTTTCGCACTCCTTAGAATTTCAAAATGGCCTTTTCATTGATCTTTTCTTTAAAAATCCCTTATTCGTATTCTGAAATAAATATCTGAAAAAAAACAAAAGAATTACCCCCTAGCTTTTAAAAATAAATTTGCCCCCTTAATCCTACAAATTTTGGTTAATGGATGTCATTGGAGCTGAAAGTATGAATATAGGAATATGTATGCTCTTAAGAGCTGTTAATGTCTACTAGGGATCCCCCCTGGGAGTGCACTTTCTAGCAGTCAATAGCGCTTACGTTTCAAACTTACCTATGTACAGGGCCGGATTTAAAAAGCCTTGACGCTTCAAGGCCCAAACGTTTTTGCTACTCCGCTTTTACAAGATTTTCAGGGAAATCCCAGAAAGTTTGGGGATAGTTGAAGTGCTGAACAGAACGCAACTGATGGGCCAAAGGTTTTGATGAGGATTGGGTGATACTGAACTCTGAGCTACCATTCTTAGGAAACATCTGACAGTTTATTAGTGGCCACTTATTTCCTGTGTTGTTTTGAAATCACTTTTCTGTGAATAAGCAGTGCGGCGGTGTAGCGCATGGTAGTGCGGTGGCGGCAGTTTGACAATAAGTAGCAGCAGTCCAGCTTTTGTTAAGAAAAAAGTCACTCCCTAGCCCACCTTTATGCAATAAGGTTTTGAACTAAAGTATTTAAGTTTCCTAAATTTAAATTGTTTTTCAGCATTGAATTGGTTGAGACGTACAGTCGAAGTCCATGATGAAATGGACGAGATGAGGGCCGAGTTTGAAGCCCAAAAAGCAACTACTAGGACCAGTTTGAGGGAAATGTGGACAAACCCATGTTTAAAATCCCCACTGATTATTGCTGTTATGATGCAACTGGCGCAACAACTGTCTGGTATTAATGCTGTAAGTATTAGATACAGAACTTTAACTTTTTTAAAACAAAACCCTCATAAAAAATTTCTCAACCGAATTTTTCAAAAACCTCAAAACTTTAATTTTCCTGTATATGACAGACATAAATCATGGAGGGAATATACAGTCCAGATATATCATACTCGTGATGGTTAGAGGCCAAGGCCTAAAATATACAAAACATACAAGAAAGCGGAGCCTCTCAAAATGGTTTTAGAAATTGTTCTTGCTGAAGACATGTCTTTCTTTCCATAGAAAAATATGTGGTTCCTCATGTAATCCACAGGGAAAACCATAAATGATATATCCACTTCGTAAAACCGACTATGAGGTGCAGCACTCGAAAAAAATACAATACAATTACTCACACTCTAAACAACAGCAAAACCCCCCTTGCCAAAAAAGAATTATTAAAGGGATTATCGCCTCACATTTATTAGGACCTTATTTCAAATAATCTGTGGCATATGATCACCTGCGTCTGTTGTCCGCATGATTAAAGAAATTTATTTTTTGGCGCCTATTTACCAATGCCTGCCAACTTTTTTTTTTCAATCTGTCATTTAATTGCCAGACATGCTTGTTTCAGATGAGTAGCAAAGAAGAAACTACACTCAAAGAAAAAACATTAAGATTTGATAGATTTTATATATACTTTAATTCACTTTTTATTGGTTCGTCATTCATTTGACAAGTTGCAGAACGTAAGTTGCTGTGTTGCAGAACGCAAGCTACGGAACACGTTTCAGTTTTGCAGTGGAGGCGAAGATTGCAGAAGAAAAATAAACTATTTTAAGACAGCAAAATTTCTGGTGCAACTCAAGTCGGTTTTCGGTACCTGGGTTGGGTATCTTTGGATTTAAAATCAGGGCTGCAGCTTAGTAATTTTAGCACCCGTGAAATCTAAAGGCACCTATAATCGTGAATCCAAATGCTAATTTCAGTGCTCATGAAAAGTAGATTGACAACATTACAGCACGTCCATATAAAGGGTACTTCTATATATAAAGGCAAATCATTATTTGCTAAAACTGTTTTACCAGGGAAACACAAGTCAATAATGTAGATGGAAAAAACTGGGACTAATCTCTTTCGCCAATTACCTCCACCTCTAAATAACTCCAGGAACTAGAAATGTAAATTTAGAAGAAAATAAAATTATATTTTCTGTAAATGTTTTTATATTTATTATATATTTATTATATTATATATAAATTTATATATATATAAATATATATAATATATATATATATATATATATATATATATATATATATATATATATATATATATATATATATATATATATATATATATATATATATATATATATATATATATATATATATATATATATATATATATATATATATATATATATATATATATATATATATATATATTTATATATTTTATATTATATATTTATATTTTCTGTAATATTTTCTGTAAAGATTTTTTTAACTAAGAGGAAAACGGTAAAAAAAAAAAAAAAATCCGGATGCTCCATCCTTTGGAACCAAATTGAAAACTTTTTAAAGCAGAGAAAGTGTCCAATCAATACAGTTTCCATGGAGAACACGAAGCTCCTTAACTCCTTAAATATAGGGAAATGCTATCGTTCCCTCTGTTTTGTCCTTTGGGTTTTGCAGGGTACCGAAATTGTCAAGCTACTATCCCATCTTTGAATGTCTTTTAATCCCGAAATTAGATAATTCACATCATGCTAACTCACATCCCCAAGGAACACCTGGTCCTTAGATGGTACGTGGCACCTGGTAATGTACCTAGCCAGGTACATTACCTACCATTTAACTTATCATATCCTAAACCATATCCTAAAAATTTAACACCGTTTTGTTTTCGGTAGAATATATACCCAAAAAGTATCCGAAAAATTTTTGGGGACAAGGAAAAGTTACTTCGATGTGTCTAATTCTTTAGAACATTATATCATTCGGGTCTCAAATATTTTACGTGCATGTGGCACTTAGATTTTAAGAACCTATTTGCTGGTTAATATGTCTGATTAATGTACTAATCACTGACAAACAAAGATTTTGGTACTTTAACTTTATTAACAGTTAGTTAAGTCAACCTTTGTAAATATTTATTATTCCTTACCATTCTTATTTTCTAATAATTTTCTTTGTTCGTTTCATAACTTCACATATTAAAAAAAAAAGAAAAAAAAATGCCATTTTTTTTTTCAATGGGGTGCGAAACTTGCAATAGAGCTGCAACTTTCGCATTGGATCATGGGATTCTTTTCGACTATTTTTCCAAAATTGCATCACAATTATCCAATACAATTACGAAATTTTGATCGTAATTTACTTGGAATTTTGCATGTGGTCAATTGAATTTTCAAGGTTAAGTCTAGGCCTAGCAACAAGCCAGGCTGATCCGTTGTCGAGAGTTTGTAGACAAAGCAACTATATAGTTTATAACTTGTGGAATGGAACAGGAAAGAAATGTAGCAGCCTGTCCGATGATTATTAAGAGTAACAGCTGAAAATGACGAAGAAATTCATTGTTGCGTATTTTATCTCTTGAACTTATCTCTTCATGCAAAACATTTTCGAAGTTCTTTGCCCTTGTATTCTTGGTAAACATTTGTTTCAAGAACAAAAAAAAGCTTAAAGGTGACGACTTTGACACTTACTTGGCACATAATTCGGCAACATTTAGCCACTTGAGGCGCCAGACTCAAATGGAACAGACTTTGAGCATGATTGTGTCAGAATCTCATATTTTTTGTTGTTGTTGCTGTTTTATACTAACACAATTTGAGATTTTTTGGAAAAATAATTCATGGTGTAAGGCACATCACCATTTCCATCACATTAATACTTTACTCAACCAGTTTTATTTTGGGTAAAACACTAAAATATTTGTTTAGCATTTATGTAAAGGTGTCAACAGTTTGGGAAATAAAGATAACCCGTTCAGGGGGACCTTTACAAAATATTTGACATACCAAGGGACGATGGCTTTTATTGACACTCTAAATACCCATCACGTCGCTAGTTTTCAATTGATTACAAAAAAAGTTTTTTCCATTGAAAGCAAGGAGCAGCATTGAAACTTAAAATGGGAAGAAATCATTCCGTATATGAGATGGACTAACCCCTCCCTAGCCCTCGCTTTTTACACTAATGTTTTATAGTGCTTTAAAAATACTTAACATTGCATATCAACGCCTCTTGTGTTTTTGCAATCGTTCTTAAAATGTTGGGACAAAAAGGTGAACTTTAGTGTAAATAGCGAGGCTCTGATGTGGAGGCAGTCCTTCACATACGTGGTAATTCCTGCTCGCTTTAAGTTTTTGTGTTTTTCCTTACATTCAGTTGAAACATGTGTTTTTAATTTCTGATCGTTTTTCAAAAATTATGCCAAAGTCTAACGAAAACATAGCATGAAGTACCCTGATTGGACCCCTGATTTTCTACTGTTTAATTGTAAGTATGAATAATTGAAATTCCTCATTTTAGGAATTCTCCCAACTTAGGAATCATCCCACACTCTTGTCAAATCATTCTTTTCAATAAGACATCTATAAAAACATTCTTTCCTTGGATCTGCCCCGGTCCGTGCACTCTTTTAAAACATGCAAAAGGTTTTTCTCGATATCACCACACGCTAGGCAGATGTAGGGACCTTTTTCTGCCTAGCCCAAAACACATATTTCCTTCTTTCCCCAAGTAGTAACCCAAACGCTCTCAAACTTTGGCAAGTTTGAGAGCGTTTGGGAACTTGTTCCCCCGAACTCCTGACCTAAAAAATCCTCTCCCATGCCTCTTTAATCTCTGCCAGCACGTCTTATGGCTGGATCGTTGCCATCTCCTCGTGTCACATTTGAATCTCCTGGTCTCGTAACCTCTCCTTCATTTCTTTTCTACCACCACACTGACATCCATGTTTACACCCACACCTTCGTTTCAACTCAGCGGTTGTTCTCCCTCACCTGCTTTATGTATCTCCGCTATGGGACTGGTTCACACAAACTGACAGACTAAAACTCCGATCTGTATACTGCAATTACTTCAAGTTTTTGCTTCGATACCCGCTTTACGAGATAAATACATTTGTTCTAAGATCTCAAAATATGGTGGACCCAATTTTCGTTTTGCCGTCTACTGAAACAAGTGCAGAAAAAAAGGCGTTGGAAAAAAATGTTCGAGTTTTTGCCTCTCACCTGATCTACGAGTGCGAATGAAGAAGCTATTACTGAATCTTGCTCTTTGATGCTAAGAGTTCTTGTTTTTTCCCCCTTTTCTTCTTTTGTATTACTCCGCTTTCCTCTTTTTTTGTATGAGCGGGCAAAAATAAAACTATTATTATTATTATTATTATAGCTCACTCTGACCATAATCATCAAGCATTCTCTTCTTTGCAACTGGCTAAGAACTATTCTAATTCTCATGTAGAGCAGCAGAATACGATGCTTTTGCAAGGCGGAGACCATATTTAATCCCAAACCTGTATAGAATACAGTCTGCTACTTCTCAGTGGCATCAGCCTTAGATCCCCTTGGACTGCCCAATCATTTAAAAAAAAAAATCATTTACCCTAAGAACTTTTATAAATTACAATACCTGAACAATCTCCAATCTAGCAGCAATTTCATGTCTCTAAATTTCAAACACGTAGTGCATACTCTGAACTAGCTGTTCTGGGACGTCAAAATAAGGTAGAATGGGCTAATCCTTGTATTTTTCAAGGGGGAGAGATCTAATTTGTGCGCTGCACAGAAAAAAATCGTTTTCAATGTACTCAGTTTTGAAAGATTTCTTGTGGGTGTAGTCTATCCCTTTTTCATGTCAGTTTGAGACAATGCAACAATTAGTAAAAATTCCTCATAAGAAAGTGAGTAGACGGACATTAAGGAAAGGCTGGATATATCTGCCCTTTTACCTCTATTCCAGAGCCTCTTGAGAGGTACCAAAAGACTTTTTGGGGGGTCACTGTGAAAATTGGGTATCCGTATTTTACAGTAGGGCTCGTACAGAAGAATTTGACGAGAAAAAAAAAATTATAAGACGAGTTACTCGAACCTTTCTAATGAAAAAGTTTTTAACTCAATCAATTTAACCTCTCAAAGCTCCAAATCAATTACTATAAAATCAGCCCCAAAATCAATTGCCAAAAGATTTGACCTTCTTAACAGCTTTATTCCCAAAGATGAAGTCAATGTGACACTGGGATCAGCGGTCATGAGAAAAGCCTTCCTTTTGTTTGATTTGCACTTATTTCAAAAACTTTTATGTAATTAGTTTGGCTACCTTAATTCAATGATCATGGTCTAAAAGAAATAACTTTACAGGAGAGCAAAGAACCGGAAAGAGACATCTAAATGTTTGGACCGTTAATGCTTACCAAATGCTGGAGCACGAATGGTTTCCCAAGACTTTGAACGCTCTGAAAAGAAATTTTTACTATGAAAGCAAATTTAATTTATGGTAAACAAATTTAGCTGTAAGATCCAGTAGATTTAATTTAGGGCTGTGATTACAAGTTTCGTCCAAAAAAAATTCAAATACTCTTGAATCTCGGCCAAGTCCAATCGCTTCAAAAATTTTTTACTCAAGCTCAAATAAGGGGTGGTATACAGTTCCTGAAACAGAATAAAAATAAATGATATATGCATTAACTGAAAATTCAACCATTGTATTTTATAAGAAAAATGATAATTATCTGTTCATTTTTAGGTGATGTTTTTCTCGACTACCATATTTGAGGATGCAGGCTTAAGCACACTTACCTCTCAATATGCCACACTTGGAATGGGTGTCATGAATGTCCTCATGACCTTTGTCTCTATGGTTTTGATCGAAAAGGCAGGACGAAAAACGCTGCAACTCGTGGGTCTTTCTGGAATGTTTGTCGTTGTTATACTTCTTGCTGTATTCCTGGCCATCAAGGTAATTTAGTCGTTGCTTTTCGTTTATAACTAGGGTGACCATTTATCCAGGACAGTCCGGGAAATCCTGGGCTCCTGGGGTCTGTCCCTTCCACCATGGATAGTTTTGGAAATGTCTCAGATTTTCTCGACCTAAGGAAATGAAAGTATGCGACTGTTAAAAAAAACTAAAGGCTTAACATTTGGAACATCAATATTTTATTTAAATTGAATATTTGTTTATATCAACATTTAAAATATTTGGTTCGCAGGAGGTATTAAGCTCCGTAATAGTTGGTTATAGATGGTTATAAGGAGCAGGATCATTACTAGCCAAAATTTTTCTTTTGGGGGGGAGGAATTTTACCGACTATTTTTTATAAATAATAAGCATAATGTCTGTTTTGAAGATGATACGTAAAGTCAATGCACGAGTCGGTAAAACCGCTGCATTGACCAACTGAGATTGAGATTTCGGTATAGGTCATGTCCCTGTTTTCATACTCTTATTTAACCTTGTTTAACCTTTTGGCACCATCCATAAAATCACGGCAGGAGTAGATAAAACTGGTGCGTTTACCGACCAGCTTTGAGATTTCTGTAGATGACATGTCAGTATATTCTTGGTCTCAATTTAACCGAACAAAATTTTTTGGTGGAGTCGGAAAAACTGAGGCGTTTTTCGCCACAATTTAACCGAGTCATGTTTTTACTGAGTGCCTGGAACCGTTGGGTATCTCTTACGAGAATGAAAGGAAAGTAAAGTTTTAATTAAGAGAATGTAAAATTGCGGAAACGAACAAAATCACTGAGGATCTGAAAGATGCTGATAGATGACATGAATGAATGAACGAATTAATTCTTAACAAGTGGTTAAGCTTTTACAAGTATTTCACTACCAATGGTCTACAAACTAACATTACTAAAAAGAAGACTAGAATAAATGAAGCTACTAAATACCACAGTCAAAGGTAACAATCAAATATAAACATCAAACCAGTCGTCTAGTAGAATACAAGAATTCAAACATTTCATTAACACTTTTTGGGAAATTACTCAACTAGGACAAAATGGAAAATTAATGCCAAGAGATTGGAATTTTAGTTCCAAACCAGAACGTTGTAAAAATAAACAGGGCAAGTAAGCAGGAAGTGGCTACAAGTTTCATTTTCACCACTATCTTGAATCCTTACCTTTCCAATTGTATTTAAGAAATGATTTAATCGACCATGTTCAGTTATATTTCGTGTTAGCTTTCGTTTAATATTCATTTTAGTAGCAGCTTTTAACTGATCTTTTGATAGAAAGAATTGTATAAGCCAAGAACTCAACCTATTAGTAAAAACTAGGTAAACGGCATAATAGTTAGACATTTTAATGGCGTGCAAAAGAATTGAGTGGAAGTAGGCTTGGACTTATCCCACTTTAAGATAGGAACGACATAGGTGGAACATCTTGAAGCCACATTAGACCGAGTAGAAATATTGTAGGAAGTACTGTAAAAATAAAATAAAAGAAATTTCCAGCAATCAGGGAATGAAGCTAAAGAATTTTGCAAGGACGAGCTAGGGATGATTCTAAAAGGATTGAAAAATAAAGAAGACTCGGGGGCTAAAAGCATCGTAAAAGAGTTTGTTGAAAAATGAACCTTATGAAGTTAGGGATAAAAAACTGAGGACTATTATTTGAAAATGATGAAATACCTTTTAATTTTAGGAAAACTCGACTTAAACCTCTTTCCTAGAACGATGATAACAGTGTTTGTAGTAATTATAACGGCATCCAATTGATTTCTAAAGCAAGCAAATTGCTTAAAGGGATTATAGTTATTAAACTAAGAGATGGTTTAAGTAAGGGTTTAAGAGAAGAACAATATGTTTTTTTTTTTTATAAGAACAGGAGAGAATGTGTCGATAAGACTTCACACTAAGATTAATAATGGATGACGAGATCTATTTGCTCCTCATTTTTGTTGATTACGATATTTTCTAAAATCAAATAACAGAAAGTTTGGTGAAAGTCTTATCCTTGCATAACCATAACAGCTAAGTGATCATTACTATGTGAGAAAAAGTTCTGCAGTTGAGGTAGGAAGTGAGGGTAGTTTTTGGTCCGGCGTGAAGTCTGGAGCTAAGCAGAGTTGTGTGCTACTCCCTTTTTTATGGAGTATTTGTAGTACTTTGTTTTAAGTGACACGGAAAAACTTACGGGAGGACATTGTATCAAATGTGGAGATAAAACTCTTCTAAACTTATATAATGCAAAGGACTGGAGTTTCCCAGACAAAATGTTAGAAATGTGAACGGTTTATGGAGATATTACGAGATCAGGGCACAAGAATAAGTTTGAAAACTAATGACAAGAAGACTATGTCGTTTATAACATTGTTTCTGTCTGTTTCTACTTAAAAAAAAGAAGTCTGAAATACCAAGCATTGGGCACACATTTCCAACGGAAGCCTATCTTTTCATTAGGAAGTAACCATATTCATTATTCATTACTTAGGCCCCATAAAAACAACTACAAAATCATCTTGAACCACTCCTAATATTCTTTGCTACTGCAATATTCCTTTTGCATTTCCAAATGTATCCATGTTTCAGTATTGTTCAAACCATTGAAGTTGTTGTTGCATTCATGATCAACCAAGATCGACTTCTGGTCTTTAGTCCATAAACTATTAAACAAAATGATTCATGCCCGAGAATGTCTAAGCCAGAAACCCCAACCTGGTAACCCTCACCATTATCTTGTAAAAGCAAAAATTCTGAAGTTAGTTCTGATGGTTTAGGGAATGTGCTACCCATGATAAACATCAGCAGAATAAAAAGCCTTTTGAAACTGTCATTTTGGGAAAAGTAATTTTTCACTTTTTCCAAAAAAAATTGCAAGTCTAAATAATTTGCTGTTTTTTGATCATCTTGAACCATTTGTGGTTTTCTTTTTTATTTTACATTGTTCTATGTTTTATATTATGTTATTTGATTATATGTTATGTAATTTTATTTTATATTATCATATAATTCCTGTATTATAATCTTCCTTTTTGTATATCAGGATTTGGCACCATGGATTCCATACGTCAGCATCGTCTTGATTATTGCCTTCGTTGTCGCTTTCGCCACTGGTCCAGGCTCAATTCCGTGGTTTTTAGTCAGTGAATTATTCAATCAATCTGCCAGGCCACTCGCAACATCTATCGCAGTTACTGTCAATTGGACCGCAAATTTCTTCGTTGGTATCGGATTTTTGCCCCTTGCAGTAAGTTCAGTTTTTTTAGTTATTTATTAATAAACAAGTTAGAATTATTTATCCACAAAAAATAAAAGTGACATGGAAAAGAATATAATGAGCAGTATATGAAACTTGTGAGGCTATGTATGCGAAAAGGGGGCATTACGAGAGGCGTTACTTGGTAAAATTTTTGGGATGCAGGACAATGGATTTTATCCACTGGCTAGTCATTTTTACCGACAGTTTTGGGTAATATTGATGTTAAAAAAAACTTGTTTTTTTTTATTTTATCCATTGAGACTAATCTCCTTTTGAGTATTTTACGTCATTTATTTTCCTTAGCCCATTTAGTTAATAAAAAAAAAATTGAGTCAACAAAATAGTTGTACTTCGCTCCACTATTTACTGACCAACGAGCTGAAAGTAATGGGGCGTGTCCCTTCCCCTATCTGTGGCGCCCTTGTGCATTACTATTGTCATGAAAAAATATTTCGAAAGAATTGTAACTGGGAAAATATATAATGGGAAATAATCGAGAAAACACGTAGTAACGAACAAATATGCGTAAATAAACAGATATTGGAACCGTCAATAAAATAATCATAGATAGCTCGTCCCACCATAAAAAAACTTATTTACCTAGAAGCTCCATACCATCGGTATACTTAATATAAAGCTGAATTTTGATTTTTGTTTGATAGTTTTGTTTATACCCTTCAAATAAATGGTACAGAAACGAAGAAGTTGATCAACTTGAAATACAAATTTATTATTTGACCTGGTTTTACAATTCTGACCATTTGAAGTTTTATGAGACATAATAATTAGGAGAACCTCCCTTGCAATAATTCAAAAACTTCGATTTAGAATTTTTCGCATGGGAATTGTTAGTTCCCATTAATTGTGAATGAATAATGAGTAACAAAAAGAGGGGAGACGAAAGAAGACAAGGATATACATTTATTTGAATTTGTATTGTGCAATGTAAAAGAATTCTTCTATATCTTTCCTTGGAAAATTTTATCGGGATCCTTACCTATCTTTATGGACACTTATGTTGAGACAGAACGAGAGAGACAATGTCTAAGAGAGGAAAAATAACTATGAAAAACGAATTTGTCTGGGGGTTTTGGAGTGAACTATTGACAAAACGTATGCAAATTTACTTCTAAAAACAAAGAAAAAAAAGTAAAATTTGCAAAATCAAAAATAGCAGTAAAGAAATAGAGTTGAAATTTTAGATTTTGGTGTATTTCTCTAAAGTAATTTTTTCCTAAAGTTTCTAAAAGTGGTATTCCTTAGTGGAGAGTTATTTATCTAAAGTTGAAATTGACATGATTACTTATAGTTAATTTTGGAAAGTTTCTTGATTATATTTCAATTGACCGAAATATTTTTTTTTTATTTTTAAATTTGGAGACTTAAGGAGGATTCTTCTTGTTGTTTCACTGAATACCATTTATTTATGGGTGTAAAATCAGGATACAATGATGATTTTTCTTGTGCGTGAAGTCATGGATGTACTGCCCCTGGTAGTGTGTCATATACGGGTACTGTGGTTGTTCGTTGTTCGGTGGAATGGATATATTATATTGTCAGTTACTGAAGGCTAAGAAGCTCCAGATGACTCATTTCTATTTTCTTCTACCAAAAACAAATATGGGAGCTAGGAATCCAACTGAAAAGAAGGGGCCATGTTGTAAATAAAAACAAGAGGTCTTTGTTGCATATCACAAAAAGTTTCCAACATGAAAGGACTTTGGCACAAAACCACGATTAATTTATTCTCAGTCATTAAATATTTGATTCAGACCAGCAGCAAAATATTGCTATTTTATTAGGTTTACTTGAGTTTAACGTAGGTAACGTGTAATTAGATTTGTAACGTCTTATACTGGGTATATTGGCTATAGCACTGTACCCTAGAAGCAAAAAGTTGAAGTCTCAGGGATCTCCAGTTGAAGTTTGGATTTCGGTGATTTTTAAATGAATTTCGTGTTGTTCCCACTTAGGCTGACGATAAAACTAAAATTAGTTCTTTTTTTTTTACCCAACCTCACCTCATTCGGGTCTTGAGTCGGGGTTGCAGCTTGCTAGGTTGGTACGCAATATATTCAACGGTACCTATGATTTGGAATACTAATTCCTGTGGTTGGAATTCAGAAAAAAAAAACTATAATTTAATATAGGTGAAATACTAATGCCATGTGCATGCGAATTTCACTGATAGGATCATTACGTAGTAAAATTATTAACACTGGGAAAACTTAAATGAAGTCCTTCACCCTAAAACGTAAATTCAAATGAAGTAAAATTTTATTTTGATATAAATTATTGATGGTTGTTCCAGTCGGAACCAAGCTAAAAAAAAAAAACTGTTCGTATTTCAAAAACTTTATCTGAAAGTGATTACCCAGAGTAGATGGAACCACTTATACCGATCTGACTATCTGACTGGCTAAAATTATTTGACAAACAAAAAACGTTTAAGGGTACATAATCTTTTAAAAATATCATTCATCCAGAGATTTATTGACAAATACAAGGAAATCAGTTTCAAACAGTTCGTGAAGGATTAATTAGAAAGAAACTAGTTTTCTTGACGGGAGTAAATAACGATTTGAAAATAAAGCAAACAAAAATTAAAAATTGCTGATTTGCAGCTTATACGCAATTAATGTATAAAACTATTGCAAAAAGGCCAACTCATAATGTTTCCATGTGTTTGTAGGATTATATAAAGCGAGGACTAAACTATAAGCTCAAAACTCGAACTTGAGAAATAGCGAAGTTTAATTTTAAACCCTTTGAAATATCTCAATATGCCATAAGCTTCAAATATACAAAAAATAATCTATTGCTTTATTTTCTGCTCATTAAAAGTCACTAAATGTTTTTCTCTAAAGTCACTAACCCGCTAAATGCTAAATTTGTCACTGACAAAAACTAACTCCAGCATTTTTCTTTTAGTTTGCTGGTAATTTTTAAGAGCTTGAAAATCCCTCCCCCTCTTCAAATTAAATTTGGTTTATTACTATTTTAAGCCTACTGTGGACTAGGCAATGGGTCGAAACTTCTTTCACTTGCCTGTTGAAATAATATGCCAAATAAATTAATATATTAAATGGTATGAACACGAGACCCTAATATGGAGTTTTCCTGTTTTTCCATCTCGTGCTCCTCCTACCAGGAGCATGAATATCTCCATTTATATATTTTTGATTTAAACGCCTTTCTTTTGGAAATACAGAAACTTTGCAAACTTTAAAATATGTAATATGTGTAGCCATTGTGTGGAGTCTTCATCAAATAAATTTTTTTCCATATACAATTTAAGCAAATATTACTATTAGCTGAAACAAATCACTTTGTCATTATAATTTAGGATTATTCAAAGAATATCTTTCTTTTATAACTTAAAATTATGTGGGTACAATATATATATATATATATATATATATATATATATATATATATATATATATATATATATATATATATATATATATATATATATATATATGATGTGCCTGTGTGTGTTTGTGTGTGTGTATCCCCATTCCATAGCCACTGATCCAAGTATACTTATTTTTAACAAATGTGGAAATGAAGTTGTATGAAATTCAAAATGTGTAGGCGTACATAGTCACTGCGTATAGACTTCATACCAAAGAAATTTTCTTCAAAATATTCATCTAACAACGCCTTAGTGTTAGCTAAACTAATTGTTTTACTGTCACAATATATAAGTTCTAAGAATAAAAACTTTTTATTTTAATATTAATGTTCGTCTTTATCTTTAAGCAACTACTTGGTCCATATGTGTTCGTCATCTTCGCCGTCATACTTGCTTTCTTCGTTTGGTTTACATGGAGCCGTGTCCCAGAAACAAAGAACAAAACGATTGAGGAGATCAGCGCCATGTTCAGACAACAATCATATAACTGAAATCAAGGGCAACTAGACCCCTAGCCATTACTGGCACCTAGCTTATGTAATTAATAGTTGTATTTTTTTTCAACCCATATTGGGTTATATATGGCTGAATGGAGTCTACAAAACAATCTCCTGAGCAATACTTATATTTCTTAACAATGGATGACAGAACCGGTGGTTGTAGATGAATTTATACCTGTGACTTGTTTCATTTTTCATGTCTATTTGATTTCTTGACGAACGATGACCATTGTAATTTTACCGGTGAAGTTGAAAATAGGAGCAGCGATGTTTAGGATTGAAACGTATTTTAAGGCAAGGTTGTGACGCGCGAGCTGAAATATAGTCACACCTGTGGATTAAAAAGCTGGAAGCAGTAGAAGAATACTGTTCGTTTTATATTTTGACGCTACAATTGCACTAAAGACGCTGCAGCTTTTATGAAAAAAAAAACAATTGGATGCAAAACTTTTATTATTTTAGATAGATAGGGAAATTGCTGAACTTTATCGATTGGTGCTTCTCAAAAGAGAAGGGATGCTCGTCTTCTGTCTTGATATGACATAAAACATTTGCCATATTCCATCTTCCATCAACGCTCAATCTCGATATGACCTTGTTCAGTCAACCAAAACAATAAGACGTAAGAAATATTAATAGAACCAGCTAAAAATAGGGATGAACACATGCATGCCTTAGAAGACTACCCTCCCTAGATACATATCTGGGAAAACTCTTGTACCTAGGAATATCCATGTCCAGCGATGAAACATAGAGCTTGATGAAGCTAATTTACAGTAGAGAACACAGTTCTAGAGTCTAAAATTCTATGTTCTAGTATCTTTATTTATGCCAGGATTTCTACGAATGAGGAATCTTTTTGTCACCTTATATTTCATTTTACATTTTTTGTTTGGTATTTTCGTATTAGCCAGCATATACTCAACAAGTTTGCTGAATGTAAGATCTAAGAAGACAGATTTCTTAGCCACAGAGACAAATGACAGGTGACAGAATGCATTGGACCTGTATAATCTGGGCTATATATTTTCACATTAGGGTAGGGGGGTAAGGTTAGGTTACTTTACCCCACTCCCCCTAATGTGCAAATATATAGCCCAGTCTATAGTATTATATAAATTAAAGCACTATATTTTCATCATGTTTTGGTATATTTCATTAACCTAACTTCACCTCTCAAGTGTGCACTGGCTAATACGGAAGTACTCTTTGTTCTACATATATTCTACTTTCCATTTATTCTATATTCTATAATCCTATATTTTATGTCCTCGTTTCTGCACTCTACATTCTATATATATTCTAATTTTGTCTTGGGTTCTATGCTTCATGCGTGTGTGTGTTCAGACTTCCATGTGCAGGTGTGACTGTAGTATAACTCGCGCATAGTATATCATTATACACTTAACATTTTTTTTTTTCGAGATCCTTAATTCTTGCTTTTGATTACCGGGTTGTCAGTAACAAACTCAGATTCTCACAATCGATATATGCTGTTGTGTAGTCAAATATTGAAGGAGAAGTATGTTTTGGCAAGATATTTGAAGTCGATTCTATCACCCGTTTTGTCTGTAGTAACTGCTTTTGATACACTAGTGATAATATAACTACTACTAGTATATTTTCCAGGGAACAATTATATTGTTTCCGCTTAAACTAACAATCCAGCTTGATGATTTTTCTTTGTTGAAAACTATTTTAATCGAGAGCTATGAGCCCCTCCCCCGGATATATAGTTTTTAAAGCTTCTCTAATGTTTTACTATATTTATCTT
The DNA here is from genome assembly GCF_032884065.1 of Artemia franciscana. Lineage (NCBI taxonomy): Eukaryota > Metazoa > Arthropoda > Branchiopoda > Anostraca > Artemiidae > Artemia > Artemia franciscana. The sequence goes on along the minus strand of NC_088870.1, from coordinate 12,501,357 downwards.
GCATGACTTTTTTCTGTGTTTAACAATTTGGACCTCCCCATACCAAAAGTACGCCCTTCCCATGTGAAGAATTCGTGCGTAAATTCTCAGATCTAATTTTGAAAAGCACGATTTATGGCAGCCTATTATTCTTCTAGTGGCATCAATAAGGGGGGGGGCAACGAGGTTTTGCCTCAACAGATTTTGAAACCTAGCATTTTTGGGATATTTTCATCAGATACAATTTCTTATATTTTCATTGAAAAAACCTGAAAAACAACAAATTTGCCTCCTTGAATATTAAAAATTACGATTACCTCCTGCCCTTAGAGGTTTCCGTGGATTGACACAACTGCATTCTTCATAGGTAGAACGCAACCTAGCTATTCTGTTTTTTCTTTCATTACAGCTCTCGGAAAGTGGGCGGCCGTCCAAACGTAAAAACGCATATATTACACAAAAAATATAAATCTGTGTTAGATATACCGCTGAATTCAGCTCAAAGAGGCGAATCGAATAGTATATGCAAGAATGTCCAAATGAATGCCCCTGCAAAGATTTTTCTTTCAAAAACACGTATCTTCAGCATTTGGTTCCGTTGCCACAGTTGACAAATTAACACTGACCAGTGTCAGCGAACTTTAGCATGTATTTTGATAGATAATTGAAAAAAATACTGTCTAAAACCAACCCTAACAACTTTTCACTTCAAGCCTATGTTTAGTGTGGCACAATGGGTGGGAAAAGTGCTGCGAAACTTGATAAACTTTGAAATCGATCTTCTCGGAATAATGAAAAGTGTATATGTTACCGTGAATGTCCGAAATTGGTGAATGTCGGCATTCATCGGTGAAAGTTCGAAATACCTTTTTCATTCCTTGGATTTAGTCAGCGTTGCTAGTCAACTTTTTCAGTTTTATGCTAGGTTTGATGGTGACAGTTTGGATTAGGGTGGGTCATGTTTTTAACCCATTTCTGAGAATTATAACACAACTTAACCTAAACCAACTTAACCTAAATTTAACGTTTACCATCACAGCTTGCATAAGACTAAAAAAGCTGGTTCGCAAAGCTAATTGAGTCCAACCAGAGAAAAAGGGATTTTGGACATTTATCGGAGAATGGTGACAATAAGCAGATTTCTGACATTCACGATGAATGTCAACATTAACCGGATTTTGGACATTCACAGTAGCATATATACGCTTTTTTATATTTGGACAGCCATGGGATTCAACCACATTTGTGTGCAGCTTATGTTTGATATACTTATACGTGTTAGATGCATGTGTGCGTCAAACAGACATGTACAAGAACTGCCGTTATCCAATTCTCCTGGAAAACTTCTTGGGTGTTTCCGTAAGTTTCGAAGCGTCCACTTACCCGGAATGATTAGGAATGAATGGAAACTATCACTTTTTAATACAACATGTCTTTGCAATGATGTCTAAATAACAGACCTTTATTGGTTTTTGTGATAAGTCTCCAAGTTTTCTGCCAGATACCGGTTATGTTTTGCTGTCGTATTTATTCAATATTCAAATATGCTTAGCTTTTTTAAAATATGTTTTAGAATTAAGATTATGATTAGCTAATTGATATGTTCACAAGCAATAGCTGCAAACACCCAAAATGGATTTGAGCCTAGCACATTTTAGTACAAATTATAATAACTGTATCGAAAAACTTTTTTTTAATAGTCAATTTATTCATCAAATTAGAAACACAAGCTCTCGTAAATTAAAACATTTGGTTACGCTGAAGATTACTTCTAATTAGTTCTTGTCGCCTGACTTAATTTGCATTTATCAAAGCTCATGTCTCCGTAGAATTCGCTTATTTAATATCCATCTTATTTTTTTTTTTTTTTAGATTTCAATTTTTCTGTAGCTCTTGCATATTATCTGGGATTGCCTAACCACTGGACTATTACAATGTGATTAAAATTAATTTATGTACATTTTAAGGCAAAAAAACTCCCTTTCATCTTTTTTACTTACATGCTATGTTCATAGAATGTATTATTTATAAACACTGCACGTCTTTATGGTCAATTTTAACAAAAAATCATTACAGCGTAAAATTTAAAAGCAAAGTACCCTAAAAACCAGACTGGATTATTAATTTAAAGAAAATAGTCGTTACGTACAATGCCCACATAAACTAAGCTTTTCAAATTCCTTGTCTTATTAAATTCCCATTAAATATAATACTCCCCCTATTTCTCCCTTTCAAACCATCCTGGAGAAACTTCCTGCTTCAGTTTTTTAATTCCACACGAAAATCTAAGAAATCAATCAAATCATCATCCGAATCTTCACATATTCTGCAAAAATAAGAACCTATCTTTGAATTCACGATTCACGATTCTCAAATATTTTCTCTTATCACAAAGTAGTAAATGGTACCTCTTATCGATATTCTCCACTTACCTCTTACTTGTTATGCCTTTTTTTTAATACAGTCCCTCCCTGCCCATACTTCTTTAGTTAGCATGCAGAAAGACGGGGATGCCGATATAAAATATTAGGGGACGCCAAAACGCACAAAAACGTTACGACACGGCAATAATAATGCTAGTAAAAGTAATACTCAAAAATGGAGACAAAAAAAAGCTGGCGTTCTTAAAAATCAGTGGCAAAACAATTCAAGACGCACAGATGTGGTGATACCTACTATGGCAGTGGTTTTATATACATAAAGAAAGGAAAGCTTTCATCGATACAGAAATATAACATTTATTTCTCCCAAATTAATTTTACATATACCAATTTTAAGCATTAAGTGGTATTTTAAATTGAAAAATAGATAGTATTTCGTAAGCATGTTTTAAATAATTTATTTCAAGCCAAGGCTCAGTTCAAAGCAGTTCTTATGCATTTTGGGTGGTTTTATCAGCATAATAAACTAAAAGCTTAAAAGTTTTTTTAATTTCTTAACATATGTCAAATAGTGTTATTAAATTCATTATTTATGAATCTGTTTGATGATTTGTTGTTGCATTAATAGCAATTATGTGTTTCCTCTGACTATAATGGCACTGAATAATACAGAGATCATTGTATCTCATCTAGCCTAATCGTTGTGTTGCTGTATCTAAAATGCATTATGTTTACCAGATTTTATCAAATTTATTGTTTCAAATGTTCAATGGTTTTATAATAAAACGTTTTGACGATCTAATTAGTCGGTTTTCTTTTTATACCAGTCTGAACCAGGGCTGAATCACTGATGGTTCCGTTAAAACAAATTACTAGGCTGAGTTTCATATATAAACCTAGTTTCCATTCTACTACTACTACTACTAACAACTCTCCGCAGCATCAAGACGGCTCCACACAGCTCCACACGCCCCTCCTCCATTCTATTCTTTCAAAGCCTCTCTCTTTACACAATCACAGGAAGTTCCCATTTCCCTTAAATCTTTCTTTGCGACATCCTCCCATATCAATCACGGACAGCCTTCTTTCTGTTTAGCCCTAGACGGTTGTCCGAAAAGGAAAATCTTCGGCAATCTTTGGGGTTGAACCATACTTTTCGTACAACCTACTGTTTGAAATACCTTCAGTCAGCTGGGTACCCGAAGCAGTCCGTAGGCAATTTCTCTGAAAAACATCTAACAAATCTTCGTCCCCGGTTCGGAGCGCCCATGCTTCAGAACAATATTTGACCACTGATACTACTACAGCTTCCAATATTCTAGTCTTAGCTTGCAGAAATATTTTCCCATTTTTTCAAAATTTTTTCCAACTGTGAAAAAAACTTAGTATTGGCTATTCTACTTTTAGCCATCCCGGCTAAGTGGTTGGTGCGGTGGTGTGAGAATCCTTTTTCCTAGGGGCACGGGTTCAATCCCACTCATAATCAGCTATTTGGTTCGGGGCGGGGGTCAGTGGCGTGACTTTGTAAGCTCGGCCAGATTCGACCTAGCTCTAAATGGGTACCTGGAAATGTCTGGGGAAGGTAAGTACGAAGGATGTGTGAAAGCACGGGATGGTTGTCCTTCAGTACTCCCCATTGCACTTCCTGGCTGAAGGGCCATGAAATGAGGATCAGCACCGCCAGTTTGGACCTTAAGAGTCTAGTGCCGTCTTACTTACTTATTTTTTTATTATACTTTTAACATCTTCACTGCTCCCACCGTCTTAACTAATAACACTATGAAGGTAAGTGTAGCTGTCCACTTTATCAATCTTTTCTCTGTCCAACATCACCTTTCCATCTTCACTTATTCCTAGCCTTAGCGACTTAGTCTTCTTAACATTAATTTTCAAATATATTCTGGCATCTTGAACTCCCAAAGTCTCTAAAAGTTCATTCATTTTGCTCATGCTCTCATCTAGGATGCTTAAATCATCAGCATAATGTAAGTCCAGGAAAGTATTTGTCCCCCATTTGATTTCGCGTTCTCCCATTGCCTTTCTTGTACTGCATGGATACTGCAATAGCAGCATTACTATTGTAACATAGAATCGTTTTTTGCTGAATTAAATTAAAAAACAAGTTTTTTTTAAATGAAAGTAAGGAGCAACATTAAAACTCAAAACGAACAGAAATTTCTCCGTATATGAAAGGGACTTTTCCTCCTCAACTCCCCGCTCTTTACGCTAAAGTTCTCTTTCTCTTAACTCTATTTTTAAAACAGTAAGAAACTTTGGCGTAAAGAGCGGGGCGTTGAGGAGGAAAAACCCCTTTCATATACAGAGTAATTTCTGTCGTCTTAAGTTTTAATGTTGCTCCTTACTTTCATTCAACAAACTTGTTTTTTTTATTTAATTTCCGGAAGTTTTTGATTAATGCATGTTTTGATCTTGGCTCTCCGCACATAAATAATTAGAACGAAATTTGCATATTAATTAATTGCAATTAATCGAAAAATTTTGAGAAAAAGGAGCGGCCTAGTTGCCCTCCAATTTTTTGATTACTTAAAAAAGCAACTAGAACTTTTAATTTTTTACAAACGTTTTCATTGGTAAAAAATATACGTAACTTACGAATTAGCTTACGTAACGAACTTCTATATTCGAATGTTTTTATTGTGTGTATGAGGGGGGTACAACCCTCGGCGATACCTCGCTCTTCACCCTAAAGCTTAAATTGTGTCCCAATTCTTTAAGAATGACCTCCGAATCACAAAGGTCGTAGAATAAATAGTTGAAATTACTAAAAATACTTTAGCGCAAAGAGTGAGGTATTACGAGGAGGTAAACCCCTAATATACATAATAATTTTTGTTCGTTTTAAGTTTTAATGCTGCTCCTTACTTCCAGTAGAAAAAACTTTTCATATTTTTTTCATTGTTTTTTTCAAATAATGTTAGAAAACCCTGCTATTAACTATAATATAAACCCTTTATTGAACTTTTCTTCCCCCATGACAAGTTTCTCCATGGAAATATCCTCCCACGTAACCCCCCTCTAAACAAAAAAAATCCCCCATAAAACGTCTGTGCACTTCCCAGTAACCATTACTATATGTAAACACATGTCAAAGTTTGTAACTTGCAGCCCCTCCCACGGGGACTGGGGGGAGTAAGTCGTCCCTAAAGACATAGTTATTGGGTTTTTCGACTATGGTGAATAAAATGGCTATCTCAGAATTTTGATCCGGTGACTTTGGGAAAAGAATGAGCGTGGGAGGGGGCCTAGGTGCCCTCCAATTTTTTGGTCACTCTAAAAGGGCACTAGAACTTTCAATTTCCGTTAAAATGAGCCCTCTCGCGACACTCAGGACCCCTCAGTCGATACGATCACCCCTGGAAAAAAAACAACAACAAAACAAATAAACACGCATCCCTGATCTGTCTTCTAGCAAAAAATGTGAAATTCCACATTTTTGTAGATAGGAGCTTGAAACTTCTACAATATGGTTCTCTGATACGCTGAATCTGATTGTATGATTTTTGTTAAGACTGTATGACATTTAGGGGGTGTTTCCCCCTATTTTCTGAAATGAGGCAAATTTTCTCCGGCTCGTAAATTTTAATGCGTATAACTGATCTTGATGAAACTTATATATTTAAACTCAGCATTAAAATGCGATTCTTTTGATGTAACTGTTGGTATCAAAATTCCATTTTTTAGAGTTTCGGTTACTATTGAGCCGGGTCGCTCCTTACTACACAAATTTACTTCTAGAACACCTGTCTGTGAATTTTATATCATTCTCTTCCAATATAAAGTAGACTTATTCACAGCCTGATTCATTTGATTCTTTTATTTTCAAAAAATAAACGTTTTCATGGATGAAGAAGCAAAGCTTAAGAAATTTCAAGTCCGTTTCAGTAATTGCAATGCTTCCGAGAAATAAAAGGAATTTTCTGTTTATAGCCAGTGTTTCAACAGTTGTATTTCTGTTTGGTATATTTTGCTTAAATGACAACGATGCAAGTGGTTTTAGAAATTTAAAATTGCACAAATATTTTTATGACAGCGAGTCGATTGCAAATTTATTTTATTTTCCAAGCGAAACCCTCAAAGAAAGGGTGAGAACCACTTGCTATAGTTTACCTAATGCAAACGATATAGCTTACAACAATATATATTGGCAAGTTTTTGAAATGCCAAATACAAAATTGTACCTATTCAGTGCTCATTATGATGATCGGCCAATTCATGATACCCCCTTTATTCATATACTTGGAGAGGTGACGAGAAAGTTAAATATAAGTGAGTTGAGGTGCTTATTTTGGTATAACCAAAAGAAAAACGCCCTTGCTAGTCCAGTCGAATCAGTGATTTATCTTTCGAGTGATTTAAAAAGAAAGGTTTCCTTCAGAAGAATTGCATCAGAGTCTGTCATAATCAGCTGTAGAATGCCAAATGTTTCTCATCAAAGAGTTCCATATGCAGTTGGATTAATACGTAAGAATACCTGTGGCACAATAAACAATAACGCTCTGAAAGTGCATAGAAAAAAAGATTCTCGGCAAAAACATTTTGCTGTGTGTATGAAAGGATTACAGTTCCCAGACGACTTATCTATTAAACTAGTTGAGTGGATTGAACTTAATAAGTTATTTGGCGCCGAATTTTTCTCATTTTATATTTACTCAGCTCACGAAAATGTGGAAAAGGTTTTAAAATATTACTCCGATGCCGGAGTGGCCGAATCCCTCAGAATAACATTACCTGGAACTTTACCAAATATTAATGAAGTCCGTCAAAAATTTTATGAAGGAGTTGGGGATGCCTGGCCTCACGAATATATTCCAATTAATGATTGTTATATGCGGAATATGAAAAATACTGATTACATAGTTGTGGCTGATTTAGACGAATTGATTGTCCCTCTGAATTCTGATTCTTGGTTAGAAATGTTGCAGAGGCTGTCGCTTTATAATGTGTCAACCCTGTCTTTTGCAGATCTTTATTTTTGGGATGAAGTTAACAAATGTGATTCCAGCATCCCGTGTTACTTACATTTTATGCAAAGAACTTTACGAGCAAAGAAACACTTTGAAGATAAGACTATATCTCACCATTATAAAAGTATACATGACACGAGTAAGGTAGTAACTGTAACGCACCATTTTGAGAGAGTTTGCTTCGAAAAATGTAAGAGATATTATGTACCAATAGAAGAAGCACAGTTACAGCATTATAGAAAGACATGTATTTTTGATATTACAAACAAAATGTGCTACCAAAATTTTAAAAAAGGGTCGTTTGTGCAAAATTCTTTATGGAAATATAGACATAAGGCCGTTCCTGCGATTCAGCAAGTATTGGAAGAATTGAATCTCTTGGTGTCTGATAATCACACCAATTATGCAACATAGCTTATGACAATAAGCCTGTCCCATTTTTTAACCGGTTTTTGGATTGATTCTTTTAAATAAATTTTGATGTTATAGCCTGGACTATCTTTTAGCGGTGTTTTAATAGTAAGATATATTAATGTTTACTAGGGCCCTTTGTATATTTGAGCCTGTCCACTCATGATTGTTTGAATACATAAACCTTTTATATTCTGAAGTAATGTTCGTGAATAACGTGATGCTTTTTGTTAATCTGTCATGGAGAGGCGTCACTAGCCTTCAAGTTGCTTCCGAGAAGGACGTGATCCTTTTGATTTCGCTCACGATTTTACCTACGGAGGCCAATATTTGGCTAAAAAGCCAGGTCAAACCACTAAAATATCGGTGAAAATGCAGCATATATAACCATGTTGCATTTAAGAGAACGCCTGATACTTGGCAATTTTCTTGAGTGTACTTATTGCATTAATTTTTACATTTTATTCTTGTAGTAAAATTTGTAACATAGAACAAAAATAAGTATTTTATTTTTCAAATGAAAGTAGAGATGGACGGTGACGTCAAAACTAAAAAGAATAACAATTAACCTGGGTATGCGAGGGGTCATCCCTTATATACCCACCACTCTTTCTGCTGAATTTTAACTTAGCAAAAATAGTTCGAAAATGATAGTCATCCTCTGAAAAGATTGACCCTTTAAAAATTATCTCGAGGGTGTCTGAAGTACAGATTGATTTTACCGAAATAAGTTTAGATGAGGCTTGGGTGACGAGTTAAATACCCCGCCATATTCCTTTGACACCCCTCTTAAAATTCGAAATTATTATTGGCCCAAAACTGCACTTCGTGACCCTTCAGGTATCCTACCCACCCACTCTCTCCTCCAAAAATCCCTTGGCTCAATAGTAACCGAAAGTCTAAAAAGCGGAATTTTAATAACAGTGATACATCAAAAGAACTTACTGTTTATCTAGATTCTAAATATATGAAATACATTCAGTTTAATATTGCCCATCAAAAGCTACGAGCCTAAAGAATGTTCTGTCATTTTTTAAAATGGGAGAAAACACCCCTCCCTCCCCCAAGAAAAAAACAACTATCTTAGTGAAAAATCACACCATCAGATTCAGCGTATTAGAGGGCCATAATGTAGGGCTGTTTGATTTTTTTAGCAGAAATATTTGTTTTTATTTTTTCTTCTTTTTCCAAGGGTAATCGTTTTGAACCAGTGGTCCTAGAACATTGGGAGAGGGCTCATTCAAATAGAAATTAAAAGTTCTAGTTCCCCTTTGAAGTCACCAGAAAGATTGGAGGGAAACTAACCTCCTATGGCCCCTTTTTCTCTCAGTCTTCCGATCAAAATTTTGAGATAGCCATTTTGTTCAGCATGGTTGAAATATCCAATAACTTTGCCTCAGAGGAAAGGGGAGTAAGTCGGATGGAATTTACTCATTATTTATACGTTTTTTTTTCTTTTTCATCTGTTATTGTTACGCATACGGAGAGCTGATTTTCTGAAGAGCAGGGTTTTTCCATGGGAGAATTTTCCGTGGGAAAGAAAGTTTCTGAATGTCAGCTTTTCAGAGGAAATTTTACACGGGGAACTTTGCTAGGGGAACTTCTTTCCTCTACTCTGGCAACCCTGCTCAGCAAGAGCGATAAGTCAAATAAGTCAACTTTGCCAGAATTCCTATACAAAATTCGTTTCATTTATCTTACTTTCTCTTTTGTGACTCACTTTTACATGTGGAGATATTCCGAGGGATTATCAGGGGGGGGGTTCAATTGGAGGACATTCGGCAGGAGAAATTTTCCATCGAGGGTGGGATTTGTGGGGAAGTTTTCCAGGGGGGGTGTTATTTCCGGCATGATTTAAAAAATAACCAGAAATTAAATAAAGACGCGTCTCTTTTTTCAAATTAAATTAAAAAAACTAATTTTTTTAGCTGAAAGTAAGGAGCGACATTAAAACTTAAAACGAACAGAAATTACTCCGTATATGAAATGGGTTGTCCCCTCCGCAATCCCTCGCTCTTTACGCTAAAGCTTTTAATTGTTTTAAAAAGTAGAATTGTGGCAAAGAGTCAAACTTTAGCGTAAAGAGCGAGGGATTGCGGAGGGGACAACCCATTTCATATACGGAGTAATTTCTGTTCGTTTTAAGTTTCAATGTCGCTCCTTACTTTCAGCTAAAAAAATTAGTTTTTTTTATTTAATTTCTGAACGTTTTTGAATTAATGCATGTTTGGTTTTGGCTCTCCGCACATAAATTATTAAAATGAAATTTGTATATTAATTCTTTTTTTGGCTAAATGGCTTTCTCTTAGTTTTGATCAGACGATTTTGAGAATAAGGGGTGGAGAAGGAGGCCTAGTTGCCCTCCAATTTTTCGGTTACTTAAAGAGGCAACTAGAACTTTTAATTTTTAACGAACGTTTTTATTAGTAAAAAATATACGTAACTTAAGAATTAACTTACGTAACAAACTTTCATAATCTTATATTTTTATTATGTATACGAGGGGGTTTGTACTCTCGTTAATACCTCGCTCTTTACACTAAATCGTAAATTTTGTCCCAATTCTGTAAGAATGACCCCTGAATCAGAAAGGCCGTAGAATAAATAGTTGAAATTACTAAATATACTTTAGCATAACGAGCGAGTTATTTATTTCCTCCTAAATACCTCACTCTTTATGCTAAAGTATTTTTAGAACCCCTCATATGCATAATAATCTCTGTTCGTTTTAAGTTTCAATGCTACTCCTTCCTTTCATTTGAAAAAACGTTTTCATGTTTATTTTTCATTGTTTTCTTAGAGCAATGCTAGAAAATCCTGCGCCCTTTTCATTATATTTTTCTTCCCCCATGACAGATTCCTCCAAGAAAAGATCCTCCAACATAGCCCCCTCCCCTCAGCCCCACCCCCAAACAAAATAAAATCCCCCTGAAAACGTCTGTACACTTCCCAATAACCATTACTATATGTAAACACTGGTCAAAGTTTGTAACTTGCAGCCCCTCCCCCAGGGATTTTGGGGGAGTAAGTCATCCCCAAAGATATAGTTATTATGGTTTTCGACTATGTTGAACAAAATGGCTATTTCAAAATTTTGATCCGTTGACTTTGGGAAAAAAATGAGCGTGGGAGGGGGCCTAGATGCCTTCCAATTTTTTGGTCACTTAAAAAGGGCACTAGAACTTTTCATTTCTGTTAGAATGAGACCTCTTGCGACATTATAGGACCACTTGGTCGATACGATGACCCCTGGGAAAAAGAAAAAAAACAAAACAAATAAACACGCACCCGTGATTTGTCTTCTGGCAAAAAATACAAAATTCCACATTTTTGTAGATAGGAGCTTGAAATTTCTACAGTAGGGTTCTCTGGTACGCTGAATCTGATGGTGGCATTTTCGTTAAGATCCTACAATTTTTTAGAGTTTTGGTTACTATTGAGCCGGGTCGCTCCTTACTACAGTTCGTTACCACGAACTGTTTGATGAAAGTTGGCTACGGCGAATTTTTCTGGGAAATTGACTGAGGGAGTTTTGCGGGAGGAATTATAAGCGAGGATAGAACTGTTCAATACCAAATCTTCCGGGGGATGGGGATTTTTCACGGGAACAACTATCCGTGCCATAATTTTTCTTGGGGAAAATTTCTTCTGGAGGAAAGAGGTGGACTTCTTCGTATTATTTGAAAAAAACATCAGAAATTGAACTAAGAAAACTAAAGGAGGATGCCTCCTTCTCGATACCTCACTCGTTACGCTAAAGCTTAAAATCTTGTCCAAATTCTTTAATTATTGTTTTTCGCCCTTATAAAGTAGAGCTTTTGTTGCTTTCAAAGAGCTTTAGAGCTCCCAATTAATGTTTGAAAGAGCCTTCTACCGATGTTCTATGACCAGTAGTTTAATGTTTCTTAGGAGGAAAAGAGGACTTTGTGTTTTGTAGGAATGAGTTTTGAAGGCAGCTCTCGGATATGTAGCGTTCCATGCTGCACTTTTCATCAAAGTACACCCTTCTTTAGGAGCAATTTTTCCCTTTATATTAAATTTAAAAACTTTTTCTACAAAACAAAAAAAATTTTTTTTAACATTTTCCCCAAGACAAGTGAAATGTAAAGAGCACCACTAAGCCAAGAACGAGCATAAATGAAGTCAAATAATCTTCAAAGCGTAAAACTACCACAAATCAATATTAATAAATAAATGAAACTTTAAACGAAAAGAAATTACAATCAACAGCTGATTCAAATTCAATACGAGCAAAAATTAACGTGATTAAAACTGATAACCCAAATACCTTCTCAAGTCCAGGACATAAGTTGCACTTTGCTGAAACAAAAAAGATCGTGAATTTTCAGTTTAATTGGCATATACTGATATTTTATCCTTAAAGTTCTGACAATTTTTAGTTATGAAAAAAAAAGAAACACTTAAAACGTATTTTGTTTTCAGTGAAGCGCAAATTATGTTCTGGTCAGGAGAAGGCACGGGCGTTATCAGTCCCTACACACATACGATTCTCACTTATAAATCCCTCTCCCGTGATAGGCATCAAGTTCACCGGAAACAAATAAATGGGTACACCAACTAGCATAGTTTCAAACCCCTCATCGCTCAAGTTGAATGTACCCTAACAGCAGATTATTACTTATAAGTTCCTTACATGCCTTACCACTGGAACCACACTGGCTTTGCCATCAAATACACTGGACCATTGCCGAAGGTAATTATTACCTAACAGCCGACTGTTGCTTACAAGTCCTTTATATGTATCACAATTTGTATCGCCCTAGATTTCGTATCAGCGCGTACCTTACTACTGAATTTATCAACCCCTTGAAACTTTCAAACTGGTATACCTCATGAAGGAATTTACTTTGATCATATACTTTGATCAGTCATATACTTTGATCAGCTCATCAAGAGCTATTGATTGCCGTCGAAAAAAATATTCTATCTGTCTTAGTTCAAAACTTGATTTTTTTTTTGCCGTAGGCCAACTTTCTAACGTCACCACTTAGAAAGGAGCAAAGGATAAGCTCCAATTTCTTTAACAATGAGAGAACTTTTAAAGTTTATTAGGCACATCTGATACCATTTTTCTACCGTAATCCCAAGTCCTAAAAACTGAATGATAAACTCAGCTGAAATCACAAACAGAAATGGGTAGAAACAATAGATGGCAGCACTTTCGGACCCGCGGGAAAATGCCACTTTTTTGCTTCTGTAAATTTTTCTATTCATCACTCAAAGAAGATATATTGGCTCTGGGGACGGGTAACTGCCACATACATTTAACAATTATGAATTTTAGTCCATTTTCAATTCGGAAGTGGTGCCTGCCTGCTTGCCTGCTAAAACGGAGCTTTCCGCTCGAAAGCACAAACATGGTTTGATGAAACGAAAGCTTGGCTGCGCAACTTCAAATAATCCTCTCTGACATAGGACAAGCAAAAACCATCCTTTTTGCCTCAGGAAAGAGTTCCTAAATGCATTGTCATATTCATCAATCTGGCCTGAGGTCAACACTTTTCGTAAAAACCGCACAGGTTAGACCCTTACCAGTTTCCAGGTATAAGCTGAGATTGGCGGCATAGGAAAAAAACAAAAAAGGACAAAATCGAAAGTGTTGCTCTCGCAACACAATTGGCAATCCATTGAGCCCCCTCCACAATTTATACGGCAACATTCTATATAAGCCTTATATGCCTCTGGGCATAACTTGCAGCCATTGCCCTGAGTAGTGATGCCTCTAAGAATTTAAAAAGGCCAAAAGCCCATACTATTTTCTTACTTAATGGTTTAAGAAAATGAAGAAGTTTAACGGCGATTCCCTCAGGACACAGGTGTTATTAATTTTCCTCCAGACTCAAGTGCTTGTTGCTTAGTCTTGTGTAACTTGTTAAGTTTATTGAGTTCGATGTAATCTTGTGTGACAAGTTGGATCTTACGATTTGCTTAAATATTACTTGCGCATCAGAAGGATAAACTTTAAATTTTTTAAGTACAGATGAAATATTCTAAGAAGGCGTGGGTACATGCTAGCGTCGTAGTAACAATGAATGCCAGGAAATAGAAATATTCGAATTATGAAACAAGTGATAATGGTAACACTATTGTATACGTATGCGTTCATTGTCGTGATAGTAAGGAGTATTATTTCTTTGGAGTACCGACAAAATTCAAGTGTTATAAAGGCAGATATGCGAGAATAACATCACCCGAGAAGCTAGTGTTCAAAGAAAATGCAAACCTAAGACTTTCAGTAGATGGAAAAAGTCAACTTCTTGCTATTGCTGCTGGTAACACGTTATCGGTTGATAAACCTTATCACCATCTTTCCACCACTAGCATTCAAAAGAAGGCAAGAAGATGACAAACCTAACAATGTACCAACGTCATAATGCGTATATTGTCTCGATGTCGAAACTGCAATCCATGTAAAAAAAATGTGATAATAAACAGAAAAATCACTGGTAAAATAAAAAAGACTTGCAGACATTATCAGCAAGGAAATTACAGATGATTTGATGAAAAACAAACCCTATGCAGATGTTACTAGTACCAATGATAGTTTACCCACGGATAAAGTCATTAAGCATTGAGCCATGAATCACTCTATAAAAAAGGATTGAGTTTGTTGCTAGTGTTAGCGAATCTTCATTCACCGTTAGTCTCTAATTGGCAGTGAGAGTGCCAGGATTAAAAATGACTTGATCTAAGGAGCAAAAATTTGTAAGGAATCTAGTTACTTTAGAAAAATGTTAGATGATTAGACGTAGATTTAACGTCTAAATGATTTAACGTCATTTAGACGTTAAATGATAAAGTCATTAAGCATTGAGCCATGAATCAGTCTATAAAAAAGGATTGAGTTTGTTGCTAGTGTTAGCGAATCTTCATTCACCGTTAGTCTCTAATTGGCAGTGAGAGTGCCAGGATTAAAAATGACTTGATCTAAGGAGCAAAAATTTGTAAGGAATCTAGTTACTTTAGAGAAATGTTTGATTCTAGATGATGATTTTCTAGGGTTATCTTTTCAAAGGAAAAAATTTTCTCGAAGAATGCTTAATGATAAAACAAAAAATGATCCAAACATATTTACTCAATTTATTGACAGATTAATTGAAAAAAAATAAAAAGATATTGTGGTGTTTCTTTTAACCACTACCTAAAAATTCGTTTGAGATGGCCGTTGTTGCAAAGCCACAAGAAAATGATGTATAGCCCAGGATTATCGAGTGGAATTGAAACCTTAATAGGAATCAAAGCAACCTCCACCTCAACTTTAGTAAAGGGGTACGCCAAAAATGGGATATTTGACGAAAAAATTCGAATTAGAATATATCGTAGACCGTAAATATTTGCTTGGCTTTTTTATTCACGCTATAATATAGTAAAGAAATCTTTTCTTAACACGTATTTCACACTTGAGCTCCATAGCTTGTCATTTAAATCTGATTTTAATAAGCCATGTATAATTGAAAAATAAGGCTTCAAAATGATTGCATAGCCCGATACAGAGGAGGAGGGGCCCTCCATAATAATTCATTATTATAATCAAGATGCCGTTTGTCCAAAATTTCACATGGAATCCTCGCTAAAAAATATCGTAGACCGTAAATATCTTCTTTTTGTTTTTATTTTTGCTATAATATAGGAAAGGTAACCTATTCTTCACACCTACTTCCCAGTTGAGTTATGAAAGTCTTATGCGACAACGTTTAAACATAAATTTGAAAAATAAATGACAAAACAAGTTTTCAAAGAAAAATAAAGAGCTCCTTTAAGCCTAGAATTTTCAAAATTTAATTCCAAAAATCTTCCAAGCGTAAAGCTACCAAAAATAATTAAGTATCAATAAATAAATGAAACTCAAAACGAAAAGAAATTACAATAAATAGAAAATTTAATTTCAAAACGAGCGAAAATTAACACGAGTAGGGCTGACCACCCCCCTGCCTTCTCAAGAACAGAACACAATTTGCACTTTACGAAAAATACAACAAGAAAAAACAAAAAACCATGAATTGTCAGTTTAATTGACATAAACCGTTATTTTTTCCATAAAAATTTCGACATTTTTCGTTTATTAAATTAAAAAAGTTAAAACATTTCAAACGTATGTTTTTATCAGCAAAACTTATAACACTTGCCCTGAGGGCAGTGTTGGGAGGGGGGGGGCTTCATCCTCAAAAACAGGGTTTCTGGACCTATCAATAACGTTGAACAAAATTGCTATCATAAATTTTGATTGGATGTGTTAGGGAAAATGGTGGGCTTGGGAGTGGAGCTGGTTCCCCTTTACTCACTTTCGACTATTGAAAAAACACTAGCCGTTTGAAATTCCAATCGAATGAGCTCTTTTCAAAGTTTCTATGACAACCAATGGCAATCTCAAGATTTCTGTTAATTACTTTTTGGGAAATTAAGAGGTGTGGGGTGCCCACCCCTTGGTCACTCTGAATCTTAAAAAGGGCACTAGAGCTTCTGATTATCAATCCAATCTGCCCATTCCAAAGTTTATACAACCACCCTTTTGATATATACCTTACATAGGAAGATCATTTCTTAAACAACATTGGCCTGCCATAACATAAAGAAAGACAACGATCAAAAGTGGGGTTTTTAAAAGCCAAACGGAAGTACTGAAGAAAACACAGAATACAAACATTTCAAGAGAACAGCCGCCTCTCTCCTTCTGGGCGAAAAAAATAATGTAATCAAGGAAAAAGCAAAACCAAAAAACAAACGCAGAAATTAAATCAAAAACAATTAAAAAACAAATAAAAAAACGCCTAAAAATTAAATATAAATAAACTTCGATAAAAAAACTAAGATTATAAGAAATCAAATCAAATACCTTACAAAAAAAGTGAGTTTTTCGCCAACATCCACGATTTGTACAATATTAAATAAATATGAACTGCCTTCCGTGGATATTAACAAACTGAGAAATAAAAGAAAAAATTAATTTACTCAAACAAATGAACCGGCAATTTAATAAATTGGAGAACTAGGTCCCCTGATTTCTGATTTTGACCATTATATCTCTTGCAGATACCCCTTGAGACCTAAGAGGTAGATAACGTATTTGATTATGTGATTGGGGAAGTGGTTCAAGGTTTATTTCAGAGATTACTAAAGTATCGGCTTTTCTATTGAGAAAACCGAAATACGACTCATTTATTCTTAAATTACCTGAGACTCTGTTCAAAGTTAGACCTAAATGATGGTATTTATCGATTTCAGCAGCATCTCTGTAGTGCTGGATAATATCTTTACCATGCGAAATTATGATAGCTTAGTTAAATAAAACAGTATGGTTTGGATTATTAAATATGTGTTTTGAGAAGGCAGAGTCAACATTTTCTGTTTTTTCCGTTTTTTAAGGGTGTTACTAATTGAGTTAGAGTGCTGAGTTAATCTATTCTTGAGTCGTTGATCAGTTCTGCCGATGTACCAAAGACCTCAAGAGTAAGGAATTCTATACCTTATATGCTCCCAGGGCATAACTTATAACCCTTGCCCTGAGGACTGTAGGTGTGGTAAAGATATAATTTGCAGACCTTTCAATTACGCTAAACAACAAGCTATCTCAAAATTACTATTGAATGTGTTTGGAGAAATGGTGGGCGAGTAAGGAGGGTTTAGATGCCCTCCAATCCCTTTCAGCTATGAAAGAGGACATTAGCCTTTCAATTTCCAATTAAATTAGTCTTTTTCAAAGTTTCTACAGAAACAAATGGCCATGTAAAAATTCCTATCAGATGTATTTCTGGGAAGTAAGAGGTATGGGGGGTATCCACACTCCCATCACTTGAATCACAAAAATGGCACTAAAACTTCTATTTTGCATTCCAATAAGCCCCTTCAGGGCCCATACGATCACCCTTTCTATATCAACCTTATATACCTCCAGGTCACAACTTACAACCCTCTCCCTGAGGGCTGTAGGAAGGGTCTCATCCTCAAATACGAAATTTCCAGACCTTTCAACTACGTTTAACAATATGTCTATCTCAAATTTTGATTGATTTTTTGAGGAAATGGTGTGCGTGGGAGTGGTGTTAGTTGCCCTACAATCGCTTTCGAGTATGAAAACAGGCACTATCACTTTTAGTTCTCAATTTAATGAGCCTTTTTTAAAGTTTCTACGACAGTTTCTTCAATACAAAGTTCCCTGGTCTAAAACCAAAGAAAAATTAATAATACATTGCGCCCATATTGCTCTTCACTTGGGCAGTGCTACTGCGCTGCCTATAATATGTAAAGCATTTTGAAGCAAGAAAAAATTTCTAGGTTTGACATCTCACTTCTTTTCAAATTCGACTCTACTAAGCTGCGTGTAACCGAAAATATAACTTCAAAATGACTGCATAGCCCCTATTTAGGGGAGAAGCGGGCTTACATATTAATTCATTATTACAATAAAAAAGACATATGTCCTATTCCCCACATGGAATCCTCGCTAAAAATCAATCATTTTAAACCATCTCTTCTTAATTTTAGTGAAAATAAATACGCTTTTTCCTTTTGAAGAATCATTCCTGTTTCAAAATTACTTTTTTGATAGTTTTTAGCAGACAAAGTAGATGTTATAGTGCAAGTCTGTTCACCGTAACGCTATGGATGATACCTATTCATGCAAACTAACCAATTATCCCCTTGACTTGATAATTAAACTTGAAATCAGTATACCTGCTAATGAAAATGGAGCTGTCAGAATATGCAATTAAAGGAAAAAATTTACAATAAGGGACACGAATTTCGCGATAAGACTAAGATTAATTTATCATTGATGGGACTTTTTTAATGGGGGGGCTGATTTAGCTTTCAATCCAGTATAGAGAATTATAGTAGCTCAAGTTTGGGCATAAAAGTCCCTATTTTTGCTGGGGAAGGGGGTATATGCATAGAGACTTACCACCATATAGGCAGAAAATTCTTTCAAATTTCTAGTTAAATCCGTTGTTTTTTTTAAATGAGTTGTATTACGCTCCAGATGAGATATAAAACTGAGGAAAATTTTGTTCAATACCGGGTTTTATACTCCTCTCCCCGTGAATAATAGGATCAGGTGACACCTGGAACTCGCAGAAAAATCCTTTGTTTTTCCTGTTAGAAGTATAACAAGCCTTTGTTCCTAGAATATCAATAGGAATCTAGACCGTATAACGGCTCACCTCCCCCCTGTTCCTAGAAATAGCTGGAAAATCTTTTTCTTGGAGAAAACAAAAAGGCTATATGTGTGTGAAGTATGAAAATATTGTATTATGATCAACCTTGACCATGTCCCTACTTCAGGGGCCTAGAAGATTTTACCTAGACCTCTTGGGTTTTTTGACAATTAAAGAAACTATGATGTAATGTCCATATTTCATAATTTGGCAGGGTCCCTTGAAGGTTTTTCCTGGCCCCTGATAGATTTTTAAACAATCAAAGAAAATATGATGTAATGTCTATGTTTGCTCTTTTATTTGGCGGGCCCCTGAACTCTAAAAAGTCATGTTATGTAATATCAAAAGAAGTCATGATTTAGTGGGGACCCTTGAAGGTGTTTTCTGGGCCCTCATAGGTTTTTTAAAGAATCAAAGAAAAAATAATATTGTTATGTAACTGACACCTGCATCTTTCAAAAACATTCTCTTTTACGTGAAAAGCAACTTTCTCTTGAGGAAAATTATTAATAGTTAGTGTCTTAAGGGAATCGCCGTTAAGCATCTTCGTGATTTTAAACTGTTAAGGAAGAAAAGAGTAGTGGCTATGGGCCTTGTTAAATTCGTAGAGGCATCAATACTGCCCTAAAGGTACTGGAGTAGTTTTCATCCTCAAATAAAAATTCCGACTTTGCAACTACGTGGATAAAAATTTTAATAATTTTGATTGGATGTGTTTGGGGAAATGATGGGCGTGGGAGGGTATTAGTTGCCCTCCAATCACTTTCGACTATTAAAAAGGGCACTAGCCCTTCCAATTTGCAATCAAATGAATCCATTTAGGAAGTTCTATGACAACTCATTCGATACAAAGTAATACTACTACTACTACTAACAACTCACCGCAGCACTAAGCCAATGAGGCCAACACAGCTACGCAAATTCCTCCTTCATCCCCATATATTCAAAGCCTCCCTCTTTACATCCTTCTAAGAAGTTACCATTTCCTTTAAATCCTTCTTAATGACATCCTCCAATACTAGATGAGGTCGACCTGCTTTCCGTTTAGTCCTAGACGTTTGGACAAAAAGGACAATCTTCGGCAATCAGTCATCCTTCATCGGCAGAATATGCGCTAACCATCTCAACCTTTATTTCATTATAACCCTAGAAAGAGGGATTAAGCCACACTTTTCGTACAGTCTACTGTTTGAAATACGATCAGTCATCCGGGTACCCAGAACAGTCCGTCGGCAATATCCCTGGAAAACATATAGTAAATTTTCATCCGCTTTTCGGACCACTCATGCTTCAGAGCCATATTTGACCACTGTCGTCACTGTAGGTTCCAAAATTCTGATCTTGGTTTGCAGACTTATCTTCCCATTCTTTCAAACTTTTTTAAATTGTGAGAAATACCCTTAGCCTGGCTTATCTTCCCATTCTTCCAAACTTTTTAACTGTGAAAAAACACCCTGAGCCTTAGCTACTTTTACTTTTAACGTCTTCACTACTCCCACTGTCCTTACTAATAATAGTACCAAGGTAAGTGAAGCTGCCCATCTGATTAATTTTTTTGTGATCCAACGTCATCTTTTCATCTTCACTTATTCCTAATTAATTTTCAAACCTATTCTAGCACCCTGAAATTGCAAAACCTCTAAAAGTTCAATCATTTCGCTCGCACTTTCATCTATGATGCTTAAATCATCAGCATAATCTAAGTCAATGAGAGTTTTTCCTACCCATTTGATTCGTTTGACACAGGTCACTCTTTACTTGCAGTTGTTTGTCATAAGCTGTTTGATGATTAATTTAGTAACATTTTCTAGATATTTTGCGTAATGCAAATATTTCTGACAGACAAAAGTACTTGATGTTTCTCTACTTCTCCCAAAAATGGAAAATTCTTGATTTTTTATGGCACTTGCTATTTACCAAGTGACATATAGCGATAGCAAATTCCGTCGGTCTGTCGGTCTGTCTGTCGGTCGGACAGACAGTATTATTGCTGGCAGAAGTACCAGGGACCAGACCAGATTAAATTAAAAATAGTTGTTTTTCTTGATTCGACCATCTGGGGGGGAGTGGGGAGGGGCGGTTAATTAGAAAAAATTAGAAAAAATGAGGTATTTGTAACTTACGAACAGGAGGTCTGATCTTAATGAATTTTGATATTTAGAAGAATATCATGTCTTAGAGCTCTTATTTTAAATCCCAACCGGATCCGGTGACGTTTGGGGGAGTTGGAGAGGGAAACCTAAAATCTTGGAAAACACTTAGATTGCAGGGAACCGGATGAAACTTGGTGGGAAAAATGATCACAAGTCCTATATACGTGATTGACATAACCGGAACGGACTTGCTCTCTTTGGAGGAGTTTGGGGGGAGGGTTAATTCTGAACAATTAGAAAAATGAAGTATTTATACCTTACGATGGAGTAATCAGATTTTGATTAAATTTAATATTTAGAAGGACCTTGTAACTTAGATCTCTTATTTCAAATCTCGACTGGATCCAGTATCATTCGGGGGGAGTATGGGGAAACAGAAACCTTTGAAAAGGCTTAGAGTGGAGAGATCTTGATAAAACTTGGTGGACGAATAAGCTCAAATCCAAGATACGTGACTGACGTAGCCAGACCATATCCACTTGCTTTGGGAGAGTTGGGAGAGAATTCAGAAAAATTAGAAAAAATGAGGTATTTGTAACTTACGAACGAGTGATCAGATCTTAATGAAATTTGATATTTAGAAGTGTCTTATGCCTCAGAGCTCAAATTTGGAATTCCGACCAGATCCAGTGACATTGGGGGGAGTTGGAGGGGGAAACCGGAAATCTTGGAAAACTTGAAAATTGAGGTATCTTCATCTTATGAATGGGTGATAGGATCTTAATAAAACTTGATATAGAGAAAAATCTTATGTCTCAAATGCTCCATTTTCAATTCGAATCGGATCCGCGGGCATAGGGAGTTGGAGGGGGGTCAGAGATCTTGGAAACCGAAAATCTTGGAAAACGTTTAGAGTGGTGAGATCGGGATGAAACTTCATTGTAAGAATAAGCACAAGTTCTAGATACGTGATTGAAATAACTGGAACAGATCTGCTCTCTTTGGGGGAGTTGGGGGGGGGGGGTGATTCGGAAAAATTAGAAAAATTGAGGTATTTTTAACTTAAGAATATGTCGCCATATCTTAATGAAATTTGATATTTAGAAGGAACTCGTGTCTCAGAGCTCTTATTTTAACTCCCGACTAGCTCTGGTGACATTGAGAGGAGTTGGAGGGGGAAAACCGGAAATCTTGGGAAACGCTTAGTGTTGAGAGATCGGGATAAAACTGGGTGGGTAGAATTAGCAGATATCGTAGATACGTGATTGACGTAAACGGGACTGGATTCACTCTCTTTGTGGGATTTAGGTGGGGGGTCCGGTGCTTTGGCGAATTTGGTGCTTCTGAACCTGCTAGGACGATGAAAATTGGTAGGCGTGTCAGGGACCTGCACAAAGTGACTTGATAAAGTCGTTTTCCCCGATTGAACCATCTGGGGGGCTGAAGGGAGAGGAAAAATTAGAAAAAAGAAGTATTTTTAACTTACGAGTGGGTGATCAGATCTTAATGAATTTTGATATTTAGAAGGAACTTGCGTCTCAGAGCTCTTTTTTTAAATCCCGGCCGGCATTAAGCCTCTGATTTTTCTTATAAATCAATTTATTGATTCTTAGAATTTTGCTAGAGCTCATGCCATATGAGCTCTTGGCTCTTCCATACCCGTCACAAGTACCATATGAGCCCTTAGCTCTTGTTTTATTGGGTTGTCATTTTTTTGTACAATTATAACATTGACAGAACTAACTTTAGTTTTAACAATCCTAGAGGCTGCCTAAGTAAAGACCGGAGTGGGCACAATGTATTTTTTTTTACCAAGGCACTTCGTACAGAAGGAGCTCTTTCGATTGGGAATTAAAAGTTCTAGTGTCTTTTCAAGAATCAAAAGTACTTTCAAAGCAACTAGCCCCCCTCCCATGTCCATCAGCTCCCCAAAACATTGGTTCGGTCAGTTGGTTGAATTTCATAATTAAGTTAGTAGAAAAAATAGTTTGTAATTAAAGTCAAGAGCAAAGTTGAAACTGAAAACAAACAAAATTCTCGTTCCTTAACCCATGGCATATACTCCCACGTAAAATTGAATAGCACGTAAAATTGAATAAAATTATATATAATAAATATATACAAGCTTCCATAACTAAGACAATGCTAATCAATTACTCAATGCCTTTTTATGCTATTTCTAAATTTAATAATTGTTTCACTTGTAAAGTCAACCCCCCTCCTTATGTTTAAATTCCAGTATTACTACGCAGTTCGGGCCACTAAGAAGGGAATATATGCTTTATAATGTGCGAAAAAATCGTAGTCAACACATTCTGAGTGTTTTTCCACTACATTTCACCCCCTACCCCTAATGTACAAATATGTAGCCCAAATTATGAATTTCTTATGCATTTTAAGATGTGTCACCATTATTTCACCTTAATACCCTAAGTAAATTGAATCAATGCTGACCAAATGAAAAAAATGGAAAAACATATGGGAAATATATAAGTTGAACTAAATATTTGCACAATTCGGAGGAGGGAGTATAGTATAGTGAAAGCGCCCTCAAAACATGTTGGCTACAATTTTTCTGCATATTATGAAGTGAATTGTAATCTTAGCATGTTTCCTTTTCAATACCCCCAATTATGAATTAATATCCCATTTTTAGCCTTAGAATATAGATTTGCACAAAACTAAAGAAAAAAATAAACAACAAAATTTTTATTTTATAGTATACAGAAAATTTTTATTTTATAACATGCAGCAAACTTTTATTTTTTTTTTAGCAAGTATATACATATATATGTATATGTATGTGTGTGTATATATGTATATATGTATATATATGTATATATTTGTATAATATGTGTGTATGTATGTATATATATATATATATATATATATATATATATATATATATATATATATATATATATATATATATATATATGTATGTATATGTGTGTATATATGTATATATGGTTGTATAATATATACGTATATATATTTGTATATATATGTATATGTATATATATACAAATATATGTATATAAAACAACCCCATACAATATTTTGTTTAAATAGAATATATAAAATATTTTATAAATAAAAATATTTTTTTAATAGAATGTACAAGCATAAATAAGCATAATAATGGCGTACAAAACTAAAAACAAAAGTTTCCCGCAATTTTTCTTAAATAAACTAATGTAAAAGTTTTATTTTTTCAAATTTTTTGAATTTTTCGCTAAAAATCTATGAGTGAGTTTCTCTAGTAGCGTTTTCAATGGTTAGGGGGGCTAACTAAGATTTGTGAGCAAAATTATATTTTGCTAGAATGGCAAAAGTATTATATATGTTCATTTGTTTTATGTTTGTATACAGATATGCATGTATATATCATACATGTATATATCATACATGTGTACGTGTGTATGTGTGGGTATATATGTATATATATATAGAAGAAATATTAAGAACAGTGCAATGGAAATTCTCGAAGACGTTGCATAGTCTAAATTAAAGTAAAGTTGCAATTTACTGCAACTATTTATTAGTTGCATTAGTTAGTAAAATTATTAGATAATCATGCTAGATTTTTGTGGAGGACAACAGATAGGGGAAAGCCCTATAGATAGGTAGAGTAGCTCCATAGGAGGCTTAGGCCAAGTATGACCTTGTCCCAGTGGGGCCCATAATAGAAACTGGGAAACCCTCCCCTGGGGGTCATAATTTCAGGTGGAGGAGGAAGAAGGCCCCTCAAATGTACACTCAGCAGGGCCAACTGCCGTGTTCACGCGTCAGATGAGTTACAAACCTTCTCCCAGTAATGGGTTAAATTGCATGGTGAAGCAGAACACCATCGTGGGAGGATCCTCTATAGGAGGACAACTGCGGCAGGGCGTAAGATCCAGATTTATGGACAACGGCCTCTGTAAAGGGCTGCCTCGACCCTCTCGGGGTACCTGCAAGACTGGGAAACTTGCGGTCAATTTTTCCCACTTGAGGAGTGGCGCCCCTCGAGGAAATTATAGCCTAGTAAACAACACAGCACTCGTACGGGATTCTGATTATTGGATAATTTTCTGGGCTTGGTTTGTTTTGATGGGCGTTTTTGGGCTGAAAAACCTCTTCCTAGCTAATTTATCTACTATGGGCTGCCTCCCCGTAGTAGCATAATATTTGTAGGCATGAATATATAATGAGTCGGAGGTAATAGGCTTGGGACTGTCTGTGCAGGATTTCGACTCTTGTTGATAGAAGAGCATCGCCAAGTGCTGAAAACCATGTTGTGACCAAGATGGGCCCAGGATTGCACAAAGCCTCCAACTTACTGGAGGTCCCAGGGACTTCTTGCTGTCCGGTTCTAAGCCGGCTTAAGCGCTTCGGTGTAGACTTGAGAAGATATGTTGGTCCCCATCCTGCACTGGTATCCGGGATCACTGCTTTTCTTGAGGCCAAAATAATTTCAAAGATTTAAAGAACATGAAAATTGGAACTTGGAATGTTACGACGTTAAAAAATGACTATCGCATCGACAAATTGACTGACGAATTCAGACGGTTTGAACTAGATTTATTAGGAGTTTCAGAAACTCATATCCCAGGGGTAGGAAGCATGAAATTAGGTGACATAGAATTTGTTTACTCAGGAAGGAAGGATGGGGTACATAGACAGGGAGTAGGGCTCATGATGAATAAGGAAGCTGCTAAGTCTTGTTTAGGCTGGGAAGGTATTAATAATAGAATACTAATTGCTCATTTTATGACTAAAAAGTTTAGGGTATCAGTTATAGTAGTATATGCCCCCATTGAACCAACTGATGGAGATACTAGTGACTCAGATGAATTTTACTTACAGTTACAGGAGCAAATAGACAGGGTACCAGGTAGAAATATGGTGTTTTTGCTAGGAGATTTTAATGCCCAGGTTGGTAGAAATAGGGATAGATGGTATCCTAGCCTAGGTAATTTTGGTGTAGGAAAAGAAAACAGTAATGGCTATAGGCTTTTGCAATTTTGTAGGTATAACAACCTAGTTATAACCAATACGGTGTTTGGTCACAAAATGGCCCATAAGTTGACATGGTATTCACGTGATGGTAAGACAGCAAACCTTATTGATTATGTTATTGTAAACAGAAGACTAGCAGGATCAATACAAGATACTAGGGTGTATAGGAGTGCCGTTATTGATGTTAAAAGTAAAGATCACCATCTAGTAGTGTCTAAGGTTAATTTAAAGCTGAAATTTCGGAAGAGTAACTCCCTCCCGGAAAGTTATGATGTTGGTAGACTTCAGGATGAAAATTTGAGAAAAAAATTCCAGGAACAGTTGAGTACTAAACTTGAGGGTTTAAAATTTGACAATGTGGAAGATGGATGGAATACTTTCAGAAAAAAAATTTGTGAAGTTGCTGATGGTGTCCTAGGGAAGAGTGCTAAGACAGCAACTAGGAATATTAGTGAAAAAGCTTTAGGTTTAATAGAGAGTAGAAGGGGTTTGTATAAGAATTATCTGAGCGATAGGTCGTATGAAAACAAAAGGAATGTAAAGAAAGTGGAGAAAGCATTAAAATATGAACTAAGGAGATGTGAAATGGAGGCGATGGATAAAATTGCTGAGGATCTGGAAGATGCGGCTAGACGGCATAATAGTAAAATATTATACTGGCATGTTAATAAATTGAAAGGGAGTAGCCGATCCGGACTAGTCCCAGTTAAAGATAGAAATGGGGCCACAATTAGTGATAAGGAAAAAGTTAAAGAAAGATGGGTGGAACATTTTGAGAATGTGCTAAACCGAGATACAGTTGCAGGAAAAGATATAGATGAAAATGAAAAAGTTTGTGATACCTTGGATGTGAAGGAAGATTTGTTTAGTGAGGAAGAATTAGCGACAGTACTAGAAGGATTAAAAAATAATAAGGCACCAGGTGCTGATAGTATGATTAATGAGTTCCTTAAATATGGTGGCTCTGAGGTTAGGAATAAGCTACTGAAGATTATGAACATGATTTTTGAAAAAGGGGAAGTACCCAATGATTTTAGGAAAACCTTAATTAAACCACTGTATAAGAAAGGTGACAAGAGTGAATGTCGGAATTATCGAGGCATTAGTCTGGTCTCTGTAGGTAGCAAATTACTGAGTAATATGATACTTTTTAGAATGAGACATGCTGTAGACAAAGTTTTAAGGGAAGAACAATGCGGTTTTAGAAAAGCTAGAGGATGTGTCGACCATGTTTTCATTCTTAGGTTAATAATTGAGAAGTCCCTTCGTTGTCAAACACCTTTGGTCCTTAGTTTTATCGATTATGAGCAAGCTTTCGATTCTGTTGATAGAACAGCGTTAACAAAGGTCTTATCGTTATATGGTATACCAGAAAAATACATTAAAGTGATTTGCGCTATGTACGAGAATAATACTGCTGCGGTTAAGGTAGGAAATGAGGTTAGCAACTGGTTTTGTATTAAATCAGGAGTTAAGCAGGGTTGTGTTCTATCCCCCTTTATATGGATCATTTTGATGGACTTTGTCTTAAGGAGCACAGGAAAGGCAATTGGAGACCATGGAATCAAATGGGGAGGAAGAACGCTCCTGGACTTAGATTATGCTGATGATTTAAGCATATTAGATGAAAGTGTGAGCAAAATGAATGAATTTTTAGAGGTTTTACGAGTTCAGGGTGCTAAAATAGGCTTGAAAATTAATGTTAAGAAGACTAAGTCACTAAGGTTAGGAATAAGTGAAGATGAACAGGTGACCTTAGGTAACGAAAAGATTGATCAGGTTGGGAGCTTCAGTTACCTTGGTAGTATTATTAGTAAAGATGGTGGGAGCAGTGAAGATGTTAAAAGTAGAATAGCTAAAGCTCAGGGTGTTTTTTCACAGTTAAAAAAAGTTTGGAAGAATAGAAAGATAAGCCTACAAACCAAGATTAGAATATTGGAAGCTACAGTGATGACAGTGGTCAAATATGGCTCTGAAGCATGGACACTCCGAAAAGCAGATGAAAATTTACTAGATGTTTTCCAGAGAAATTGCCTACGGATTGTTCTGGGTACCCGGCTGACTGACCGTATTTCAAACAGTAGGTTGTACGAAAAGTGTGGTTCAATCCCGCTTTCTGGGGCTATAATGAAAGAAAGGTTGAGATGGCTAGGCCACGTTCTACGGATGAAGGATGACAGATTACCGAATATTGTCCTTTTTGGCCAACCGTCTGGGGCTACACGGAAAGCAGGTCGTCCTTGTCTGGGTTGGGAGGATGTCATAAATAAGGATTTAAAGGAAATGGGAACTTCCTGGGAGGGTGTAAAGAGGGAGGCTTTAAATAGATTAGGTTGGAGGAGGAGCGCACGTAGCTGTGTTGGCCTCAGGCGGCTTGGTGCTGCAGTGAGTTATTAGTAGTAGTAGTAGTATCATTATTATCCGTATTCATAAATCATTTTAAAATAACTTTTGAAAATTCTGTCAAAAGCACACATAGTTGTGATGGTTTTAGTAGGTGAAAGACTCGTTCACAAAGAAAACGGGTGTACCACAGTGGTAGTAGTAGTACTAAAAATTAATTAAGTTTATTGAATCTGATTGTATTTCATCAATGCCTGTTGGAAATATGACTTTGTAAGAATTTATTTGTAATTGTTTGGGTTGTTTTATCCACTTTTCTTAAAAAAAAAGGAATCCTGGCCAAGCTCGTCCCACATTTCCACGATTACACGAAAAAGGAGTGTTGGAAGAATTCGCTGACCAGTGAAGTGTCAAAAGATTTGACCTTCGCAAACAGTTTTGAAGCCGCAGCAAAATAAGGAATATTTTTCAGTTTTTGTTTTATTCAGTGTTAATTATGTTTTATGTGTCTTGAATTTATTGAGTATTCCATTTTTTACCATTATTCTTTTTTTGCCTAGCTTAAGCTTGAAATACCTTGGGTTCAGGAAATAAGTGCTCATCTTTTGAAATTAAAACCATTTTAGTGTCCTATCAGTACAAAAAAACAGCAAATTAACATTCCAATTTTGTACTTTCGAGCATGCTCCACTCAATCAAAGAGAGAAAAACTTAAAGAAAAAAACTTTTCGTTTTTTTCCGAAAACAATCCAAAAAATTTAATTTTGGCATACGGTTTTACGATTGTTTTTTGTTGCTTATCTCTTGTTGTTTGCCAAATTTTCAGGTAAACGGTGCAAGGTAACAGAACTACCAAAAAGCGTCAGAAAATCAGAATTTTAAGTCCGATAGTTTTTAAAATCAGAGTTTAAAATCCGAAAATGGCTTAGCAAAGTATTTGAAGGATGACCTTTCATAGCTTGCAACTTTTGGTTGTATCAGCTATTCGTTTTCTCTTTCATCAGCTGCTGCTTGTGATAGACCCTGATTTTTGGAGTTCAGTTCAGATATTATTTAGTTTTATTGCGTTTAGCCCAAAATGGAAAATGGAATTAAGACAGTGCTAAGCATTTTTTGATAAGCATTTTTTGATATAGCTGTTATAGTTATTGTTTGAAATACGGTCAGTCAGCCGGTTACCCCGAACAATCTGTAGGCAATTTCTCTGGAAAACATCTAGTAAATTTGTGTCTGCTTTTCGGAGCGCCCATGCTTCAGAGCCATATTTGACCACTGTCATCACTGTAGCTTCCAATATTCTAATTTTGGTTTGCAGACTTATCTTCCTATTCTTCCAAACTTTTTTTAACTGTGAAAAAACACCCTGAGCCTTGGCTATTCTACTTTTAACATCTTCACTGCTCCCACCGTCTTTACTAATAATACTACCAAAACAAGTTAAGCTGTCCACCTGATCAATCTTTTTGTTACCCAACGTCACCTTTTCATTTTCACTTATTCCTATCCTTAGTGACTTAGTTTCCTTAACACTAATTTTCAAGCCTGTTCTAGCACCCTGAACTCGCAAAACCTCTAAAAATTCATTCACTTTGCTCAATTTTCATCTAATATGCTTCAATCATCAACATAATATTTTTCCTCCCCATTTGATTCCGTGGTCTCCAATCGCCTTTCCTGTGCTCCTTAAGACGAAGTCCATCAAAATAATCCGTATAAAAGGAGATAAAACACAACCTTGCTTAACTCCCGATTTAATACAAAACCAGTTGCTAACCTCATTTCCTACCTTAACCGTAGCAGTACTATTCTCGTACAAAGCACAAATCACTTTAATGTATTTTTCTGGTATACCATATAAGGACAAGACCTTTGCTAACGTTCTTCTACCAACAGGATCGAAAACTTGCTCATAATCCATATAACTGAGGACCAAAGGTGTTTGACAACGAAGGGACTTCTCAATTATAAGAGTGAAGAGCCTACTGTGAACCAGGCTGGACCCGAGTGCCATATAGTCTCTTACATGTGTGCATAGGTTTTTCCCGAATGCAATTTGGAAGAAAATAAAAGTTCGAGATGATTAATAGTCAAAATCTGTTGAACCCAAACATTTGTTTGAACTAAAAAAATTGACATGCCTGAAAAAAAGGCTTACACTTGTCACCTAATGCTCTATAGAAAGTGGAAATACATACCAAAAATTAGATCTGTAATCAGGGTTGCAGGGGTCGCTAGCAAACTAATAAGAGACGACCACGCCCCATGGTAAAAACTAAAATAACCTGTAAATCCTAAAAAAAAAAGAGTCAGATCAAACCAGAAATTAGAGCCGCCTTGTTCGAAACTCCGATATAAAAAATTTGCCGTCTCTTGAATTGAACAACAAGGACATTATATTGGCTTGAAAATCAAGAAATTCGGTTCAATCACGATATTCTACAAATACAGCATCTTTTTTTCTTTCCTTTTTTTCCTTGGCTGTATTTTTCTTTCCTTTACTATAATTTATTTTTAATTACCAAAGGCACTAGCTATAGTAATTTCCTTAAAAATGAGCCATTATACAGATCACTATGATAATTGCGACAAAGTTAGACTCTTTCTCTCAACTCTACTTTTTAAAACAATATAAATTTTAGCGTAAAGAGCAGGGCGTTGAAGAGGGAACAGCCCCTTTCATATACGGGGTAATTTCTGTTCGTTTTAAGTTTTAATGTCGCTCCTTACTTTCAGTTAAAAAACTTGTTTTTTGTTATTTAATTTCTTTACGTTTTTTAGTTAATCTATGTTTTGATTTCGGCTCTCCGCAGATGAATAATTAAAGCGAAATTTATATATTTATTTATTTGGCTAAATGGCTTTCCATGGTTTTGATCGAATGATTATGAGAAAAAAGGAGGGGGAGGAGGCCCAGTTGCCCTCCAATTTTTAGGGTACTTAAAAAGGCAACTAGAACTTTTATTTTTTTACGAACGTTTTCATTAGTAAAAGATATACGTAACTTAAGAATTAGCTTACGTAACAAAATTCTATATTTGTATGTTTTTATTATGTATATGAGAGGGTTCGCCCACTCGTCAATACCTCACTCTTTACACTAAAGCTTAAATTTTGTCCCCTGAATCACAAAGGCCGTAGAATAAATAGTTGAAAGTACTATAAATACTTTAGCGTAAAGCGTGAGGTATTAGGAGGAGGTGAAGCCCTCATATGCGTAATATTTTCTGTTAGTTTTAAGTTTTAATGCTACTCCTTACTTTCAGTCGAAAAAAACTTTTTAATATTTATTTTTTCATTGTCTTTTAAATAATATTAGAAAATGCTGCGCCCCCTTCATGGAAATCTTCTTCCCCCATGATAAATCCCTCCATGTAGAGTTTCCTCCACATAACACCTCTTCTCAGCCCCTCCTCCCAACCAAAAATCCCCCTGAAAACGTCTATACACTTCCCAATAACCATTACTATATGCAAACACTGGTGAAAGTTTGTAACTTGCAGCCCCTCCCACGGGTACTGTGGGGGAGTAAGTCGTCCCCAAAGACATAGTTATAAGGTTTTTCGACTATGTTGAATAAAATGGATGTCTAAGAATTTTGATCCGACAACTTTGGGAAAAAATGAGCGTGGGAGGGGACCTAGGTGCCCTCCAATTTTTTGGTCACTTAAAAAGGGCACTAGAACTTTTTATTTCCGTTCAAATTCGAAATTCAAAATTCTAGGACCACTGGGTAGATACGATCACCCCTGGGAAAACAAAAAAAAAACAAATAAACAGGCATCAGTGATTTGTTTTCTGGCAAAAAATACAAAATTCCACATTTTTGTAGATAGGAGCCTGGAACTTGTACAGCAAAGTTCTCTGATACGCTGAATCTGATGGTGTGATTTTCGTTAAGATCCTGTGACTTTTAAGGGGTGTTTCCCCCTATTTTCTAAAACAGGGCAAATTTTCTCATGCTCGTAACTTTTGATGGGTAAAACTAAACTTGATGAAACTTATATATTTAAAATCATCATTAAAATGCGATTCTTTTGATGTAACTATTTGTATCAAAATTCCGTTTTTTAGAGATTTGGTTACTCTTGAGCTTGGTCGCTCCTTACTACAGTTCGTTACCACGAACTGTTTGATATTATGCCAAGAGTATACACACCTGGTGATGTGGTTATCGTGTGCTCTATTTTACTACTCTGAAGTGCTTATTATATACCTATCAAATTTCAAATTAATTTTTTGATGAATTATAACTTTAATGGGTTTTTTCCAATGAATGCAAAGAACGAAGCTAAATTTTGAAACGACCTATACCTCGAGGAAAAAAAAAGAAAAAACAATCGTCAAATTCCACCCTCTGGTGTCCACGCTATAATGTGACTCTTGTCTCCCTGCTGACACTAATCATTTCCAATCATGTACTTATATATTCAAGGATTTGGAAATAAATATGCTTGTTGTAGTTGTATCAGATTAACGACGCTTCTTGACTACTCAGCTCCTTGCGTCGTCCCTGCAGTGCATTACTGCAGCATGATTCGATCTCTGGGTCCCGTATTACCAAGCTAAGCTCAAACCCACTGCGCCACCACAGGACAATATATATGCTTAATTAGACTGCTTTTTCATTTAAAAATCATGTCTTCAGGATAGCGAAAGTAACATTTTATCATTAAAATTGGATGCCAATAGGGAGCCCCGTCTTTTCCATTGTTTATTCTGTCCATTTTTAAGATCACTTTTCACTTTTGTTTGAAATTTGATTTATTTATTTATTTTATTCAGACAACTTGTTTTAATGAAAAAAAAGAATATTACTTAGTATACCAACCAAAACTGTTTTTTTTTCAGAAAGATTTTCCAGATCTTAGTCCGAGCAATATTTCTTTTTTGGGGGCTGGGGGGGGGGGTAAATAGAATTTATGGGGCAGGGGATCACTACAGAAAGCCTGTTTCTTGTATTCCTTTGTATTCCTTGTCGGCAAATAGCAATCTAGCATAGCAAAGCCTAAGATGCTTTCTGTCTCCGTCCTATGAATAAACATATGGCGCCATCTCTATTTTGGAACAAACTTTTTATTGATAAAAGTAAAAACAAAACAATGTGTTTCATATTCATCCAGAAAGTTCTTTCTTACGCAGGTAATATGAGGCCAGTCTTCTCCTATAACCTTTTGAAAACCGTATTTTTTCAAAAGCCAGTATGTTGAGTAATATTTTTCAACGTCATAATTTGCAAAGTTATGGATTTCCCAAAGAAGTTGCCGTACGTTTTCTAAAATTCCGCTCTTCAATATATCAGGTATTACTTTATGTTCACTACCTTCAATGTCAATTTTCAAAATGTCAATAATTTTGTTTTGATGACCTCTTTCACGGAGAAGGGTTGAGAGACGGGCCATTTTCCATCCCTCCTTGACTTTATCACCCTTCACATCACCATCAAAATCGGAAAGACCTGATCAAAAAGAATATATTTTAATGTTTTATGTACATTAGCAATTCTTCTCGAAGAAAAAAAAACGAGCCATTATTCACCTTATTCTAGCGAAGTTGATGAAGCTATGTCAAGATTAATGACAAAACAACACGGGCTTTGGTAGGGACAAGCCAACCTTCTCTTAAATAGATGCATCCTATCTGGTTACCCAGCACCACTTTCAATTCAAGTAAAAACAAAAATCAAGATTTAATATAAGACAAATCATTTAAGATGGCATTGTTTAGTTGCATCACACAGTCTGGTTTGATATATAATTAATAAGCAATTAATAATAAACACCAACTGTAGAATATTAATAAAGAAATAAACAACATGATGTAATAAATATGATATATAGTAAAATTCAATAAATAGTAAATATGACATGTAGTAAAAAAAATAATAAATTTGAAATGTTTGGTAATTTTGAGCTAGAGATTCTAAAACATATAGCTCACTTTTGAATTAACTCCTGTTAACCCCTCTACCAATAGGAAAGGCGGATTCGTTGTAATATAGAAATTCTTTTTCACTGTCTGATTGATTTTCAAACAAATCTGAACTAGTTGGACAAGTCATCATTGGGGCTCTTCTGAATGAAATATCAAGCGATCGTTTAAAGTAATTGAAAAACTGTCTAGTGAGGAAAACTGTCTAGTATGATCCAGGGATATTACCTATCTTTTCGAATTAAGTGTGTTGCAAAAATAATTTATGGTAGCAGAAACCCGTTTGAAAATAGCGTCATATAAAATCAAAAATTACACTATCGGAATCGCCATTACCAAAAACCCCATAGAGATCAGCAAATAATCAAAAATCACCAAAAAATCAGCAAATGTGTCAACATAAATTATTCCACATACGAGAGGGTTTTTCCCCTCCTCAATACCTTGCTCTTTACGCTAAACTTTCTTAGTACTCTAAAAGATCTTTTTGTTCTAATCAATTGACCTTTGTATTTCAGGAGTCGTTCTTAAAGAATTCAAAAAACAAGTGAAACTTTAGCGTAAATAGTAAGTATTGAAAAGAGGGCAGCCCCTGTCATATATGGAATAATTTTTATTCGTTTTAATTTTTAATACTGCTCCTTACTTTCAGTTGAAAAAGCTTGTTTTTTTATTTAATTTTAAGAGGAGGGCATACCATGGATTTCAACTGTAATTGGTGGTGGGATGGACCCAACTGGATCGAAGGTCACCCCTCAAAGATCCATTACCTCCAAATCTCAGACAGCTGCACTTGTAGACCCATACTAGAGTCCTCACCTTGAAGCTACGTCTTGGGAAACGTCAAGTATGCTATCAACTATGCCTTGACTTACTTTGTATACCAAATAATCTGAGAGCCCTCGAAAAGATACTGGATGGAAATGAAAACTGCACCATTGGAGTCCCCATTGTCGCAAATACCACTCAGGAAAGTTACAGCCCCCCCCCGCAAAACTTTTTCACAGGAGTAGACTTGACGTCATGGTTGTAGCGATAGCTGCAACCTAGTAAAGAACAACCACTGCGCATAGATAACAAAAATTTAAAAACGTATTTAAAAAAACTATCTACTGAGTTAAAATTGCCATTTGTTGCTGATTAAATAATAAATAGTTTTTCAGCTGAAAATAAGGAGCAACATCAAAATTTAAAACGAAAAGGAATTATTACTCATGTAAAGGGGGTTGCCCCTCCTTAATACGTCACACTTTATGCTAAAGTTTTTTTTTAGAACTTTTGGACAGGCTCATTATGGACACGCTAAAGTTTGACTCTTTTTCTTGACTCAACATTTTAAAACAGTAAAAAACTTTAGCGTAAACAGCGGGGCTTTGAGGAGGAAAAGCCCCTTTCAAATACGAAGTAATTTCTGCTCGTTTTAAGTTTTAATGTCTCTCCTCACTTTCATTTAAAAAAACTTGTTTTTTTGTTTAATTTCTAGACGTTTTTGAATTAATGCATGGTTTGATCTTGGCTCTCCGCACATAAATAATTAAAACGAAATTTGCATATTAATTTTTTGGGGCTAAATGGCTTTTTCATAGTTTTAATCCGAAGATTTTGAGAAAAAATGAGCGAGGGAGGAGGCCTAGATGCCCTCCAATTTTTTGATTACTTAAAAAGGCAACTATAACTTATGATTTTTTACGAACGTTTTCACATGTAAAAAATTGACGTAACTTACGAATTAAATTGCGTAGCAAACTTCTATGTTCGTACGTTTTTATTACGTATATGAGGGGGCTAACCCCTCGTCAATACCTATCTCTTTACATTAAAGCTTAAATTTTTTCCCAATTCCTTAAGAATGACCCCTGAATCACAAAGGCCGTAGAATAAATAGTTAAAATTACTAAAAATACTTTAGCGTAAAGAGCGAGGTATTACGAGGAGGTTAACCCCTCATAAGCGTAATAATTTCTGTTCGTTTTAAGTTTTAATGCTGCTTCTCACTTTCAGTAGAAAAAACTTTTCATATTTATTTTTTACTGTTTTTTTAAATAATGCTAGAAAACCCTGTGCCCCCTCCATTGAAAGTCTCTTCCCCATATGAGAAGTTCCTCCATGGAAAGATCCTCCCCGGTAACCTTCCTCCCTCAAATATCCCCCCAAACCAAAAAAAAAAGCCTGAAAACGTATATACACTTCCCAGTAACCATTACTATATGTAAAAATAGGTCAAAGTTTGTAACTTGCAGCCCCTCCCACGGGGACTGCAGGGGATTAATTCGTCCCCAAAGATATAGTCATTGGTTTTTTCGACTATGATGAATAAAATGGCTATCTCAGAATTTTGATCTGGCGAATTTGGGGGGAAAAGGAGCGTGGGAGGGGGCCTAGGTGTCCTCCAATTTTTTTGGTCACTTAAAAAGGGCACTAGAACTTTTAATTTCCGTTAGAATTAGCCATTTTGCGACATTCTAGGACCACTGAGTCGATACGATCCCCCCTGGGGGAAAAAAACAACAACAAAACAGATAAACATATTTTCTAAAATGAGGCAAATTTTCTCAGGCTCGTAACTTTATGCGTACAACTGACCTTGATGAAACTTATATATTTAAAATCAGCATTGAAATGCGGTTCTTTTGATGTAACTATTGGTATCAAAATTCCATTTTTTAAAGTTTCGGTCACTATTGAGCCGGGTAGCTCCTTACTACAGTTCGTTACCACGAATTGTTTGATTAAAAGGCCCTTGTGTTTCAGGAATCGTTCTTACAGGATTGGGACAAAAATTCAAACTTTACTATAAAGAGCGAGGTATTGAGTAGGGGCCAACACCTCATATATGTAATAATTTCTTTTCAATCTGAGTTTTAATATTGCTCATTTCTTTCAGTTGAAAAAAAATTATCTTTTTATTCAATTTCTGATTCTAATTTTTTTTTTAATTTTGATTCTGATTTCTGAATCTGATTCTCTATTTCTGATTCAATTCTGAATAGCACCAGGAATACTTTGGCCCATATATTTTACTAGGAGTGAGATATCTGGTGAAACGTAACAGATAATTTGTGCAACGAACATACTGCATTAGCACAACACGTTAAATTACAGGTAGAACAAAAGAAAATGTAGTAAGTTTACATTTGTTTTTTACTGAAAACTCAAGTATTGTTCAAGATTTGGAACAATCTTTCTAATTTAGTATATTCTGTTTAACGTTATGAAGGGGATTTAGTACCACAGCCTTCCCAAGATATATAACTAGTTACATCAATATATCGATCATAGTCATGGTAACAAACAAATACAAACTAGAAACAATAGGGAAAATCTTTTCAAGACAGTGGAAATCAGTTCTGTGAATATTTCGGCCCTATGTCCAAGGGCCGTCTTCAGCACAATACTAGAATAAAAGAGAAAATGTGTATATATAAATAAACTTACATTAAATTGTGAGAATTAAAACTAAATAATGTTTTTAAAACTTTTTTTTTAAAACAGCCCTAGCATCCTTACTTCAACGAAGTTCAACCAGGACTGACAAAAAGAATGAAGTGAGAATATAAATTCATTCAAACTATGAATGAATTATGAATGCTGAAGATTTTTCAAAAAGTATTGTGTGGGATGGATTTTAAATATATGCCAACCTAAAGCAGAATCAAAGGAGTTGTTGGAACTATTTGAAATTAATGCCTTGTCTATGTCTTTTTTATGCTGTTGTAACCGTTTTTCTAGATTCTGATGGGTCCTGCCGACATAGTATTTTCCACAATCACAGGGTATTTGATAGACCCCTCTTTGGCGAGTAACTGGAGTCTTATCTTTACCGGAATTTAAGAAATTAATGATTTTAAAATTATTAGTAAAAACTACGTACAGATTATTTTTTGTACGAATCTTTTTAATTTTATTGTGATTTTTGGGATATACGGAAGATAAACAATATTTGGGGGCTTATCATTAAGCCTCACATTGTGAAATATCTTCTTCTATTTTACAAGAATGTCTTTTTATTCTACGGTTAATTATTTTATTGATAAAAGGAATGGTGTATCCATTACCAAAAAGAATATCTCTGATAAAGTTTATTTCTGGATTTATATACGAATCGGAGCAAATATTCAGGGCACAATTAATGAGGGAAGTTACAACTGCTCTTTTAATTTGTGGGGGGTGATTTGAATTAAAGTGAAGATATCTATTGTTTTGTGTTGGCTTTCGATATATAGTAAAATCCAGTTTATCAGCATTGCGAATAATTAACACATCTAAAAACGGTAGTTTATTTTCAATTTCAACTTCTAGGGTGAACTGCAAATTTCGGTCATAAGTGTTAAGATGATCTAAGAAGCCCCGAAGTTCAGCTTCCCCATAATTCCAAAGTGAATTCACAAAGTATTTTACTAAACCGATTTATAATAGTATTGAACCAGCTAAGAAAAAGCCTTTGAGACAGGCTGCTAAAAAAGCAAGGTTGGCTCTGAGAAATTGCATTTAATTATTTTGTTCTCTTTAGTTTGAATGACTTTATATTCTCACTTCATTCTTTTCGTCAGTCCTGGTTGAACTTCGTTGAAGTAAGGATGCTAGGGCTGTTTTTTTAAAAAAGTTTTTGAAACATTATTTAGTTTTAATTCTCAAAATTTAATGTAAGTTTATTTATATATACATATTTTCTCTCTTGTTCTCATATTGTGCTGAAGACGGCCCTTGGACATAGGGCCGAAATATTCACAGAACTGATTTCCAATGTCTTGAAAAGATTTTCCCTATTATTTCTACTTTGTATTTGCTTGTTATGGAAAGGCAGTGTGGTCTTAGTCATGGTAGTGACATGAAACTATTATTTCAATAGTTATGGAATAACTGCACTATGCTTACCCTGGTTAGTGAAATGTATTTTCTCCGAATGGATATGGGATTTCATGTTCATTGAAGGATCAAATGAATAAACGTCGCATCCATGTTTTTCAGCCATTTCATCAAAAGTCCAGTCATAATTGATTCCAAAGGAATATACTATACAATTATTTGTCGCTGGTGCAATCCCTGGGGCCATGCAAACGGTGTAGTTTGAGGCTCGGACCTCAACCGTCTCAACATGACCGTCTACAATAAATTCACTCTTCCAGTAAATTCCTCCCCATTGTTCTTGTTCTTGGCATGTTCCTTAAATGGAAAAAAAAACATTTAGCAAACAATATATAGAATTTGAACACATGTTATACCACTTTTTAAAGTGTATCTGGCAACCCAAGAAAGCCCATATAAATACACACACAAAAAAAGACTGTCTTCTACAAGGGGTAAACGTGGTCTCATTTACGTTGCCCAGAAGTATCGCTATTTAGGCCATTCGCCTCAGATTTGAGCCAGCTGCCCCGAATTTAACACCATCTGTCTCAAATCTGAGCCAACAGTAGCGTCTGTTTTTATTCGATAAAAAATGGTTTTAGTGGCTGTCAATGACCCTTGGACTAAAGGCACAAAATACCATTCTCCGTTTTAATAGCTTTACGTCTGTGGAAAATACCTCTGATTCATGGAAACTGATGTCATGCAATTAATTTCATCTAATCAAAGACCATTCTATATTACTATTGGTTTAAATCTGAGACAGATGGCTCATCTTTTAATATTTACAATAAATGGGTATGTGCTTGACAGTATGATAGTGCCCTGGTACAAAATAGTGATACTAATAGTCCATGTTTTTTAAATTACCGTGACAAATTTTTACCTCGTTTTCCACATTTGTCAACTTCAAATATTGTTAATTAAATGGGATGATAATGCAGAATGACTGTTGTAGAATGGTTAAA
This sequence comes from Artemia franciscana, assembly GCF_032884065.1. NCBI lineage: Eukaryota > Metazoa > Arthropoda > Branchiopoda > Anostraca > Artemiidae > Artemia > Artemia franciscana. The sequence continues at coordinate 12,461,249 of NC_088870.1, read as the reverse complement.
GAATCGAATGGTTGTAGAATCGTAAAGAAGCATTAGCCTGACAACAATAATCACTGAAAGTAGTACTAAATTACTAATCGATGAATCCCCAAGTTATTTTAGAACCCTGTTTACACGGTATTCCATATGAACCTGATAGCTTACATTGCTTAGATCTTTAATTAGGACATTTAGAAATTGGACTGGTAGGTGTAAATGAGCCAGGTTTTTTTTTGTTTAATTTCTGGACGTTTTTGAATTAATGCATGTTTTGATCTTGGTTCTCAACACATAAATAATTAAAACGAAATTTGCATATTATTTTTTTGGCTAAATGGCTTTTTCATAGTTTTAATCGGAAGATTTGAGAAAAAAGGAGCGAGGGAGTAGGCCTAGTTGCCCTCCAATTTTTTGATTACTTAAAAAGGCAACTATAACTTATAATTTTTTACGAACGTTTTCATAAGTAAAAAATTGACTTGACTTACGAATTAAATTGCATAGCAAACTTCTATATTCGCATGTTTTTACTACGTATATGAGGGGGCTCACCCCTCGTCGATACCTCACTCTTTACATTAAAGCCTAAATTTTGTCCTAATTCCTTAAGAATGACCCCTGAATCACAAAGGCTGTAGAATCAGTGTTGGGAAATACTTAAGTAAAAGTACTTAAGTAATTACTTAAGTAAAAAATCTGAGTACTTATACTTAATTAAAAAATTGAAGTACTTAAGGGTACTTAAGTACTGAAGTACTTTCTTCATGGCACCAAAAAATTATACCGTTATGACGCAGGGCAATGCGATGAATTGAACTGCCTATATGTTAGTGGATGAATGGATTTTAGTCTTTGAGAACAGCGGCTCCTGGCCCGGCGCGAAATTTCAAAAAAGGACGCTATTAATGCGGAACTACCATATATTTATTGAATGGAAAGTTTTTTCGTGATAAATGGAAAAATTCAGAAAGAGGGTACAGTATCTGCCACATGCAAAAACTGTCCAAACGAAATTCTGAAGGGTCACATGGATGCAACAACGCATTTCCACAAGCATCTCAAGGTGAGTTAGCCCATCCTTCTATTTACAAGAAGTTGCTGAACTGAACAAGAACAGTAAGAACAAAAGGAAATCAAGTAGCAAAGAGGCTAGTGAACTTGTAGGCTCACTTTCGGGGTCGTCTGACGCTGAAGATAATGAAAATAATACTGGCCCTGATTATAGCTCGCCTTCTAGAAAAGTTAAGGGAGATTTCTTTGCTGCAAGACCGTTGAAACTGACACAGTCAAAAGTGAATTCTTTGGTACTGGACTATATTGTGGATAAGATGTGACCCCTGTACACTGTTGAAAAGCCGTCGTTCAAAAATCTGATAACAGGTCTTACACCTTATGCAAAGGTTCCAGGAAGAAAATCTTTAGCTGTGCAAATTGAAACTAAGTTTGTTGAAGTACAAAAAGATATGGTTCGTGATTTTGAACTCACCGACTACATGTCGTTGAAAACAGATATTTGGTCTTCCAACAACAAAACTACTTGGGAGTGACTACACACTTGCTCAATGAGGATTTGAAATGGAAATCTTATGCCCTTGCCTGTTCCTAGTTCAAGGGCTCACACACTTATGACAGAATTGATGAACAACTGAATAACGGATTTGCTAGGTACAAAATTGCAGTTGATAAAAAGGTGCGACGGGTTCTTGACTGATAACGCCTCTAACTTTAGTAAGGCATTCAGGGAATATTCGATGGTTTCCGATGAAGATGTTCAAGTCAGTGATGAAGAAAATAAAGATGAAGCAGGCCAGAATGGCTCATTCTCTTTTACAAATATTAGAGAGATACTCGATTCTCATGACGACCCCGAGTATTTCCAACTTTCTCCACACTTCAGGTGTGTCAGCCACACACTTGACCTGATTGTATCCACCGATGCTGATAAAGCCCTTTGTGATGCCGTGAATAAGAGTTCAAAAGCTGCTGATATTGTGAGAGATGTATATGGCAAACAGCTTATATGACCTGTGGTAACCAGGTGAAACTCAAAGTATGACAGTGTCAAACTTTTGATGGATTATCACAAAATTAGAAAGCTTGCTTATTTATGTGATGCTTTGCAAAAACCAAGGCTAACTTCTCGTGATGTTGAAATTCTTGAAGAATATATGAAAATTATGGAGCCAGTAGCAGCTGCATTGGACATTCTTCAGCGGGAGGAAAAATGCTACTTCGGTGCTATTTATCCTACAATCAAATCGCTTGAAAGAAACCTCAAAAAGCTAAGAGATTTAGCGAAAGTTAGCCAGCCTTTGGTACATGCTCTACTTGTGGTCATGAAAAAAGGTTTCCCACGATCCTGGATGAGAGAGTTCTTCATGCAAGAGACTATGTTATTGCCACGGCAAGTCATCCTTTCTTCAAATTGAAGTGGTTTTCTGATAACCAGAAGTATGTAGCAGTTGAACTCTTGGTGGACGGAGCGAAAAAGGTCGAAGATTTCAGAAGTACTTATGAGGCTGATAAAGGTAGCTTTTTATTTGGAGATGAATACTTTTATCTTAGTGATGAAGAAACTACTCGTGATAATTCTGGTAACCGTGGCCGTGAAACCAATTCTGTAAAGGCAGAGATTTTGACATATTTGAATGAGAGACAAAAGGAACTATCAGTGCTCAAAGTATACCCAAGGGTAATGAAAGTTTTCAGGAAGTACAACTGTATCATTACTTCGTCTGCATCTGAACGGTCAAGAACGACCGTTTTTGGTAGGTGGTAGAATTTTTACTCCAAAAAGAAACATGTTTGGAGATTGTATGTTTGAAAAGCTTCTGCTGTTGAAAGGAGCAAGTAAGAAATTTAGTTAAGTTATGATGAAGCTGTAGTAAATGTTTTTTGTAAATTCTTTTCTTTTTATATCTTAACTAAAGTAAAATTCGATTTTTCGTGATAACAGTTAATTTTTTTCATGAAAACTGTCGGTTTTTCTGAAAAGTGGTCGATTTCTCGTCAGAATCTTGCTTATCTTGTCTACTTGGAAAGGAAAGGGATATTAAAGAATTATTTTGCGTGTTATTTACTGTAAGTAAAAAATTAGTACTTGAGTACTTAAATACTGAATTAAAATCTAAATACTTGAGTACTTAAGTACTGAAGTACTTTTTCAAAAGTACTTATTACTTAAGCAGATTTTTAGAGAAGTACTTAATACTTTTACTTAAGTAAAAGTTTATCTGAGTACTTGGTACTTGTACTTAAGTAAAAAAAAGAAGTACTTGGCACAACACTGCGTAGAATAAATAGTTGAAATTCCTAAAAATACTTTAGAGTAAAGAGCGAGGTATTACGAGGAGGTAAACCCCTCATATGCGTAATAATTTCTGTTCGTATTAAGTTTTAATGCTGCTTCTCACGTTCAGTAGAAAAAACTCTTAATATTTATTTTTTCATTGTTTTTTAAACAATGCTAGAAAATCCTGCGCCCCCTCCATTGAAAGTCTCTTCCCCCATGAGAAATTCCTCCATGGAAAGATCCTCCTACGTAGCCCCCCCTCAATCCCCCTGAAAACGTATGTACACTTCTCAGTAACCATTACTATATGGAAACACAGGTCTAAGTTTATAACTTTCAGCCCCTCCCACGGGGACTGCGGGGGAGTAAGTTGCCCCCAAATACATAGTTATTAGGTTTTTTGACTATGATGAATAAAATGGATATCTCAGAATTTTGATCCGGTGACTTTGGGGAAAAATGAGCGTGGCAGGGGGCCTAGGTGCCCTCCAATTTTGGTCACTTAAAAAGTGCACTAGAACGTTTAATTTCCGCTGGAATGATCCCTTTCGTGACATTCTAGGACTACTGAGTCGATACGATCACCCCTGGTAAAAAAAAACAAACAAAAAAACAAATAAACACGTATCCGTGATTTGTCTTCTGGCAAAAAATGCGTAATTCCACATTTTTTTAGATAGGGGCTTGAAACTTCTACAATAAGGCTCTCTGATACGCTGAATCTGATGGTGTGATTTTCGTTAAGATTGTATGACTTTTAAGGAGTGTTTCCCCCTATTTTCTAAAATGAGGCAAATTTTCTCAGGCTCGTAACTTTTGATAGGTAAGAATAATCTTGATGAAACTTATATATTTAAAATCAGCGTTAAAATGCGATTCTTTTAATGCAACTATTAGTATCAAAATTTATTAGTATCCATTTCTTAGAGTTTCGGTTACTATTGAGCCAGGTCTCTCCTTACTACAGTTCGTTACCACGAACTGTTTGAAATACTATTTTTCAGAGTTTTGGTTACTATTCGGGTATGGGTCGTTTTTTACTTGAAGTTTGCCACCACAACCGGTTTAACAATTCTAGTAGAAAATTATTAAGATAATTAAAAGGAAGCCTACCATCTCCTGGGCTTAGAAAAATGTTTCTAACTTGCTTCATTGACTTTGCGTGAATAGGCTCTATTAGGCTGATCTTTTCATGCAGGAGTACGTCTTTTTCTTTTTTCCTCAATCCAATGTCGTTTTCCGTATAAAACAAACACATAAATATTACCATAAACATGGAGACTATGGCAATTCTGTGAACAGCTTTTGAATTATAATGCTGAAATTAAAAATGAAATATTATAATTTAGTTCTAAGTATGACAATATGACCTTCTATACAAATAATTATCCAAGGTTAGGTATTTTGGGTATAAGAAACGAAAGATTGTTACAACTTGTAGTCTACTACAAGAAGGAATGAAAACCATGTTTTTTGGGGTCTATTATACACCTCGAAGAGAGGCATGTCGCACGTTACCACAGAGTTACTTGATCTTAAAGTATTCCGCTTAAGTAAAAGACTTATTACCACTCTACTGCATGAGTAAAAAGCCATATTAGGATTATTCATTTCACTCCATATATTTAGGCTCAAACAGAAACCTTTTGCCTAAAATACAAGACCCAGCGGAGTTCTTGGGCTGTAGCACTCGAAAAAGATAGGCTACTTATATGGTTATTTGGATTACAAAAAAAACCTAAAAAATAAAAACTATAATCGCTTACCACAAAATGATCTAACTTCAATGTCACATGTACGATTTCATAGACCAATCATTCTTTGATTGACGAGAAAAACTGCGCGGTATTTTAAATTTATTCAAAATTTCTATCGAAATAAGATTATATATTGCGTGGTGTGGTTGATGGTTTTTTTCAAAAGGCTTTATCATCTTCGTTCTCTTAAGATACGTCTATTATGCCTTAAATGGTGGACCGTACATAATCCACTTTTGCAAAAGTTACTATGAAATTAGTATCTTGGATAGTGCTTTAAAAAATAATGAAAATTTGTCTACCTCATCCTTATGAGGCTACAGAGTGAAACGAAGAAGAAATAACTTAAATGACCACAGCCAGCAAAAAAAAATCAAAACACTAAATAAATATTTCGGTTGTAGTCTCGGCTCAACCGTCCTAGTTGCACGAGTTTGGAATACAAAATTTAGATAAGAATCTACCGGATAGGATAAAAAGATGAGCCTTGAAACAAATACTAAAATAAAAAAGGCCTATTCTAAGCAACTTTGAAAAGGTAACTGAATAAAAACTTGATGTTAAATATCGCAGTTCAGACATTTAAGAGGGAACCTGTTTTATGAAAGGTTTTTTTTAATCCTAACCGCTTACCAGATATGGTATTACCAAAATAATATCAGGCTACGAAATGTAATTTATCGCTGAAAAATGGTAAAGGAAACGCTGTTCAATTTTGGACTTTTAAGAAGACAAGTTGATAAAAGCATGGAAGTACCTGATTAACTCATAGCTCTTTGTTTTCAAAACGAAATTTTGTTAGAATCAATTACACCACTTTCTACAAATTACAGTAAGACTTTCCAATCAATTTTAAATAGTTTGGTCACAAACTTAACAAGTTTATAATAGACTAGATACCTTAATTCTTTAATGATCCTTAAGAATTCCCAGAATGATTTTACTTAGCTAGAATCTGTTCTAGAGAAATGAGTGTCCTTCAAGGAGGTCAGTATCTTTAAATGGGCACCAGTTAGTTGTAGGGATGCATTCTCTATTCTCAAACACACAAGTAAATATAAACAGCTTTTGAACTTTCATCTCCCATATGACTAGTATGTCAACCTCCCCCCTTATCTCAGCTATGTGTTTTGTGTGGTTAAAAAGTTTGACCTTGAAACGGTTCCTTTATTTCCGTCACTCACACTTTTGTCACCATAAAACCTGCATTATAGGAGAAAAGTTTGAAACAATTTAATTTCGGAAAGCTGAAATAGATTTCCTAGAATTCCATCAAGAGACAACTGTAATTTTACACATCCTTCGAACTCCAATATTTTCTTAGTCTAATGTTGGGTTAATAGCTTTATAACTTCCCTTACCATCCTTATTGAGGGTAAAGAATACAATTTAACCATCGTTTTGAAACTGAATATTCTTACACCTTTAGCGGGTATGTTACTTTTACAGTTAGAACTCGAAACAGCCGTGGAAAATCAGCACAAGGTTCGCCAAACACAACGCAGAGCTCATAAAATTCAAACAATTGGATCCATTGTCCTTTCCGTCAACCTGTTGATTACAGTTACTCAAAAGAAATAGCAATTTTAGTTAATTTTCATTTTAAAGAAAAAATTGTAAAGCCCCTGAATTTCTACTATTTTGATCTAATTATCAAAATAATAAAAATCTGAATATTCAATTAATAACGGAATAACGGAAAACGCTAAGATTGAGAGAAAGACGAAGGGGAAAGAGAGCGAGAGAGCAGAAATCTGCTTAGGTTAAGAAACAAAAACAAGTTATTTTCTTACATGAATGAACTTATGTTCAATGTTTAACTATTAGGTATGACAGGATAAGAAACACAACGAGTAAGTCAGGACAACCCCCACCTTCTTTAACCAATGTAGCTAATGAACTGTCATTAGTGTTTCATCAGAGCAAACGGGATTTGAACTGTTTTCCGTCAACTCACCGACTAGAATTTTTCTCGCATAAATTTGGTTGTTTTTTTCAAATTAATTTTTTTTGAACTGTGAGCTATTTTTTTCCAACTTGTGAGTGTTGAATTATTTCCAACTTGTATGAGTACATGCACTTAGGATGACAGTGCAATAATTAAACATCAAAAGCTCCTTATTTTTATACAAACTCCCGCTTATATAGAAAAAAAATATAAACGGAGGACTGGGCACAGAAAAATAGTAAAAAAAAAAACATTATTATACAAAACTTAATAGTGCAGCGGTAAGAACACTTGCCTGTGGTTGTGGTAATTTAGGTTTTAAAATTGCACAATACAGATTTTTGTCTTAGAAAAGGCTAATAACTTTTCAGTCTTAACAATTACTAAAAAGTCAAAAATAATAAATATAATTATTTAAAACTTGTTTTCGAAATGGAGTAAAAAGTAGAAAAAGAAAATGTTATAAGGAATCTATGAATAGAAGTAAAAACGAGAGACAGGGACAATTATCCAGTATTTTTATTGGGGGGCAAGAGGGGAACATATCAGGATAGTCAAAGGGCATAGACTATATGGATAACTTTTTTCTCCAAATTATTAGGGGGTAACTACCCTCCCCCCCTTTGTCCCATCGACACGACGTTCCTTGCTGAGAGACACAAAACGAATTGAGCTTTACATAACTTGACCAATTTAATTCGTATTCCTCACCTCACGCACTATTTTTAACTATGCATTTATAACTTAGACCAACTTGATATATATGATATATAATACCCAATCCATTTTGCGCTCCTCGTTTTCACTTATATTCATAGATTCTGAAGAAAAACAAAACTAACTTCCGTATTTTAGTTCATTTTGGAACAGCTAATTCTTTTATATATATTTATTATTTACCTGAAAAACTTTTGGGAATTCACTATTAATAACATTCTGCAACTTCAATTGTGGACTTTACATTAAGCTCCTAAATTTTTCAAATACTATAATCGCACTTTTTTAATTGAAGTTTAATCTTTGATTTTGAAGAAATGTTAGTTTCTATTAGTCAACAATATGAATACGAGAAAGAAAAAATTGCGGAAAAATCATTTCAAAAGTGGTATTTGCAGCCTTACAGATCTTGCTGTCAATCAACATTTGTACTGGTGAAAAAAAAACTATTTATAGTTTTACACTTTACTATTCATTAGTGCTGAATGCTTGAACGAAAAAAAAACTATTTGTCAAAAAGACAATAAACTTCTGGAACCTTCTTTGATCCATTGAAATTAATTATTGGAGCATTGCGAAACTTTTAGGATCTATTTTTTTTTTTTTTAGCCTTTGTGTTAAAATTTAATTCCTTTCAAGCTGCTGAGGATATTCAGTCTTGTGTAAAATTAAACTCTAAGAACTAGGTATCACTTTCAAGCCTTTTTTGATGAACTAAAAAATCAAAAAATATTTTAAAATGAAGAAGATTATTTGGACTATGTGTATTATTTTTACAATTGTTATTATTCATAGATGGTGGCACTCAGGTATTTCCATTTGGTACTAAAGTATGATAGTAAAAATACTAAGTAAAGAAGCTTCTTGTATATAGGTGGATTATGAGTACTTTGTCATTGATGAACTATGGTAGGACCAGAATCAAGAGGGGTAGTTGAGATTCCATTAATGGAGACACAAAAATGTCTTTTCTATAAACTTTTTTGAAGATTTACACTAGGAATGATTTTAAGAATTCTGCAGAGTGATAGACGCACTCAAGTGGTACCCTCAGAACATAAGTTATTCAACCTGCCAACAGGAGATGTTATCGTTAGGAGGGTAACAGTCTGAATCCATGCTCTTGGTGGATCTTGGAACTTGGATCTTACCCTTTTTAGAAAATTGACAGAGTTTTCTGGCTTTTTCTGGGTTGGTTTTGGGGGAGCCAATGCTAATTTTTTTTATTTCTCCTAGTGCATTATAGTCCCCTTGTCTGAAGGCCTAGGGAAGGTATTTCGAGCAAATCGAGAAGAAAATTGTCCTAAATTTCCATGCCCGTTTTTTTAAGGGGGGAAGTATTTTCTGAATTTTCAATGCACTTCCATAGCCAGTGCAAATGCCCCACCCGTCCCAACATATCCAAGATACCCCCTCCCACCTTGCTCCACGGTCTTTTGGGGTTTTGATATCTCAGGAGGCAAACATTTGTTGGATCTTTTGAATATTTTGAACAAAATGGCCTTCTAAATTTTTTTTTCAGATGTCTCCAGAGTTTGAAGGAGACCACGTAGAAAAAACGGCAAGGTAAAGGGGATGGGTGCCCTCTAATCACTTTTAACTCTTAAAGAAGGCACTAGAAATTTATATATCCTATCGAATGAACACCCTCCAAAGTTTCTACGATTCTTCCGCAAGAAGGGATCATGTGAAAAAAATAAATAAGTAAATCGTTGGAGGCTTGTGGCTCTTTATTACGGGCAAGTTGTTTCTGATAAGAAAAAAAACAGCTCGGAGGACACCCGAGTGACATTCTGTGCCATTTGTGCTTCCAGATACGCCCATGGTTCCACCTGAAAATGGATCATGGGTACAGGATAGATATTTTCATTGAAGAAGCAAAACAGCTTCAAGAGTATGCCTTTAGAAGTGACATGACACGTCGCGACCCAGGGAAAAGCAATAAATATTACAAAAAGACTTGTTTCAAGACAGAGGCATACACATTTCTGTAATTAGATTTGATTGCGCGTCATCAGAGGGCCTAAGTTTTTGTAGCGGGTCCTGACACATCCCTAACTCAAGTTCCGTGCATACAGAAGTATTATACCTTTTAATGCATACAGAAATTTGTTGTGTAATATTGGAAAACACCAATTAAATTTTTAATGGTTCAAAAAACAAGGTGACTGAAAGACGCAATTAGTAAAGAAAGAAGCATGGCGAACATCCTAGAATTAGTAGACACTTTGGATCACTACGCATGAACTCTGTAGAGAGGCATTGAAAGATGTTTTCACTTGTGCAGATTTGAACTACCTCAGATGAATTATTAGGCAAATCTAGACATTGAGGCTTCTAATTTTTAATTCTTTTGTTTTAATGTTGGCAAAAATCCAAACACTACAGCTATCCAAGGTGCTATAGAAGAACAAATCCCTAAGAATCTAAAGACAAAATTATTACTTTTGAATTTCATTCATAGCCTGAATGTCATGGATGAATCTAATACAAAAATTGATCCACCTCTCTTGAAAGAACAATATTTTTTTTACATAATTTCCTAAAATATTCATTTCCTCAGTATTGAAAGACTGAGCCCATGGTCACTTTTGTATCAAATTACAGCCCCCTGATGCAAACATATTTCTATTCCAGGCATTGATGAATCAGTTCGATCTAAGGTTATTGACATAGCTATGATAGCTAATCTAACTGATCTGCAACAGATGAGAAATAAACTTTTTACTAATTTAGTAAGAAGTATTTTGAAGAGGACTGAAGATGTGCTATTGAGGTTTCATGTCTTCTATGATGGAGATATATCCCTCCTTAAAACAAATTCAAGAAGACTTGTAACCTTAGCAAAAATAAAGAAACTAATGACGGTAAGTTACTATTTTATTTGAGTAGTGGTACGAGACTAAAGCTGGGGTTGTTCTTTGATATGTATAAAGAAATCATTTAACATCACACGAGTTAATTACAAGAATATTGCACATCAATGGATGGATTTTACTCCTCAACTGCTCAAACGAAATATGAAATGATTCCAGATGCTTATGCTTCTGTTTGACTTATTCCTTACAACCATTGTACTTCATATAGATTTTTCTTTCTTATTTCTTTAATACGACATAAACTTTTAGTTTCTGTAATGTTTATCTACTACTGCTGCTACTACTACTATTAATAACAACTCACCGCAGCACAAAGCCACCCGAGGCCAATACGGCTACGCACGCTCCTCTTCCATCCCAATTTATTGAAAACCCCTTCTTTATGCCTTCCCAGGAACTTCCCATTTCCTTCAAAAATTTCTTTATGACGTCCTTTCGTCTCAACCGTGGACGATCCGCTTGCCGTTTATCAAATAAGCTAATTTCCACGATGGTTGAAACTTGCCCTATCAGAGGGAATGACATTATACTAAAAATCTAGTAGAGAAGGATGAAAAAAGAGTTGTAACAGCAGCCCAGATTATACGCCAGGGCAAGAGTTGGCATTGGTTCTACCCCTATGTCAAAGGAGTTTGAACCCAAGAGACATAAAAAAAAACAATTTATTTTGTTCAAATTTTCGTCTTGGGCAGTAAAATCATCAGCATAACCTAAGTCTAGGCGAGCTTTACTTTCCAATTGATTTTATTCTCTCCTCTAGCTTCTGTCATGTTCCTTAGGACAAAGTCCATTAAAATGATCCATACAAATTGGGGTAAAACACAACCCTGCTTAGACCCTGCTTCAATACGAATTCAGCTGTTAACCTTATTTCCTACTTCAACCGCAGTAATATTATTCTCGTACATGCCACTGATCTGTTAAACATATTTATGATTTGGTATTCCATGCAAGGATAGAAATTTCGTTCAAGCTCTTCTGCTGGCTGAATTAAACGCTTCCTCAATATTTATAAATCTGATGACTAGAAGAATCTGATGGCTCAGACACTTTTTACTTATTAATCAAGAAGTAAAAATTTGGTCGACGCATCCTCTCTTCTTCCTGAGACTACACGGTTCTTCTCTTAAACTTAAAATGTCATCTACATATCAGCACTATCAGCCCCTGGGATCTCATCCCTTTGTAAGCCTTTTAGTACTGTATCTAATTCTTCTTCGCAAAATAAATCTTCCCTCACTTCCAAAGTATGGAAAGTATTTCATTCCTTTCTGTAACATTTCCTGTACGATTGTCACAGTTCAGCACATACTCACAATTTTCTGCCTGTCTCTCTTTAAATCTTCCTTTATTACTAATTCTGGCACCGTTTCTGTCTCTAAATGGGACAAGTCCAGAGTGACTGTTCTATCTCAATATTCAAAATGCCAGTGCAATAATTTACTACTATACCGTCTGGCTGCGTCTTCCAGATCTTAGGTAATTTTACAAATGGCCTCCACTTCACACTTTCTTAAGTCATTTATAACTCTTTCTCTGCTTCCCTCGTATTCCGTTTTTTCACGTGATCTGTACTCAAATACTCTTGTAAAAACTTCTCCTCTTCTCTAATAAACTTGATACAATTAAACTAATATTCCTAGCTGCGTTTCAGACTTCCTTCCCTAAGATATTTTCTGCTACTACACAAACATATTTTTTTTAATTTCTCCATTCTTCTTGTACATTGTCAAATTTTAGACTCTAGCTGAATGTTCAACTGTTCCTGGAAAGTTGGATCCCATCCATCCCTGTTTCCACACACAAAACTGGACATTGAAATTTCCTAATAAAAACACCATAACTCTCCCCAAGATCTTGTCCATTTGTTCGTGTAGCAGTTGGCCTAAGTAAAATCTATCTGAGATACTACTTCCACCAGTGGGTTCTACTGGGGAATATAATACTATGACTGAAAATCCATACTTTCTAGTCACAAAACGAGCTGCTGGTATGCTATTTTTAATACGTTTCTAGCATAAGAAGGACCCAAAAGCGTCCTTAATGATCATGAGAGCTACTCCCTGCCTATGCACATCATCCTTGCAAGAGTAAACATATTCTAAATCACTTAATTTCATGTCTTCTCTACATGGGATACGAGTTTCTGAAACTCCTAACAACTCCGTTCAAAACATCTAAAAGAACATATAAAAAACGTCATAGAAAGAACAAATGTAATAGAAGCTGGAAACACAGACTCGTTAAAATTAAACAACTAACACTAATTGACATTTCCTCAAACTTGGTCAAATATAGTCAATATAGTCTTTATCCTGAATCGACTGCTGGCAATGCGGTTTTCCTTTTTTAATGGTCGTAACTGACATTTTGTATTTTTTATGTTATTTGCTTAGACCCCTTGCTAGACGATTAAGTGGTTTACAATAACAAAATGTATGGAAGTAGCGAGTCGTGTTAATCGAAACTGAACTTTAAAAAGCTCGTTCTCGTCTTTTTTTATCTCCAATCGCCTTGAAAACGCTTGCAGAAATGATAGATTATCTGAATTACCTTTATCGTATGACTATCGGCCTTAGTTCTTCTTGATGGTAGACAATCATCAAGATGTGAAAATAATCATTTTTATAACATCCTGAAAAAGTTATTTATTTATTAATACCAAATACGGTAAGCTTTCAAGCTTGTCGCATATTCCAGCATTCTCTCTAGCAAAGACTATATGTCTTGACTTTACTCTATTTAGGCTCTCAAGTCTTTCATCACTTTGACCAACTTGATCTTTCATCAACTTGGCCAAAGTTATGAAAGACTTGATTGCCTAATCAAAGGATCTACTATTTTTGGTAATTCTGAATATTTAGAATTTATTTAGTTCTAAGTTACCAACCAAAAGCCCTAATACAGCGAAATATTACCCGATTTTGGACAAGGGGGGGGGGGAAGTGAATTGGTATTGATGAAAATCAGGATCACCTCTTATTCAAATTAAAATTTGAAATATGAAAATGTTAAATTTGCATTTTGTTCTTTTCTTCTAAGAAAGATGATCATGGGTACGTTCTTATTTTTTATTATGTCCCCCAAGGGTGATGTTCTCTAGCAATTTATCCTATGATAAAAGGAGAGGCATTATTTGAACACAAATTGGTAGTTCTTTTTCCTTTTTAAGTAGCAAAAGAGGTTGCACCAATACCAAAGCCAAGTAGTGTTTTCTGCCATTTTTCTGATGCAAACAATTTCGCCATAAAAATGGCCGAAATGTTATCTTACAAAAATTGTGAGATAGTCGATCATTTTAGAATATTCAAAAAATATGTAATTATCTTCCTATTTATATATTTAGATATTAAAATAAGCGCACTTTTTCCTGAAGGTGCACGTAGCCCATGAAAAATAAACAGTTAATTCGTTTTATTGTTTTAAAGCGTCATTTCAGTTGTTCATTCCATTCAGGCTTCATAAGATTGTTTACTTTGATGTATTATTGCGCGACAATTATCTGGGGGGGGGCAGTGGATCTTTTCATAGGTGGGGGGATACTCTTAATCTTCAAGAACTCAAACTTTCTAACTAATTCTCTTACTTTAGATGATACTTCAGAAGGTTCTGGAAGGAGGAGCGGAGAGGAGGCTTATAATTTGAATTCTAATCTCCATTCATTTGTCAGGAATATTTTTGGATTAAACCTTTAGTATGGGTGGTGCTGGGTGATAGGTGAGGCATCATGGGTGTAGCCAGGGAACTGCCTAGAGAATAAGTGCTATTAGGTGCTTGCTTGTACAAATATTGAAATGGGAATATTTCTCATATTCCAACTTTGTGCATTTTTTTTTTATTTTCTTGTTTTTCGAAGGTAAAAAATGTTGCCTTCTGGTCTTTCTGGCGGCTTACATGGGGAAAATTTCTGCAAATGAATGGCCTGGAGACTCCCCATGAAAGTATTGAAATTATGCGTCTAGGACGTCTTTTAGTTATTCTTCCCTCCTTCAGAGAATGTTAGTAAGGGCATCCTTTTTCAGGGATGACTGCCATTCTCGTCGCATCATTATACGATAGCTAAATTTGATTTTAAAAAATTAAGGTTAAGGGAGGGAGGGGTGGTCTTCCTCACAGCTTGATCGGACCGCTCGTTGTTAGAAACCATAAGCAAAGAATGACTCTTGGCAATAGAAATTGAAACTCTAAAAGAGAAATTTTTTATGACACAACTCCACAATCTATGATTCACGCATATTCTAAATATACACAATTTATTAATTCTAAATTACTCATAAAAATTTCCTAGGAGACAAAAATCTGTACAATTTTTGGAAAAGGGGTTAAACTTCCCCCAAAAAAGATGCAATCTTGAGGAAAATTATTCAATAAGAATCCAAGCATATAAAAAAACGTAAACTCACTACCTACAAGATAGGAAATTTATCCAGAGAATGACACGTCACAGCTGCGTATTTATTTTGTCCCTTAGGGTGATCTAATGGAACCAGCAATGGTAGATTTTCGAAAGATGGTTCGCTCCAATGGACGTTTAAAGATCCAGTACTCTTTATAAGTAGCAAAAAAGAGCTACAAGAAAGTCCATATTCTAGTACTTTAGTCCATAAAAAAGCAATTTCACCCCTAACAGAGCCGCAAAATTATCAAGCAACAATACTGGGAGCTACTGAAGGGTGTTTATATAGCTTATAGTTTCAGAGCTTAAGTAAAACACTATACTTGCTAACTTTCAGTAAATCACTATAAAACTTTAGCGTAAAAAATTGAGGAATTGTGGTGGGGGCAGCCCCCTTTACATAAGGAATAAGGAAAGACACGTTTTTATAGTAATCGAGAATATAAACCAAGGAATTTTGATAATAAATGTAAAAAGAATTTCAAATCTGGGGTTATTTTATTTAAAATCCTTACAATAAAGCGCTAGAAAACTTTAGTGTAACAAGCTAGAGGTGAAGAGGGGAAGCAACTATATATATATGGAAAAGTTTCCATCCTTTTTGTTGCTCTTTACTTTGGCTTGAAAAAAATGTTTTGCTTTTTCTTTCATTTAATACTTAAAGGAAGGACCGGTGGTCTACCTGTAATGCTGATCAGGAGGATCAAATTTTTCTGAACATACAATTCCCTGTCGATCCCCCTAGGAGAATAACTTGACACTTACCTAGGTAGTATCAAACAGTTCGTGGTAACGATCTGTAGGTACGATCCCGTCCAAATAGTAACCGAAATTTTTTAAATAGTAACCGAAACTCAAATAGTAACGAAAGAATTGGCTTTTTATGCTGATCTAAATACATACAATTTATTAAGATTAACCAACTGCCTTAGAAAATTTACCTGATTTCCACAAAAAAGGGGAAAACATCTTTGAAAATTCAAGTAATCTTATTGAAAATTGCACCATCAGATTCAGTGTACCAGAGATCCATACTGAAGAGTTTTCAAGCTCCCATCCTTAAAAATGTGGAGTTTTGTATTTTTTGCCAGAAGAAAGATCACGGATGCGTGTTTATCTTCTTTTTTTTTGTTCTTCCCACATGTGATCCTATCGAGTCAATAGTCTTAGAAGATTGGGAGAGGGCTCATTATAACGTAAATTAAAAGTTCTAGTGTCGTTTTTAAGCAAAAAAAAAAATTGGAGGGCAACTAGCCCCCTCCCACAACCTTTTAATCAAAGTCCTCTTATCAACAGTTCGTTGTAACGAACTGTAAGTAAGGAGCGACTCTACTCAATAGTAACCAAATATTCAAAAAAAGAACTTTTATATCAATACATACAGCAAATGAATCAACTTATAATGGTGATTCCAAATATATAAGACTCTTCAAGTTTAGTACTACCCATCAAAAGTCACGACCTTGAGAAAATTTGCCTCATTTTTTAAATAGGATGAAAACGCCCCCTAAAACTAAAAGAATCTTAATGGAAATCACACCATCAGATCCAGTGTACCAGAGAACCCTACTTTAGAAGTTTCACGCTCCTGTCTCTGATGAAATAAAAAAAATAAGTTTTTTTTAACTGCAAGTAAGGAGCGACATTAAAACTTAAGACGAACAGAAATTATTCCGTATATGAAAGGGTGGTCCTCTCCTGATCGCCGCGCTCTTTACGCTAAAGTTTTTATTGTTTTAAAAAGTAGAGTTAAGACAAAGAGTCAAAGTTTAGCGTAAAGAGTGAGGCATTGAGGAGGAAACAGCCCCTTTCATATACAGAGTAACTTCTGTCCATTTTAAGTTTTAATGTCGCTCCTTACTCTTAATTTAAAAAAAAACTTTTTTTTAATTTAATCACAATTTTGAGATGGCCATTTTGTTTAGTATAGTTGAAAGATCCAGTAACTATGTCTTGGGGTATGAAACGGCCGCCCATAGCCTCTGGAGGAAGGGCCACAAGCTATGAGGTTCATTTATTGTTTACATGTAATATTATTTATTGGGAAACATATCGACATTTTCCTGGGGATGGATTTTTACAGAAAGAATTTCCTGTTGGGATAAAAGTTTCCGCGCGTGAACTCTCCAGGATAAATTTCACAATTCGTATACGAACTGCGTTTTATTTGCCTTACTTTTTCGTTTGTGACCCATTTTTACATGTGGGGGTTCTCTGGAGAAATTTTCTCGAGGCTATTTTCAACAGACTTTTAATTGACTGGGGAATTTTTAACTGAAAGGTTGCGGAATTCCCCATGAGAAAAATTTTTCAAGGGAGAATTATCACCAAGAGAAGTTTTTCACGCAAATGGGATTCCACCATGACCTGATAAACGATTATAAATTAAGTAAAAAAGAAGTCTTTCTTAAAATGAAAGTATGCTAAGGAGTATTGTCCAGGCGGAATCGTAAGCTAAAGATTTTCTGGAGGGATTCACAACGAAGATGGAATTGTCCAGGGGTAAATTTCCGGGCGAACAATTTTACGTGAGTGGAGATTTCTATGGAGGAATTTTTCTTGGGGATGTATTTTCAACATAGGAAGTGGATTTCCTGGGATTGTTAAAAAACAATCAGAAATTAGCTAAAAACCAGGTTTTTTCTACTGAAATTAAGGTGCAACATTAAAGCTTAAAACGACCAGACATTATTCCGTATATGAGGGGGCTTCCCGCTCCTCGATACTTCACTCATTACTCCAAAGTTGGACCTTTTGTCCCAATTCTTTAAGGAAAATAAAAAAAAAACTGTTTTTATCCACTGAAAGTAAGGAGCAACATTTAAACTTAAAACGAACAGAAAATATATGACGGTGCTCACACCCTTGTCAATACCTCGGCCTTTACACTAAAGTTCGTACCTTTTTCCAATTTTTTAAGAATAGCCCCTGAATCACAAAGATCGTTTAATTAGAATAAATAGCTCTTTTGAAAATGCTAAAAAAAAACTTTAGCGTAAAGAGCGAGGTATTGACGAAGGGGCGAATCCCCTCATATACGTTTCTATAATTTTCTAAAACTTGAGCATAAAAAGCAAGGTATTGACGAGGGGGTGGTACCCCTCATATACGTTTCTAGTAGACATTCTGGGACTACTGGGTCAATGCGATCACACCTGGGGGAAAAAACAAACAAAAACAAATGAACACGTATTTGTGATCTTTCTTCTGGCAAAAAAAAAAATACAAAATTGCACACTTTTACAGATAGGAGCTTGAAACATCTACTATAAGGTTTTCTGATACGCTTAATCTGATGGTATGGTTTTCATGACTTTTAGGGGTGTTTTCCCCCTTTTTTCGAGAATGAGGCAAATTGTCTAAGGCTCGTAACATTTAATGGGTTAAATTAGACTTGATGAGACTTATATATTTAAGATCAGCATGAAAATCCGGTTCCTTCGATGTATCTATTAGTATCAAAATTCCGTTTTTAGAGTTTCGGTTACTATTGAGCCGGGTCGCTCCTTACTTACAGTTCGTTATCTTGAACTTTTTGATTCCTCAAACACAAAGGCCGTGCAATTAGAATAAAAACCATTTTAATAGTACTTAAAAACTTTAGTTTGAAGAGAGAGTATAGAGGAGGGGGCATCCCCCTCATGTACAGAAACATTTCTTTTTGTACTGCAGTGGGTTAGTAATGATAGTAGTCAGATCTCAGACATGTAATAAATGTCAAATACAACCTTTAACGTGACAGTGATTCGGCTCGTGTAATGTGTTATTATTCGAAAATGAGAATGAAATTGAGACAGTACATCCAATAGATTGTTATCCACTGATTTCATGTGCAGAGTTGTGATATCTTCATATATGCTAGGAGAAAACATCCACGACTGGAAAACAACATATCTCGGTGGGCCATGCCCAAATAAAGTGTTTTTTTTTTTTTAAATGTCGTACTATGCCAAATTCTTACATAATTTCATTATATAATACAAAATTTCAAAAAAACATATATATATATATATATATATATATATATATATATATATATATATATATATATACAAAGATTTTTTTGTTATTTCAAATCTCAAAGGTAAAACTATTCCAGTGAAAAGCTCGAATACCTAATTTTTCGCTATCTTGAAAAATCACAGAAATTTGAGATACAGCCTTTGCGTTCGGGCGCTTTTGTTTTAGCATCTAGGCCATATCCAACTCGTAAAAACGTAGCAAAAGTGAACTTAATCAAATTGTTGATTAGTTTTTAAAGTTTTTTGTCCCCTCCCCCAAAATTTTTTTTGCAACCCTCCCCTCCCCCGGAAAAATAACCTGGATACGACCCTGTTTAGCGTACTATACAAATTATGATGGTTTCAGGTAGAATTTGACTTCATTGACGCCAGAGTGAAGATCGCTGAACTAAGATCAACTATATCGCCACTGCAAAAATACTATTATGACAAACATAGCAGTAGTCGTGCTATAAAACTGAAGCATAAATTCAGGCAAGATATTCTATGGCTTCATTTATTTTTTCACAAGCTATTAGACACTGATCAAGTAATATTTATGGATATGGATCTCATTTTCAATGAAGACATAAGGGAGCTAAATTTTGAATTTCGACATTTAAATAATGGCAAGATCATAGCTATGGCACAAGAACAGACGCCATGGTATCAGGAAGTTTTTGGTGTTAAACAACACACAATATTCAATACCAGTCTTTACCAGGTATGAAATAAAAAAGGATGTAGACCAGCACATTCGTAATATTTTTATTTTTTTTGGCTTGTTTAAAAAAAGTAGAAAGTAGTTCTTAAAATATAAGACATATTGCAAATATTTCGAAATTTCAAGGGGGCCCTGGTTTAAAGCCGCCCCTGTTGTGCCCGTTTCTGTATAGGGTGATATAAAACAAGAGTATACACTGAAGATAATTTACTAAAATGTGTTTTATGTCGCGAATAACATTTATAAAAAAATTTAATAACATTGTTGAGTTTTAAAGCCTGTTAAAAAGAGGATTATCTGAACTTGTTCGTAACCAAGTATGCATTAGTTTCAGGATTCAATACCAAGCAGGCGTAAGGATTCTACTTGTTAGTGGGAAGCTTCGTTTAACCTGTTAAAAAATCAGGCACTAAATTTTTAATTGTTAAACTAAAATATAAAATTGCTTAGATGTGCAACAGTTCCCAGGCCCAAAATGTCAATATATACTCTTAGAATAATAAACCAACATATTAGAGATGCAAGAAATGAGCGTTTTCCTGCGAATGTGGAACTGTCACCATCAAAGATTACAAGCCAACTTCGTTTGTGATTTCAGTTAAGTTTGTGGTTTCTTTTTAAGAATCTGGACTGAGACAAAAAAATCATATGTACCGCTTAAATGTTAATAGTTCTTTCATTCTAACGAAAATGGGATTCACTCTTTTCCCAGCAGGGACCTAAAAAAAGAAAAGAAGTCATGAAAAAAAGTCATGGTCTTATCTATATCCCTAAATTACAAGCAGTGTAGATAGGCATAGCTAGTAGAGTCACGGTCAATAATATTTGTCTACTACAGTCTCGGCGCGCATAAAAAGCTCCTCACATTTAATCTCCCATCAACAGTCCAGTGTATATCTATTAATTATTTAAAAAAGATGCGAATTTGTATTATTCATAATTTCGAAAGCAGAAAGAAATGTCAGCCGGCGAAGTGGTTTGCTGCTGTCCCATTTTATGTGTGACATAACTGAGTGGCCTATCCAGGATTTTTAAAAGGGGGGGGGGATTAAATTTTAGAAAATACAGAAATTTCTAGTTCTAACTTTTCATCAACCCTGCCAGGGATTAATAGCCAGAATTTCATAAATAGTGGGAGAAGGATCAACGAAGTGGCGGAAATATTTGAAATTTGCCACATAATGTTATACCACAAAGGGGGTCCTGTGGTGGCGCAGTGGATTTGACCTTAGCTTGGTAATACGGGACCCAGAGATCGAATCACGCTGCAGGAATGCACTGCAGGGCCGACGCAGGGACCTTAGTAGTCAAGAAGTGTCGTTAATTCTTAAATAAAACAAACCACAAAGGGGCAACCTAATAGTTTTAGCACAAATTATCTATTAGGTTTCACAAAAATCTGTGGTTATAGATAGTAATATTAAGCCATGAAGCGTCAAAACATTTTCTTCTTGGTAAGAAAAAATATTCCCTTGAATATTTCCTTTTTATACTGTTTTTTTTTTTTTTTTTTTTTTTTTTTTTTTTTTTTTTTTTTTTTTTTTTTTTTTTGTGGGCCATAAAAATATTCTTTGGAATTTGATGTAGAACCTTTTTTTTTCTAGTAACTGGTGGAATAGCCCTATCCAATAAAATACCAAACGTCTGTTAAGAATTGTTTTTTGTGAAATTCTTAGTGATTTTTCAGAAAATTTAAGGACATCAGAAGAATTGTATTTGTGTTATATGAAGAATATAAAGTAATGCTTGTTGTTATTATTGTTGTTAATATCCTGCTACGAACTTGCAAATACGTAGAATTTCTCTTCAGAAAGCACTTTCTCATGACTCATTAAGTTAACCCTTAGGATTTTTTTTTTCATTATTTTTCCAGTTTTGGGCTTTGGCAAGTTTGGTATAAAACTCAGAATGTTTCAGAATTGTGTTAAGAATATTTAAAAGAATTCCATCATTCTAGTTACCAAGTTTATTGTCAGTTGCTAATCAAATTTTTTTGTCCATTGGGGGAGTTATTTTCTATGGGGAAAGGGGGCAATTTCCTCTCTTAGACCTCGCCCCCTAGACCCCAGTTCCCCCATCCCCTTAGCTGAAATTTAGTTTCGTCAAAAATATTGTCAGAACTAAGATAAGCCTGCATAATTCAAGTATCAACAGAAACGGACTAGTTTTCTTTAGTTTATACTAACCTTTTTAGTGTCTATGGTTTTCTTTTTTAGAGAAAGGGAGGGAGTTGAGTTTTTTTTTTTTTTTCTTTGATTCTTTACATTCAGTTCTCTTTTTAGCTGTCTTGGCATAATTAGTTTTGCTTTCTAAGAAAATTGTCCTCGCTTAGGCTTTGAGCGGTAGCTACCAGAATTTTATAATGCACCTTTCCGTTTTTTAATATCTTTATCTTATCCAACTTTAGAGCTAGCACCGTTATTTGGCACTTCAAGGACTTACAACAATTCGCAATTTTAATTGGATTGGAATCTTCTTGGTATCTCACAAGGTGCACAAAAAGAATAAAGTTTTGTATATAGTCATTCTTTGCTTTCCTTTCCAATCTTAACCAATTTTATCTTTACCTTTTGCATTATTACAGCCATACCAATTATTTTCCACTGCCACATGCGCGCCTACCCGTGAAAAAATCTAATGTCGTTTATGTTTACACTAGTGAAAGAATTTAGCGACAAAGACAGAGACAAAGACAGGACCAAACACTGGAACAAGCACAAGAATAAAAGACACAGGAATGATGGAACGCAGGAACAAACTCAACAAAGAACACTTCATACTAAATTCTTAGTGAATTATTCTTTATTGGTTTTGGATGAAGTGATCAGGAACAGTTCCGGGTCACTGATCATTATTAACAATGGCTATGCTGGTAAAAAGTACATCTTTTTTTACGAAATTGCATGTTATTATCCGATCACTTTTGACTTTTATAAAGGGGAATACCATTTGAATTCCTGGAGACTCCTTTCCTAGTTTCTATGACCACCCCTTCCATACGAAGCAGGTGGGGAAAAAATAATAACACGTAAAAGACAAATCACTCTTTACGGAGGTTCAGGTCCTAACCGATTGCGATGAAGCAAAACCGACGCATTCATGCCGTAATATTTTCGTCAGCACAGCCAACTTGGGGCTGCTACACCACTTAACTTTGCCTATGCCACAAAAACCTAATAAAGCTTTGATTGGCTAATTTGAAGCTATTTTGCATTCCAAAATGGTACCAAATGTCTGATGGTTATTAGCTAGTTTGGTATTAGCTAGATGGTTTTTCAGTATCGTCATCCAGTACCACAGTAAGATCTTCTATGGGGAGCTTACTGTCACATAAAAATAAAGACTTGATTGACTTAGAGGGCCCGAAATGAACATTTATTATATTTTCTGTTCCATCGCCCTTTACGATTGAGCTACAATAGATTACAATACAACTGGGTGGAACTTGCGTGGTCCTTGAGTCGGAGTATGGGGGGGGGGTCTGCTAACTCTGGTAAGCTACTTATAATGACGGCATAGTGTTTAGGACAATTGGAAGTAAACACTTAGCTCTTTCTTCGACGCCAATACTCCCATGTAATGAAGGGCCAGTTCCCTTCTCATAACCAAACACAGTGAGGCTATAAATCATAAAGCTATATTAGTAACTAGTTTTGAGATACGACACAAAAGAAAAATCGAGGATGTTACAAAAAGATTTCCCATTTTTAATTTCCATTGGGGCTACAATTAGAACTCCATACTACCTTAATTTCATAACCTTCAAAGAAGTTTGTACAAACAAAGATGATTTCAGCCAGTTTCTTCACTGGCTGACTAACTAACCACTTTGTTTTTCTCGAAAATCTGGTATTGTCAGTCAGGCATCAGAATGTATGTGTAGAACATTAGCCTTGTTTAACGGACTTATTTGTGGCGGTTTTAGTTCATTTTAAGTTCAATATGATTATTCATAGTACTTTCTGTTCGCTTTAGGCTTAATCTATCCATATATAGTTGCATCAGTTATGCTTCTATCTAATTTAATTATTAATTTTAATTTCTGTTAGGCTTGAGTCTAATTTATCATTTATTGTAATTCCTGACTGTTCTGAGTTTGAATTTTCTTACGACTTAAATTCTTCTTATTTTAGGATTAAATATGGTTCTTACTTTTAACTCTTTACTTTTCTTTGAAAAGCATTTTTGCAAAAACGTTCTTACTAATTACCTTCATTTTGTCCTTAAGTTAACACCTTTTTACTTCTGATTAATTTTAAGAATGTCAGCTTTTATAGTTTTTCTATTTAAGAAGTTAAATGTATGACTGTGATCAAATTTAGAACATTCGATCAAGATGTTCATTCATTTTTTTTGTAATAGCTTAGCAATGCATTTCCTACAATAAAATGTTTGATGTATGGGAAGGGGGATTTTTGATAATATGTATCCAAGTTCACCGCTTTGCTGTTTAAAAAAAATAAGAAATAAAGATCCGAAAGTCCTGAAATTTCTTTTCTTCATTGTGACATTGGTTTATTTCTCTTGCTTGGCGAAATAGAGGCCTGGCTGCTATGCAAAAAGGATATTCCATAGTTTTATATGCGAGGGGCTTGAACACAGGAATAATTTAAAATGAATGATAGTTCATAAGGACTACAATGGAGCTTTCTAAAATTTTAGTTACTTAGCAAGGGGTAAGACAAATTTTGTGTTTTTCATGAGTAAATAATTTCGGATTCTTGTATATCAAAAGTAGAATCGCCTGAAAATGATATTTGATGAAATTTCTTTTTCAGGGCTTGAACACAGGAATAATTTTACAAAACTTAAAAGAAATGAGGGTTCACAAGGATTATAATGATGTTTTGACGGAAGGGATGGCAAAACATTTGACTGACACTGCCCAAATGGAAACAGCACTTGGAAGTCAAGATGCTTACGTATTCATTCAGATGAAATACCCAAAAATGTTTCACATACTTGATTGCTCTTGGAACTACCAGTTGGCTACTAATTACTATACATACAGTCCATGTAAAGAGCTTCCAAAAGTGTATCATGCCAATGGTAATACAAAGTTTCCTAAGAGTGTGATAGCTAATTGTTGTTAATTTAGAGCTATTAAATAGAGCAAAACGATAGAAGTTTGTATTATTAAGCAAAATGATGAATTGTTGTTAATGTAAGGTTATATTATAAAAAGATAATAAATTATGAATGTTATTACATTCTGGTAATATTAACCAAAAAAGATGCACGAACCATATTATTGTCATATAGTAGATGAGGTCAAAGTTATGTAAGACGACGCCACCTATTATGCATTTTATGCGTAATTTATAGAGCTGGGCTACGTTCAACTTTCAAAGGTAACCAATCAGAGTAAAGATTTAAGACAACATTTCTGGAAATTCTAAATACGAAGCCTGGAATAGCAGTTTTTTGTATCTATTCAGGAGAGTCAATTCAGGAAGATATTGGGGGACATTGCATTTCAAGATATAGGGGGCTTGATTTTGCTAGGTTTTTTTTTCTATGAAAATCCAAAAAAAAGACATTTTTAGTTGAAAACACATAAAAAAGGGTGTTTTTCAAAATCTAGCTGAGGTAAACAATTTAGTATGGGGGAGGGGGGTGTCCTATACCATACCCAATTGACAGCTCTTGCTTGTATGTGAATCAGGCTAGATATACAAGGACAGAATATGAATGAACCATACTTATTAACAAAGAAGTGTGAACATAGGCTAAACCAACCAATTTTAGCCATTTTAACTTTCCACTTTCGCAATACAAACATTCCATTTAAATTATGGAACGCCCATTTCATATTCGCAGTGGTAACTGCAACCTAATAAGGAAGAAGCGGGCAGTAAAAGATTAAAAAAATGTTTTAAAAAATAGATATAGATTTTGTTTGTTTTATCACCAAGCGTGACTGTGGTGCAGTACGGGCATAAAGCTAATCACATTTTTCAGTTTCAAAACAGAACGCTATTTCTATTCAAAAACATTTCCTTTGTTAAAGCTTTAAATAAATCATAATTGATGTAAAAATTTGTGGACTAACATAGCCGAAAATATCAGAGCCATCTCTCATACATGGATTAAACATAGCCAAAAATATCAGAGCCACCTCTCATACAAGATTTTATCGCTTTTCCAGCTTTATTTCGATTATTGCTTTTCTAAAGTTTCAGTGAATATTTATACCCCACCCAAGGCGCAAGGGAAGCTTGTGAGAGAGGTAACTACTACTATTGGAGACGAAAAATCACCAGCGTCATCTAAAGTAAGACATTCGTTTTTATCGCGACCGCTGCATGTTTGTACTTTTAGGGATTTTAAAATGGAGAGGTGGCTTAAAAAATAAAAATAAAAATAGATTTTAAATAAAAAATTAAAAATTATTGTCACTTACATTCGCCTTTAATCCCAGTACCAGGGGACTGAGCTTAAAACGATGTAAAAATAGTTAAAAGGTGTCAAGCTTACCCCAACCCCAGGATCAAATCCAGTGATAAATCTTGGGAATAAGGTACGTTCTTTATTGAGGTAACACTGTAAATATGCAATTATAAAATAAAATCAAACCATTTTTTTTTTTTAGACTACTTTCTCCAAAACATCTTCTGCATTGACTGGAACTTCCCTGTGTATGGATAATAAGGCCAATCCATTAAGCCGTTCCTATTCTAAGGCATTCTTGGGATAAGATTTCACTCTTTTAAAGGTAAACAAAGGACATTCGCACGTGGCCGTAATGACGGGAATAGTTTCATTAATTTTCAAAAATCAACGTAGGGTGGGGAAAATGCTCTTATCACATTCTTTTAAGCACGCTATGAAATATTTCAGTACCATGTCTTCCGACTGTATCCACATTCTCCTTCATAGAGCTAACTCAGCTCGCAAGCTTCCCCTATAGCTATCAGCATCAAGATAACAAAAATTAGTCAGAGTATCCGATCTATCCTTTTGTATCCCTAGGCGTGATTTCAGCATCTTGACACAGTTCAGTTCCTTCAGTAAAAAGTGGAAGAAACTTAGCTCACTCCTCTCTCTCATGTCTTTATCTTCGCTCTTAAGATCGTAAACACGTTTGAAAAATATACAAGATGTATAGTTTCTGATTGCAAAGATGTCGACAAATTGTGTGACAGACTAGAAACTTACTGAGAGTAACCATAGCTGCAACAAAACTGCGTCTTTCAATAGCAGATAGCAAAGAATAAGCTTTGCTTGAATATTCCAAATCTTAATCAGGAAGTCCTTGAATTCCCCTTACAGTCTTGCTTTAAACGAAATGATTTCTTTTAAGTGCTCCACCCGTTTAGTATTGCAAAGTTTGTTCTATCATGTTCTTTTTATCTCTGTGATTAGATCACTTTCTTTAACACGTTGTTTGAAAATTACAAAGGATTTAGGTGAAATTTTTGAGGAAATTAAAGACTTCTTTCGAAGTTCTTAGAAAATTTCTTATAACATGTATTTTGTGCGAATGACACAGTGCTAAGTTTAAGGAGCGGCTTGCACAATGAAAATAGACTGCATAAGGAAAACATTCACGGATTACAGCGCCAAAACCTTGAAACTGGCCCTTCATAGGTGAAGCTCCATCATAACTTTGCCTCCTTAATTATTTTAAGTTGATTTCCATTTCATCTAAGGTTTGTATCAACTAACTAAGGTCTACTGTCAACCAACTGTTTCCTTTTGAAAAAGTATATAATTGTTGATTTCCGTTTTGACATCATGGACTATATATTATCTTTTCGTATTAGTTAAGATCTTCCAGAATGTACAAATTTCCCGATTTTTTTTAGGGGGGATAATACTCCTGATTCCCCCTATTTTTGTTCCCCCCTCGTAAATTTGCACCATCCCCCTATAGGCTACCCTGAATCTCACAAGAAAAAACTTATTGCGTAATTTTTCTTCATTTCATTTTTAAAAATGAAGATACAAAGGGGGACGTATTTTTCAAACTCAAGGGATCAATTCTCCCCTTCCTATTGGTATACATGACAAGAGCAGAGACTGGAAGATCTTATTTCAATTCTCTGTTTCTTATATTAAGTGCAATGGGTTTCGCAAACGACAAAAATATAATCAAAACTAAAATAAAAATTTCAACATCTTTAGAAAGACCTATGTAAAAATCAAACATAGCAACTTCTGTTCGATTTGGATTTCAGCTATTTATTGCTGGTAAGTTTTGTCTGTTTTAAGTTCGAATGACTGCAGCTCTTTACTTTCCATTGGACAACAAATGATTTTCTTGAAATTTTTTATTAATTTCCGTTCCTTTTTATTGACTTTTTTCAATGGTTAATAAAAGTCATAAATGGTTATGTTCAATGGTTAATTTGTAGCGCCCTTTCGGTTTTTCTACTTAAGGATGAAGATTTTGGATTGTTATCTAAGTTTTGAACAAGACTTTCCCATGTATATGATTCTCAAATTACGCCTTAGTATAATTATCGTTTTATTCTTTAGTTTTGAGCAATGGCGTCGCAAATGAGCAATTTCAGCTGGACTAAATTCTGGCGTGAGTTCAGTTCCTCTTTTCTGCTTGTTTTTCACATATCATAACTTTTACATGATTTGTATTCTCCTGGGAGGTGATTGACAATCAAACCATTAATTTCACTTACTTCTTTTTCGTGTGGCCCTAAAATAACGTGGTCTTCCATTCCATTGTATTTTGTTTACTTTGCGAATGCTTCTTATTCGATTGATAATGCTTGTTATCACATGTCCACAAACCGCGTATTTTATAGTGCATCATTTCTTTTGACTCGTTGTGATTCTCAATATTGCTTGTCTTCTAGCCAGAATTTCGTTTTGCATCATTTAAGTTTGTTATTCGTTGTGATGCTGGTTTTAACATATTTTCTACAGAAAGATTTTGTTGTAATTCATTTTCAGTCATCATTATTTCAGTCATGTTTGCATGTCTTTTGTCTTGACTGTTTGGGTTAATTTATCATCTTGATTATTTTTAAATGACGTCATATATGCAAAAAACAGCTTCTTTTCTAGCTTTTCCTAAGATTTTTTTTTGCTTTAATTACGGCGGTCATGGTTTTTATGTGATTTATAGACAATCGACAATCTCAGCATTAGTTTAACTTAAGTATTTTTGATTGGAGCTAGAATGAGGCATTCCTTCCATTGTAATTTTGATTTGTGTTCTAACTGTGAAACTCATTGTGCACAATTTCCATTTTTGAAACTTGTCTTCTAACTGAAGATTTTGTTGTGCATCATTTTCATTTGTGATTTATGACGATTCTCGCTGTCACTTGTCTTGTAACCAAAGATTTTATTGTGTATCATTTTCATATGTGATTCTCGTTGTCGTTCCTCTTTAACTGTCCTTAATTGGTGATTTTTTTTAACATTTTCATTTGGGATTTTTTGAGACTCTTGCTGTCGCTTGCCTCTAACAGAATATTTCATTGTAGATCATTTTAATTTGTGATTTGTTCGCATTCTTTCTCTCGGCAGTCTTCTAACCAAAGATTTTGTTTCGTATTATTTTATGTGCGATTCGTTGCGTTTCTCACTGTCACTTATCTTCTAACCAAACATATCGTTTAACAATACTTCCATTCGTGATTCATTGTGATACTTACTGTCACTTGTATCTAACGGATTATTTCGTTGTGTATTATATTCGTTCGCGTTTTGTTACGATTTTTTCTGTCGCTTGTCTTTTAACCGAGGACTTGGTTATGCATCATTATCATTTGTTGTGATTCGCATCGTCACAAATCTTCTAGCCATAGATATCGTTCTTCCTCATTTTCTTCATTAGAACCTGAGATTTTTTTCTATGCCTTTTGCTTTAACTGTTCCAATTCATTCATCGTCTTGTATGATTTCGCATAACACCACAGATATCAATAAACCTATTTTAAAGCTTTACCCAGAACTTGTATTTGCATTAATTGTGTTGTAATATAGTTCAGAAACAACCAGATAGGTTCTATCGCAAACAATCTCTGAAATATATAAATTTTGAACTAGCATAATTATCGTGTTATTCTATTGTTTTAAATCATAGGGTGGCAAATCGACAATTCAAATTTAATTAAGATGTTGTGACGTGAACTCAATTGAACAATCTCGTTTTCACTTCACATGAGTTTTATCCTCCCTATGATGTGTATTCTCCTTGGATGCGATCGGCAATCTCACATTAATTTTATTTACTTCTTTTTTTTATCGGCGCTAAAGTAACATGTTCCTTCATTCCATTGTAAATTTGACTTGTCTTGTAACAACAAATTTCATTCTGCAGCATTTTTGTTTGCGATTCAATCTTATTCTCATTGTGGCGTGTCTTCTAATCGACGATGTTGTTGTGCATCATTGTCGTTTACGATTAGACAAGATTCTCACGGTTGCTCGTCTTTTAACCTCAGATTTCACCGTTTTTGTCTTTTGTGATTCATTTTGATGCTCGTAGTTACATATTTTCTAGCAAAAGTTTTCGCTGTAGCTAGCTGTGCTGTCAAAAGGTGCTCATTTTCTTTCATCATTAACTCAGACATCTTTTGTCCCTTTTGCTCTAGGTGTTCGGGATCATTCTTTATCTATATATCTATCTATCTATCTATATAAAAATAAGTTGTTTGTGTGAAGTCTGTTACACTTTGTCTGTTACGCCAGATTATATCTTCTATATATATAAAAATAAGTTGTATGTATTTTTGTGTTGAGGGTTTAAATGTAAAAACTGGGAATTGCATAAATATTTCGAAATATTTTGACAATAGATTAATGTAATTTGAAAACCTTAAAAAAGATACTTAAAATTTTCAGGTTTATTATAAATTGTTGAGCTTTAGCAAACATGGCACGTGGAGATTTCTCCAACTGTCAATGTTATAGAATATTACCAAAAAGCAAAACCAGGCTTGCGGTTCAAAGAGAAAGGGCCAGATTAGGAATCTATCTATCTATCTGTATAAAAATAAGTTGTTTGTGTGTTATGTCTGTTACACTTTGTCTGTTACGCCAGATTATATCTTCTATATATATAAAATAAGTTTTATGTATTTTTGTGTTGAGGGTTTAAATGTAAAAACTGGGAATTGCATAAATATTTCGAAATATTTTGACAATAGATTAATGTATTTGAAAACCTTAAAAAAGATACTTAATATTTTGAGGTTTATTATAAATTTTTGAGCTTTAGCAAGCTTGGCGCGTGGAGATTTCTCCAACTGTTAATGTTATAGAATGTTACCAAAAAGCAAAACCAGGCTTGCGGTTCAAAGAGAAAGGGCCAGATTAGGAATGTGCAATTTACGTCAACGAAGGCGTGTCGAGGAACTACCAGAGCAACGCGAAACCAGACTTGCTGCTGAAAGAGAAAGTAAAAAAAGAAGGCGTGTCGAGGAATCACAAGAGCAACGTGAAAACAGGCTTGCGGCTTCAAGAGATAATGCTAGATTAGGAATGTGCAATTTACTTCAACAAAGGTGTTTCGAGGAACTAACCAGAGTAACGTGAATCCAGACTTTCTGCTAAAAGAGAAAGTCAAAAAAGAAGGCGTGTCGAGGAATCACAAGAGCAACGTGAAAACAGGCTTGCGGCTTCAAGAGATAAAGCCAAAAGAAAGCGTGCCGAGGAATCAAAAGAGCAACGTGAAAATTATCGCATGGCATTATGGTACAGCCCAGTCGATGATTATAGTAGATGTGTTCAAATCGGGACTATGTCTAAAATTTGTCCCTACTGCAAGGCCTTGAAATTTAATGGTTAAACAATGGGAATGTGTTGCGCCTCAGGGAAAGTTAAACTTCCTCTACTGGCTGCACCCCCAGAGTCATTGAAGACTTTGCTTACTGGAGCTACGTCAGAATTTAAGCGTTTTTTTTTATCAAACATAAGAGAATATAACTCATGATTCCAAATGACGTCGTTTGGTGCCCAAATCGAAAATCAAGATCAATTTATGCCTACATTCAAAGTAAAAGGACAAATTTATCATAGAGCAGGGTCCCTTCTACCATTCTCAGGCAAGAATCATAAATTTTTACAATTGTACTTCATCAGTGATAGAAATTCTGAATTGAATACACGTTGCGAAATTTCTCCCAACGTTGAAAGGACAATCGTTTCCCAATTGCAACATCTTTTCCACGAAAATAATAATTTAGTGCGTCTTTTCAAAACAGCCATCGATTTGATGCCTACTGATACGCATAAAATTGTTATTTCCGCTGACAAAACGCCTCCTGGCCAACATGTGCGTAGATACAATGCTCCAACTATCGACGAAGTGGCAATCGTTATGGTCGGTGATCAGTTTTTACCTCGAGATATTATTCTTCATAAGCGAAACGCTCAGTTGGTAAGAATTGCTGAAACTCATTGATGCTACGATGCCCTACAATATCCTATCATTCTTTGGGATGGAGCCGACGGCTATCACTTTAATATTAAATTGATAAATCCAGCCACTAACAAGGAAATGAATAAGAAATGCAGTGCAATGCATTATTATTCCTATAGACTAATGATTCGGCAGGATGAAGACAATTATATTTTAAAATGCCGTCAATTGTTTCACCAATACGTCATTGATATGTATGCAAAAATTGAATCAGAACGTTTGCTATATATCCGTCTGAATCAGACCAAGCTCCGCTTTGAACAATACATTCATTTGCGAGATGCAGTTGTAAATGACGGTAATACCACAAACGTTGGAAGATTAACGATTTTACCTTCGTCATATGCTGGCAGTCCCCGTCATATGCATGAATAGATAGATAGATAAGTGTATTTAAAAAACCCGTGGGCCATATACACAAAAATATAAATAAATAACAAACAAGCAAGGAAATCAACAACAGTACGAACACGCACAAAAAACATAATTCAACGCAAAAAGTACCTAATCTAACTACAAAAGAAATTAATCATATAAAACTTTTTCTTCTTATTAAAGATTTATCTATATATACTCCCACTCGAAATATTGTGGTTGGGTTACTATTTTGTAGAATACCCGGAAGCATCAAATTAATCCCATGCAAATAAATTTCCCGTAAATCCAAGAGCACCGGGCATTTCCGGGGAAAATGATCCAAGTCTTCATCATCATCTTTACAAAGTGGACAAACATACCGCCTATCTGGACCAACTATTATTTTATTTTTGTCGAACGTTTTTTGCCTGTTCTGGATTGGAAGACAATTTGCCCTAAGCTGAATCCAACGACGTAGAATCATAGCCGTTAAGTTAAATTTAAAATAAACTTCCTCCCCAAAACTAGGTTTTGCCTGATTATAATGTTGTAGGGTTGTAGAATCAAAAACCAGCCCTTGCCAATGCTGAATGTCCTGACTCTCTAATATAAATCGTACCTCGCTTTCTAAATTTGTTGGTACATCACGAGAGCAAAGACCATTATTCCATAAATAAGGCATTCCTACTTTTTCTAGTAACGATTTAATTTGGGATGGCCACGAGGTTTTTAAACCACATTTCAACATCTCTTCATATGCCGCTCTTACTAGTCTATCTTCATTACTCTTAGTTAACTTCAACCAGAATCTAAGCATTAAAATGTACCTACGTAGCTTTAAAGAAAACAGGCCCACCTTTCAGAATCTGTGAATGAGTTGTCTGATGTAGACCAAACACTCTTTTATAATACTGGAGCTGAAGGGACTCCAGTTGCTGCACCGTTTCTCCACCCCATATCTCTGCTCCATATTCTATCACGGGTAAAATTTTTGTGTTAAATATTCTTTTATGCATTTTTAGGTTTTTGATCCCCATTATCGTCGGGTTTCTAAATATAGCTGACATGGCCACCCTACCTCTCTTAATTATTTCATCAACATGACTCCTTAGGCTTCCATTTTCCGATAGGATAAAGCCTAAATATTTTATTCTTTTACTTATAAATAGTTCCTTATTATTAAATTTAAATGTATATTTTTCATCGTCCCCAACCTTCCTTTTTTTTAAAATAACAACTTCGCTCTTTTCAGTATTCAGCCTTAACTTTTTTATATGCAAATATTCTTCTGTGAGATTCAAAAGAGTCTCTAGATCTTGCGGTTTATTAGCCACCAAAGCAATATCATCTGCAAATAATAAGAGAGATAGTTTTTGAGTCCCTAGGCTATTTTTCGGAGCGCATCTATTCTCTAGAAAATTAACAACAAAATTAATAAAAATATTAAACAACTTAGGTGAAAGGGTGCTGCCCTGTTTTACTCCCCGCTTAATATCAAAAAGCTTCGAAAACCTATTACCAACTTGAATGATTCCACTCACACAAGTATACATGCTCACTATCAATCTAACAAATGAATGGGGAAGGCCAATATTTAGCATGGCATCCTTCAATAACTCTCTGTCGTCACTATCAAAAGCCTTATGGAGATCCAGAAATCCCACAAAAAGTCAAGTTTTACCCTTACCATATTTATCTATTAATGCCTTTAAAATAAACACACTATCTGTCGTCCCATACCCTGTCCTGAAACCTCCTTGTTCCTCATGTATTAAATTATTTTTATTTAACCAATTGGAAAGCCTGGTATCTAATATTTTCTCCAAAACCTTACTTAAAGCAGGGACAAGTGCTATTAAACGATAATTTTCATGAGCCTTCGGGTTTCCTCTCTTAAAAAGTGGTATAAACAATAATGTCTTCCAAGCGCTTGGCCATTGCCCTGACCTTAACACCTTATTACAAAGAAGAACAATTATCGGCATCAAAATGGAAAGAAAATTCTTAAATAACAATATTGGTATACCATCAACACCCGCAGCAGTACCACCTTTTAAATTCTTAAATATTGACTTAATCTCTTGGCCATTCACATCACCCACTAAATCGTAATCATGTTCTCTCATGGGATAAATAACCATCTCTGGGGTATGCGCTACCTCCTGAAGATCTGCACAAACACCTTCTAAATTATTTAGGTAATCAGGCCATGAATCAGCTTCCGGAACAGCCTGGGTATTAACATTTCTCCTTCCACAATCATTCTTTATATAGCCCCAAAACTTTTTAAAATCTTTATTTCTAAAATCATCAGCAATATCCAGTTTCTTCTTATTCTCGTACTCTTTTTTTTTCTTTTTATTAAACTTTTATATTCTCTTCTTTTATCTTTATATTTAGCCAATTTTAGATTTTGATCTTCCGCGCTATCAAATTCATTCAAACGATTTAAAAAATAATTTGATTCTTCTTTCATTAACTTGTAATCCAAGTCAAAATATCTCTCGTTCTTTTTTAATTTTTTTGTCAGGCCACATGTTTCTGCACAACTGCCCATTATTTCATTTAACAGCATAATTACACTATGTGCATCTTTTTCATTGTCTTCTAACGCTTTCAACTTATTTTTTACATGCGAGTCCAAGAGCTCCCTTCTAAATGCCTCAATATCTTTATCTGTTAAATCATTTCTAATTCGTTTTTCTAAACCTATTTTTCTACAATCCGCATTATAGAAATTTCTTACTCGTGAACCGTGGCTCACAAACTGCCCAATCTTTACCTCAAGCATAATAGCTCTATGATCAGATCCAACTATATCTAATACTCCCATATTTATTGATTCAGGTACAAATTGCGTATTAATTAGCACATAATCTACAACACTTGGAGTTGGACCCGAAAGGCAAGTGAACTCGCCCCTGCCCTTATCATTCCCAAATCTACCATTCGCAATCATCAGACCATGTTCCCCACAAAACGCCAGGAGCCTTCTTCCCCATACATTTATTTTTCTTTTTTCATCCTTGTTGCTTCGTGGTATTCTACAACAAATTGGGACAAAATCACCTAAATCTGGGATCAACACATCTGGGATCTCAGCCTCCAGGCCGGTATAAGCATTGAAATCCCCCATGTTCCCCCAGATCTTTATAACTTTCTTGTATTAATGAAAATTCTTCTCCTAAAATTTCCCAAGTATTTTCTCGATTGTACGAACTATTCTGTGGAGGTATATACACTACACCCAAAATTAATTTCTTCCCACATTTCAAATAAATAGACAGCCAAAGCAAGTTTTCAGATCTACTACTAATTCTCTCATAGCCGTCAATAGCAGATGCTTTAACCAAAACCAAAATGCCACCATAATGTCTATTATTTCTTGCTACATTACGCACGGTCTGTTCTACGAAATACCCGGGGAGAGGTGATATAGGAGAACAATCGTTTCATGTTTCAATAAGTGAAATCACATCAAACGAAAATAAATCGGCATATAAATAGGTCAACTTATCACGTAATCCTTGTATGTTCCATGACACTAGATTCAGTATATGGCCCTCTATATCCTATTTTTCTACGCCTTCTGTTAGCACGTTAACATCACTAGCCTTTGGTTGAGATTGCTCGTTACTAGTCTTAGTCGGGGGAAAGGCAACATGATAATACTCACGAGTGCGGTTATTTATATCCGCTAACTCACTTCGGTGTTTATTGTCATAAAAATCACGTGAAAAACCACCACGATGTCTTTCATTAAACTTCTTTCTTGGCGAATGGCTTCCTTTGGGTGCTACATTACGAGTACCTGGTCGAAACAAGTCATTTGGGCTGACAATAGCACTAGCAGGTCTTTTAGCTGTCGATACTGCCTGAGGAGTGCTTGTCGATGGTACTAATGTCTCAGTATCACTATCACTGGCATCACTAACTAGCCTCATCGTAATATTATTGGGATCATTTGGGAGCCTAGCACTAAAGGGTTGACCAGAATTTTGTACTGGCTTCAAATTACGCTTAATCTCGACTATTGAATTTCCATCATACCTGAATATTCGGCCTTCGATGAATAGTTTGTCACCTCGTAATTTTGCATCACGGCCATCATTTTGTGCAGCAGTCAACATTTCTTTTAAATGTTTACGGACCTCCTTTTGTATAGCTGTGTAATCCGGAGCCACCAATAAACCAAACCTTCTTAATACGGAGCTGTTTCTTAAAATATAGTCTGTGATTTCAACCGAGTTTAGCTTTACAACTATCGGCCCTGATTTCAATCTAAAAATGTCACGTATATCACTTCGATTTATTCCGAGAGAGGGCATAGTACAATTTAATAGCCCCGTTATTTCTTGCTTCAGAGTATAATCTCCAAGTTGTTGAGGGGTGTAATTAAAGAAGATTAAATTCGTTCTTTTCTGCTCTGCTTCGAGCTTGTTGGCTCGTTCCTAAGAGACTGCTAGCTTACATTTCACATTTTCCAGCTCTTTTTTAATTTCATCATTTGTCTTAGCATTGTTAGATAACTGCGTAATAATGTTACTTAACTGTACTTGTATGGCATCAATGCTATCCGAAAGTTCAGGAATCGTATTAACTTTCTGCGAAAGCACCGGTAATAAATCCAGTTTAAAATTAATTTCTTGCAAGAACTGGGCACTTTGCATTTTCTCGGCCTCTCGTGTTTGGACTGCCATTTACACCCTTATAAACTTATCAAAGTGCAAAATGTAAAACCTTTATCACTCCTTGATTTGATCCAGTATCGTTAATTAGCAATAAGACTTTTTTTTACCATTCGAAAAAATCACAATATTGGCTCAAAGCCACGCGGGAGTGAAACGTTATTTCAATCTTGGTTTAAACTAGTTAATTACACAATTTGTCTAAATGTAATGTTTTAGAATTTTGTTTTTTGAATTTGCTCAATTTGATGGTTTTAATTTCAATCAAACTGCTTCCCTTTTCTGGACTGTTTTTGCCGTCTTCCAGAAATATTTAAAAAAAGAAATTATTGTAAAAATATATGAGGAGTAGCCTTATATTCAGGGTTATGCGTATTCAGAAGCAATGGAAAACGCAAATTCTTTGGAATACATGCATGTTGTTGTAATGCATGATTACAGTTGTAATCCAATTCTATTTTAGAGGTGCACTGAGTCATTGCTCAGTTTACCATTCAGTTTACCATCAGCAATGACTCATTGCTTCAAACAGTTTGTTAGCAATTACTGCTCGAAGAGGTAAGTAGAAATGGTTTTACCATGTGTCACAATGAAATATTTTTTGGTACATTTCCAAAATATCATTAGGTATTTTTATTTTCGCTAGATAGCCTTCCTGCCATCACAAAATGTAAGAAGGTTATCATTAAATGACATCATAAAATTGCAGATAAATATCTGTTATGTAGCAATTACAGCCTTTCCCTTTGATTTTTGCTCTTGACTATAAGAAAATCACTAAATGCAAATTAGAATATATCTTTGCTGTCACTGAATATTCATTGACTTATGCCAAACTAATGCTTATTATTTTTAATCTTCAATAAAACGATATATTTTTTGTTATGTACCTTTTTCAGCATCATCACCTTCAATTTCTTGTCCTCATTATTTACACAAGCTCAAACCCAAATGAAACCAAACAACAAGTGCAGAGTTCACTTACCACCAAAGTGGTGTGATTTTCCTACATACTGTGTAGGTCCAATCGCAAATTTTATAACTTTCAAATGTCCCCTAGATGAGCGATATCATGAGTTTTATGACGCTAGTTCTGTGTTCACTCCAGAAATTGCTATGGACAGAGCCAAAAGCTTCAAAATTAGAAATCCAGATACAGGCGAATTAGAAAAGGCTAAAATAGGCCTGTGGATTGATTTAACACACGTAGAAGATGAAAAGCGTTACAGATCTTCTGTCATCACAGAAGTAGGCGTTAAATTTGCTAAAATCAAATGCCAGGGATTCAACATGGCTCCAACACCTAAGCAGTATCAAATTTTCAAAAAAATGTGCAGAGATTTCTTAAGACAAAATCCGTCAGGTGCCATAGGTGTCCATTGCACACACGGATGCAATCGAACAGGATTTCTCGTTGTGTCATATCTGGTAGATGTTCTTGGATACCAATTAGAGGAAGCAATTAGGGAGTTTAGTCTGAAACGGCCACCAGGAATATACAAACAGGTATACATCGATGAATTATATAGAATGTGGCGAAACAATAGAAGTAAAATGGTCAAATTACCTCAAAATCCTTCTTGGAATATAAAAAAAATAAATAAAAGTAAGAAATGGCAACAGATTAAAAGGAGACAAGTGCCGATGCGGAAACAACAATAATTAAGAGGAGGACAAAAATTAAACGATTAAAAGAAGACAATTAATTAAATGGTGAAACAGTGAAGTTATATCGGATAGTAAAATAGACTTTATTCTAAATAATAAAAAATGATTTTATTTTTGCATAGCAAAATTGATAACTTTTAGACAGACTAGTTTTCCGAAATTTTTTAAATTCAATTTAAAAAATTTATGTAAATACTATGAAACAAGAAAGCTATCATAGATAGATAAATCTATTAGAAGCCTTAATACTGAGACTATTTGAATCTAAACTTGCCTTTTTCGCCAAGAAAGGGGTTTGTAATTGTAACAGTCAAAACTGAACAAATTTCAGATAGTAGCATTAAAAAAAACAGGAAATGAACAATTTTGTGGAAATAAAAGACTTGAAATCTGGAAAATAACTGGAATAATGATAATAAAAAGCAGAGCACTGTACATTAGTTATATGACAATATGGACAATGAGGAAGGCGAAAATTTGGATCAAAGATTAAACAATTCTGATATAACATTTCCTTTGTTAAAATAAGGCTTCTTTTAATGAACATGAAGAGTGGGCGCCAAGCCAAAAACGAATAGGAATAATTCTTCATATGAAGGAGGGGTGGCACTACCCTCAATATCCCATTCTTTACTAAACTTCAATTACTAAGTGGCTGTGTTATTTGCACTCTATAGTGATTCCAGTTAAGCATTAGTTAAACTTAGGCTTTGAGAATGGGTGAGATGACAATTACCTTCCTTGATGTTTAAGGTGATGTCTAGTGTAATGACCCCAGCAAGGACTTTTTAGAACTGATTCCTGAGCTTGTTTAAAAAGCAAAAAAGCTCCGAAAATTACCGTGCTTATTATTCTCACAGCGCAGGTCACGCTAGATTCAGAGAGACATGTTTCTGTGTTTCGATAATTTGACTTAAATAGCTATCTTCAAACTCTGAAATGGCGCAAAATTTCAGCACACGAAAACTGACGTTGGATGGGGCATATTTTCCCTTCTATCCCTTGCAGCTACTAAAAAGGGAACTAGAAGTTGAGATTTGGTTTCAATGAGTCTCCTTTTAATGTGTTATGACCTGAAGGGTTTGGGACAGAATTCTAACTTTAGCGTAAAGAGCGAGGTTTTGTGGAGGAATAACCCCCTCAAATACATAATAATTTCTGTTTGTTTTTCGTAACTTATAGACCTTTCCCCACGGGTTGTGGGGGGGGGGGGGTCACGATATCTCCAAAGGCATTGTTGTTCGGCCTTTCAACTATGCTGAACCAAATGGCTATCTCAAAATTTTGATCAGACGATATGAGAAAAAAGGGGCGTGAGGGGCCTAGTTCCCCTTCAATTTTTGGTTACTTAAAAAGGGCCACCATAACTTTTATTTTCTGTTTGAATGAGCCCTCTCACGATATTCTAGGCACACTGGGTCGGTATGATCACTCCTGAGAAAAAAACAACAAATATGCGTCCGTGATAACACAAAATTTCACATTTTTTCAGAAAGGTGCTTGAAATTTCTTCAGTAGGGTTATCTGATACTTGCTTAAACTTATATAGTTTTAAAACAGCATAAAACTCCGATTCTTTTGATAAGTCTATTGGTATCAAAACTCCTTTTTTTGAGTTTCGGCTACAATTGATCCGGTTGCTCCTTACTTACAGTTCGTTACCACAAACTGTTTGACAAGTGATAGATTAGTGCTAAATATAACAGAAATGTCTCAGAATTATGGCTTAAATAAACAATAACTTTCTATACCTTAGCAATGGTCACTAATTCTACAACTGATTCTGCTCTTTGCTGGGGTGTATTCCTTCCAAGAACGGTACTTTGCATCCAATGTGTAGTGTCAGTCCATTAAAGAAGGCTACTGACCTTTCGAGTCTTGGCACTTCTCACAAGGATTCAGATACTACACACTGTTTAAACTCCTAAAACTAAAACATAAATGTTTAGTTAGACATATAAACAAGGGCGGATCCTTTTTTTTCTGTTTACAAAAAAAAACTTGAAAAACATCAAAAGTATGTTTATATTCACTTTTGTTACTTTTTTCACGATTCAGGGGAAAAATAGGTGGGTCAAACCCTGTAATCTGTCTCAGGGGTATAATTTACTATGTGACAGGGGACAACTGCCCCCCAGACCCCACTTTTCCCCTCCCAGCTTGATGTTTTCCCCCGCCAACATTTAATGTCTTCAAAAATATTGTATGAATGAGAAGTACCTGAATAATCAAAACGTCCAAAGAAACGGATCAGTATTCTTTCATAATAATTAATTATACAGTCCATCGAAACAGACCAGATGAACGAAATTGACATAAATCATTTCCCTCTAAGACGTAATTTTCTTAAAATCGCATGCGATGTGAAGGAATAAACATTCCTTCGATTTCATTCCGACAGGATACATACCCATTGGTGTTGAATCAATTTAAACGAAGATGAACAAAGAAATATCAGATTTTTTTAAGCGAAGCAGCAAACTAGGATATCCCTCAAGGTAACCACTCCAAGGGAGAAAGCCTTGCGATTGGTAGGTTTGAGCCAGAATCCCCAGAGTTCCAGGAGCAGTTTCCTCCATTGCCCAGTCACAAGTTCTTTTACAGGTTAAAAGACACTCAACTAAAACACTAAGAGAGGAAAGGCTGATCGTAGCTTAAATTCCAATTATTTTGATCATATTATTTGTCTGGCTACTAAAATCCTATTAAGCTACTATTAAATAGCTTGATAATATTAATACACTTTGTTTAACATTTTCGCTGCTGCTCTCCAGCGAGGAGACCCTTATCACTAGTATCAACCAGAGGTGCCATTTGGGGGGGGGGGGGTCAGGGGTGGGCAAATGCCCACCCCAGATTTTCCAGGGGGGCCAAGCTTCCACCACAAAGGGTCCTTTGCCGGCCATAATAATCCATTATGTCCAACATAATCCATTCTGTCCAATTGATTTGAAATTACTGCACGCCTATTAACCAAAGAGCGTGATTACTTGACGACCCTTGTGGTATACATAATAAAATTCTCGAGTTCTGTCAAATGCCCATTTCCTAGATGACTACGCGACACGAAGTGAGTCGGGGGGGGGGCAAGATGGAGTCCATGCCCACCCCAAGATTTGGTCCAAATGGCGCCTCTGGTATCAACATGTTATTTTTACCGCTCCGTATAGAGGAGGTGGTCCTTGAAGCTTGGGAGGGTATCATTCAGTTGAAAACTGAAAGCTTTTGTGCTCTTTTTAAAGGTAGCTTATTGGTTGTGGCTACTATCAAGCCACAACCTATTCGACCAGTTTTCTCGACTTGAAAACCCACATAGAAAGATATAAAGAATGTGGGTACCCTTCGTTACTAAGATAATAAATAGTTCATCTCTCTTCCTTCTCATTCTTATTGGTCATTATATGCCTCCCATTACCAGACCAGTAATTTTATAGTATGTTTGGTTTTCGAATCTTACGCCTAATTCTCCAGCTTTGACTGATTTGTCTCTTCGATATTTACGTCATATATTCTCTTTTTCATTCTTTTTTTTCATTTTTCATAGCTTCTTTTTCATTCCCTCCCTAATTGTTGGGTCTTTAACCATTAAGAACAAATAATGCATCTCTTGTGCTAACACCCAAGTACATGTAAGCATTAACTTTTAAATGAGCCTTTGAACAGCTCTTTAAGATATTCCAGTGCCCAGCTATTGTTGAAAAAAAAAAGAAATATCATACAGCATAACATCATGTAGATACGGAAATGACCCCAAAAGTACAGGTTTTGGGAAAATTGAATTTAAATTTAGTGCTACCAAGATACAACATATAAAAGGTAAGTATGTATAAGAATTCCCTTTCTAATAGGCCTTTAAATAGATAGCTCTCAAGGATATTCCAATGCCCTGTAAGCGCCGCAAAAACGAGAAACAAAAGAGACACACCAATAATATACATGCTAAAATATCTTTTTTCGGATTTCCAAAGGGGTGGGAGAAGGTTTAAAACTTCTGGTTAAGGATTTTTAGTGACATCAATCCACCAACGTTTTCAAGCACTTTTTTGAAATTACCAAAATTTGCTTGGTCATTATTTTTTACGCTTAACTTGGATTATATTTACCATTCCAGAATCACTGTCAAAAATTTATTCTTTTACATCTGAAAGTTTGTTGAAAAAAATATTTTTTAATTTAATTTTCGTGTGTAAGATTTCAATATTAGTAATCATTTATTTTCTGTATCTTTCTTTTCCTTTCGTATTATTTATTTGCCTCTATTTTATTCTATTGTGTTAAACCGTGCTTCTATACTTATTCCTGTCATATTCAGTTTTACTATTGTGGCTCTCTATCGTATCCTTCTTGTATTCAACAAGTTTTATCGATGTATCTTATTTTTCTACCAAATATCACCCTTTTCTTGAATTAAATTGAATCTTATTAATTTTATTTGATTACTTCTATTGATTACTTCCTATATCGATTGATGAAGGTAGAGCATTTCCCAGCCTCCTTCTCCGCTTGCCTATTCAAACATATACTCTACTAATTAAGATTACAACCATTCAATACTTATTTTTCGTAACAAATATTTTGATTTTTGCCGGTCACTGGGTCATATCTTCCTTGTCTTTATTAGAAAAATGGCCACAGTCATTCAAAGATTGATTTATTATCGAAACAAACTATTAAATAACAATCGACTAGATAGAAATAAAGTTAGAATATGCTTTAACAATTACTAAGAATATACAATGATTAAAAAAATAATTATAAATATGCACAACTTTCATCATGGTATTGGTTTTCATAAAATGTCCTTATAGATCTGAGAACAAAACAAATATATACAAATGGTCCTTATTGAGCATAGACAAAATAATAATCATAACAATTATCCCCTGGTAAGTCATTGACGCAACCAAGGACAAGGAAGGTGTATGTGGGCAGGGGGTATACCCCACCCCTTTAATCCAAGCACTTACCTATGAGCCCTATGTGCCACCCTTCCCACACTCTCCGTCTAATCACATGATTTTTACAGTATGCTCCATAATGGACTGTGCTTTTCGTGCTATTAGCATATTTTCCCAAAATTAGTCCCTCCCCTAAAACATGCCTATACATCTTGTAGGAAAAAACGCCATTGCGGATATTCTCAATACATTATCTCACATATTTCATACAACAGTAGATGTGTGGATACATGCATGTGATGACCAAGTCAGTTAACCAACTGGTTGAATTAACTAATATTAATTTAGACCATATTAATATTAGCAATATGGGATTCAACTAGAAAAGGATGTTCTTAGAATAAAATTTTGTAGCGGGAGGGGGGGAATGTGACAAGGGCGCCAATAAGTTACTAAATTGACAAGTTTGCAAAAGACGCCAAAAAAGAGAAGAAACAAATGAGGGTGCCAGAAATATCTTGGGGGAGGAGTCTACAATCCCCCAGACCCTCCCTTGGACACGCCCCTGTCAACCAGTCATCTTTCCCCAATTTACTGTTTTACTACTTTGTCTACGCTTGACTATGCATCTGACTAAAACATAT
The DNA here is from genome assembly GCF_032884065.1 of Artemia franciscana. Classification (NCBI taxonomy): domain Eukaryota; kingdom Metazoa; phylum Arthropoda; class Branchiopoda; order Anostraca; family Artemiidae; genus Artemia; species Artemia franciscana. Next base: position 12,416,907 of record NC_088870.1, on the reverse strand, counting down.
TGTTGAACATAAGCATAAATTAGAATCTAAACTCAATTTCTTTGGTTTGGCCAATTTTTTAAAACACTGGACGAAAACACTTTTTGCTGGAAATAAAACATCTAAATGACACGTGACTTCTAACGATTTAAAAAAAGATTACCAGCTGTTAAATCATTGTTTCAAGCAATGAGCCAAATTACAAATACACTAATTGTAAAGACTGTGTGATATGATTTGGCTCATTATGACTCGTATCAAATGATATGAATTCTATATGACTTATATCCTTCAAGCAATGAGCCAAATTACAGATACGCTAATCGTAAAGACAGCATAATACGATTTGGCTCATATTAAATGATATGAGTTTATAGAACTCATACTATTCAAGAAATGATCCAAATTACGCATACATTAATTGTAAGGACAGTGTGACATGATTTGGTTCATATGACTCATATCATTCAAGTAATGAGCCAAATTACACATGCAATAATTCTAAAGAAGGCATGTTAGATGACTAACACCAAATGATGGTGATATGAGCCAAATAAATAATGAACCAAATTAGCAAATCCGCTGATGTAATTCAAAAGACAGTATGTTAATATTACAAAACAAAAGTCTAAGACGAGAGCAGAAAAACTGAAAAATACATTTTCCTGAAAACTCAAAACATGCCTGCAACATGCCTTCTGGAGAAGGCATGTTAAATGACTCATACCAAATGATAGTGATATGAGCCAAATAAAAAATGAACCAAATTACCAAATCCGCTGATGTAATTCAAAAGACAGTATGTTAATATTACAAAACAAAAGTCTAAGACGAGGACAGAAAAACTGAAAAATACATTTTCCTGAAAACTCAAAAACTGGATCCCGCAATATTTGTAATTCAACAAAGCGCTAGCCATAAACACTTTTACTAGCTGCCTGGATTTCCATTTCAAGCCTCACTAGTTCTCACCACCTCGTAAATGTTGCCCTTTTGTATCAGAGCGGGACTACTTAAGATGCGGCACATTAAATAACAGAAGTTTAACAGGAAAAAATGCATAAACTGAAAATGTGTTTCATTTTTTTAATTAAAAAACAATTGTGTGAAAGTAGATGATATTCATAGAGGTCCAAGATGTGTCAAAAAAAATTGTAACTATATCTGTAGGTGATGAACGAGAAAAATTCATGCATGCAAGTGGTAGTGTCCATGGCTACACTTTCACAAAGAATATTATTTGGAAAGTTGTTGATTAAGGATATAGTAACCTTTAGTAAAAGTAATTGGACTAACGACGCTTCTTGTCTACTAAGCCATTTGAGTCGGCCCTGCAGTATGTTGTTACAAGCGGGTTTGATCTCAGGGCCCCGTATTACCAAGCTAGACCAAACCCACTGTGCTACCACAGGATTTAGTAGCCTTTTCCCTTAAAGATTTCAAAATAACTAAACAACATGAAACTCCTGAACCCCTCATTGAGGCTTTGACTTCTTCTAATATAAGTTGTAAGGATTGTAAGGATAAAGGATTTCTGTGTCTCGCATAATATTGGATATTGTTTATAACTGAACCAATTCGCTGGAATTGAAGCAATTGAACAGAACGGATTCGACCAATTGATACAACTTACTTTATTTGAGGGAGTGGGATATAAATATAAAATTTTTCGAAAAATGTCACCTAACGGTCTTTTAGTTATCGCAGCAACACTAATATAGACAACCATTTGCTGAATCTTTTTTATATGTAAATTTGTAATCCCATCAGCCCTTAAACTGAAGCTTCACCTCCTCATTTTTAAATAAAAGCACAATAGCTTTTTTTTAACCTAGTTTCCAACGAACTTCCTACAAAATTCAGTTGGCACGTCCCTTCCTGCCATCTCATAATTTCCAAAGTAAATGAAAATGCATATTAATTGATTTTATAGATGGCAGGTTTGAATGACAATTTTGTCAGTCACAAAAAACGTTTTATTACATAATTTTGCCAGCAAAAGGAACAAACTTTTCTGCGATGATCTAAAAAGGAAGCTGACCGATTATTCACCCATATGAACATTCCATCTGATGGATATAATCTGGCTTCCGATTCCCAACAGACGTGGTCCGATTTATATCAGACCCAGCTTCCGAAGCGAGATTCAGCTCGTAATCAAAACTAGCTCTAAATCCCAGGAGCCAAGCTTTTGGACGGGGAGAGGATCGACTAAAGAAAATGAAATGGAATTTTGGAGTTTTTTGTCAAATCCATACGTTCATCCAACTTTCTTGCCAATTTAAAGCATAATTAATTGCCAAATCCACTTGAAAATTTAATTCTTAAAAAAATTTGTTGTCGAAATGATGCGATGTCTGCTTTTTTCAGTCTAAGAGACAGCTGGGGAGTTGTAGCTTATGATGCTAGTACAATTTTTACTATTATTACAAAGGATATCCATCAAAAATTATCTGAGTTTACTCTTGAGGAAAAGTACAAAGAAAGACAAGTTAAAAAGCACGCATTAAAATGTTGTCCCTAAAAACATGCGCACTTGCATTTAAAATGCAAATTTGTTACTTAATTGGCATGGTCTGCTTAGTCAGTACTCGTATTTGCCACTTAAGTTAAGCCTCATTTGTCAAAACAAAAACATTTTTATAAAGCTTAACGATTTAAAACCTTTTTCATGTTGGCCGTTTTGTCTTCATTCCCAATGCCAAGTGCCCCAATATTAATTCAAATTAATGTTTTGTGACTTAGGGTTGAACTACCACCACTGAAATACCCACGAAAAAGTGGACAAATTTTGAACAAGGCCTGTTTTGCAGAAAGTTGGACAATTTTTCTCACAGTATATACCAACCACATACCCTTTGTGACTAAGGCGACACGGAGGATGTGACATGTGCAAAAAAGTCTCGATTCGTAGAACGGAACACGTTAATGAAATTTGACTACACATCTTCAGAAGAAGAATTATTGCAAAATGAATGAAGTAAGGTAGATCCATGCCAAAACTATTGGAATAAAATTCAAAATCTAAAAAATTGATTGTATGGATAGCTACTACTACAGTTTTCTGTGATTTATCATAGATTCAAACTGTTGGTATATTTTCCGTCTTTTGAGTATAATTTATTATGGAACATTGTCTAGAAACTAATATTTTAGTAGGCTTGGACCCCCTACGCATCCCCCCATCAAATGTTTGCCAAACGACATACGTCTTCTAATTAAAAAAAAGAATACTGAAATGATGCGCAAAATATTCTGCTCACGAGAGAATGCAGTTTCAGGAGAACAGGTAGTAGCATATATTGACCTTTACTAGGCAATATGGGTCCGGGGTTGATCTCAGCAGCCCAAAGACCAACAGAGAAGAGGAACTGTCGGTTAGAGATATTTCCACGAAACAGCTAACGATGCTGGGTGAGGCATTTGCATCTGGTCCCACAATATGCGTATGTTTCATGCAGAATTTTTTAAAGAAAACATAGTTTACCAAAAGCTTTCCCCAAAAATATAAATGTCGTTTAAAAAGTCATGTATCAAAGTAGCCATTGACCTCAGTTTTGCAGTCTAGAAGCTAAGAAGTAATTTATGTCAAGAAGTTTTGCAGATATAATATGTTGTGTAGGTTAAAAAAGGGTATAGGATGTTGCAGAAATAAAAGAGTAAAATAAGTTCTACCAATTTACCGTCAAACTCCATAATCAAATATTATGTGAAGTAACGCGCACAAGTGCTACCTCTCAATGATTAAAAAGGAAAAAAACCCACTGGCCTTCCAGGATTCATTTTCAAGTGTTGTGACAGGGGTAATTCGAGATCAAAATCACTATAGAATTCTTTTTTAGCTACTTAATAATAAATAAAATAAAATAGAGTTTCAGAACTGATTTAATAATTTTTAACAGGGGACGGAAAACCTAGAATTTATTGAAATCTGATTACATGGTAAGGTATTGCATTCTGCAAAGGGGGCATTTATACACATCATATTGTCTCTTAAAAACTATAATAACTATAATAATTAATTCCGCTGTTAAAAAATGATCACAAGCCTGACATGACTGTAACAATGGTAAGAGCCATAACATCCACATTGGCTTTCAAGACTTGTAAATTCTGATTACGTCACGGATAAGTGCTCGGCAAATAGGGCATTGACTACCTGGCCTATTACGCCACAAATGCACAGCACAAACGTAGCACATACACATATGTCCACAAGAATACAAAACAGCATCTATGTTCCTTTCAAAACACACGGTACATTCACTACCGGTGGGGTATTCGTGAGGGGGCAGAGACTTGTGTCCATTTGAAGATGATGGCATAACAATCTGGAATAGAAAAAGATGGTCAATTATAGGAAACGATAAATATTGCGAGGACTGACTTATAGCTTTTAAGAAGAAGAAGGAGAAAAATACTAGTCCATAACTTGAATTATAAAAAAAATTGCTGAAAAATCCTTAACTGGACTTTTACAAAACATACTATTTGGAAGATTTTTGCGTACGATATAGAAGCCTTTTCCTCTGAAGATTTCAATATCCAAACAAACAAACGCATTGCTAAAAAATACAGATTAGTTAGAGAAGGTACACAAGGTGCGTAGTACTAGAAGTTCAACTTTGTTGAATAAGCCAATCTTTTTTTCCGTAACTAAAACAATTTCAGTAATAATTTTTTTCAAAAAAAAATCAATAAGATCAATTTTTCTCTAGTCGCCTTGAGCTCTCTTCAAAGAGACAAAAAACCGTAGTCTTGATAATCAAGATTTTCATTTTCAGAGGATTCTGCTTCACAGAATGCTTACTCCACAGATTTAAAGAGTTAACGAACAGGCAAGGATACTAGTTGGACGTTTATTTTGTAGTGTTTCTGCTTTCAGATGCAGACTTTTCTAGCCCCTTCCCCTCCCCCCCCCCCCACTCTCTCTCTCTCTCTCTCTCTCTCTCTCTCTCTCTCTTCTCTCTCTCTCTCTCCTCTCTCTCTCCTCTCTCTCTCCTCTC